>NC_066313.1:103440742-103744038 GCF_022539315.1 Serinus canaria
ATGAGATTAAATTAGTTTTTTGAATCATTCTCTCAGGACACCAAACAAATTTTTTTTCTGAAATTATATATTTACTTGAAGAAGTTTGATTGTTCAGACTGCTTCTTAGACTCATTACCATAACTTAATTATGCTGACAGTGTTTCTGTACTTGTAAAAGTGACTAGGTATGTAATACCTTGATAAACCTTTGGAACACTCTTAAAATGGCTATTACAAAATTAGGCTACATGATCATTTTTCCTTTTTTTAATGGGATGTGTATGGTGGGCTTCCTGACTAAATAAAACCCAGAAATAAATTAGAGAAAATAGTAAATAATAACAATAACAATAACAATAACAATAACAATAACAATAACAATAATAATAATAATAATAATAATAATAATAATAATAATAATAATAATAATAATAATAATAATAATTAGTTTAGCAAGCACAATCTAAAAAAAGTGACAGGAAAAGAGTGCAACCTGTACAGCTGTGAGAAAAATGGCAAAGATAGGTATGATAGGTGTGTCTAACTACTTCAGGAGAAGTAACATAAAATATGGGGAGAAAGTACTTCAAGTTATAAGAACAATATAATAAGAAGCAGTGGCTGAACCTTGAAGGAAGAAAATTAATTTAGGTTATGCACAAGGAATAAAAACACTAGAAACAAGGACAATTAGACAATGGGAAGTTCTTCTAAGAGGGGTAATTGCAGGACTACCATTAGGAATACTCCAGAGTAGACTAGATAAAGACATGCACAGATTTTACACTGAGAGTAAATCCTGTCTTAGCACAGAGTGATGGTAACCCTTCCTAAGCTATTATCTAACTGATTGTCACAAAAAAGAAGTTGAAGCACAGATGAAGGCGTTTTAGTAGAGCTCTGATTTAGCAACTTTCAGAGAGTGATTTCCCGAGCCGAATTCCTCCCAGAGAGCCTGAAGAGGGAAATGAAGATTGACAAAGCTGAGCATGGAAACCTGACAGAGGATGTCAGACAGAAATGAGAAGAAAAATTCAGAAGAAGGAAATATATCTTCCACAGCCATATGCTGCAGTGGCAGTGGCAGCCTCACTCCTCCTGCAGAGGCAGCCGTGTGCGCAGACGGACACACGGACGCGTGCCCCGGTGCACAGGCCTCCAGAACTGCAGCCCAGCAGCCTCACAACTGCAGCACAGCCCTCAGCAACACTTCCAAATGTGCATTAATTACTGGATGTGTACTTAGCTAAGGCAAGCTGTAATTCCATTTAATTTCTATTTTTTTAGCCAAAATCGCCCTGGCACGAAGCAGAGGGTGTTCAGTGCTTCTCTCGGGTGTGGAGTGTACAGTAGCTCTATTATGAGCCCATGATAATTCACGAGCAGTTTTACTCCTCATCTTAATCTCTGATCTAATTTGGGAGCTAATTTTCTTCCATCCTTATCCCATCTCCCCCTACATTATCCTCCAAATAATATACGCTCTCAGAATACCAGAATAGAAATAGAAGTCTATAAATCTTTCAGAAGCATTTATAGAGCTGCTCTGCACTGTGGCATGCATTCAGCTGACAGCTGCTGCATGCCTTTGTGTTCTCATTCATTAGACATTGCTGTCTGGATTACATCGGCACAGTGGAATTCTCTATCTCCTAATTATCCTTCTGCTCTTTCACTTGCTTCACAAGGTAGCTCCTTTGTAGGTGTATTAGGAAGAAAATCTGAAGTATTGCTTTGGTTAACCAGTAAAACATCAAATGTTCTGCCATAGCTTCTCACAATTAAAAAAATCTGAGCAGTAGGTTGGGGTGGGTTAGTTTGTTTAGGGAAAGAATTAATAATAGACATTCAGAAGCACAATTAAAGTAAGTGAAATAATGGCCTTCCTTTGACCTCATTATTTAAAGAACTCCAGGTGTTTTCTAAAAAAGAAAAAAAAAAAAAAAAAGAGAGCAAGGTCAACCGGGTAGCAAAAAAGGGTTGTGGCCCTAAGCTCAGAGAGAAGAGAGAAAATAACTTTGCTAGTTTAACACAGCTTATCTGCCAGTTGTGCCACAAGTTTCAAAAGTATTGATGAAAATGTAGCTTTGAGAAGAACACCTCCATATAAACTTCAGTGCTTTCCCTTTATCTAAATACCAAGGAGATCACTATATCATATCTGATAGCAAATGAGAGATATAAGTCATCCAAAAAAGGATCAGAGATGTGTTGGACAGAAATAGCTGATGCACTGCATTTTTAATTTCTCCAATTTACTAATTAAAAATCCTCCTTGCACAAAATGCCAGTTAATGATATTAAAATAACACATCATTTCTCAAGTGATGGTTTATTTAAACATCCACATGCCATTTGATTTTTATACTTCCAGCTCTACTCAGGATCTTATTAACAATATATATGTTGTGTTAATTAGCAAATAATACAATAATTATGTTTTCAGCCTTAAAGAGTTGTGATTTCTGCAGCAAAGTGAAAGAGCTGTTTCTCTTTGCTGCATTCTAATGGGCACCATTTCCTGCATTGCATATCTTCAGGGTTTGCTGGCCTGGAGGCTGACTGTGACTATGTCCCAGGGGATGTTAAAACAAAGACAACACAGGGTGTACAACAGTGGGCTCTCAAATGGAAGAATGACAGCGACCTACTCCCTCAGTACACTGAGCAAAGATTAAAGCTGATGCCTGTTACAGTTTTTTAAGTAAAAATGCCACCTCTTCTCTCAAAGTCTGCCTTTTGCCTCATTAAGTCTTCATTTAGGTGCTTGGATTAGCTGGTATTTTCACAAGAAAGTGGTTTCTGAGTTGTTGAAGGGAAGGATGAGGCTGAGCTGCACTTTGCAAGTCAGCCATTCCTAGGAAATGAGTTTAACTCTGTTGAAATTAGTGTATGTTGCCCTATGCACATTCATGCTTGCCTGGACCATCTTTCTACAGAAGGAGGAGCTGGAGTGCTAAGAGTGGCCACCTCTTTCTCACAGTCCAAACCTAAGCTAGGGGCACTTCTCTCTCCCTTGTCACAAGGGGTGCCATTTCCCCATCTTTAAATGCTTACAGATTAGGATGTCTCTCCATTACACCATGCAGGCTGAAAGGCAGAAGCCAATAGCAACAGAAACCAAGACTTTTATTAAATAGTGGTGAGCAATGCAGATTCACAGCAGCTCAGGGCACTTCATACTAACAACTGTGATTTAACAGAGAACTGGCACAAAGGAGATGAGATGTTGGGTGGAAAAGGATTTAGTCATGCATGTGGTGAGCTGCTGAGTGACAGAGTAGAGAAGGTACCACCACAGCAACAGCTGAGTCTGTACCAACCCTGTATGGATACCTTCAGGGGTTTTTTAGCCACTGAAACAGAAGGGTTCAGGGGAACCTACTGACAGACCAGAGAATGACCAAAGTCAGACCCACACAGCACGTCCGTGACCAATCACGTGATGATAGTTGGACTGCACACTCAGAAAATTGCTCTGTAAAAAATTTTACTAAGAAAGACATGGCCAGTACAAAACAGGCTAGGTGTTTCTTTTTTACTGTAGAAACAGAGAACATATTATTAAAAACTAAGGCACCAGTGCCTCTATCTTTTATTACAGCATAGTGAATCCACCAGGCTTTGAAATAACAGAAATTGTTTCTTTTAAGACCTGTGGTTTCTGTAGTGAAATTAGACCAGCTTCAGAATGTTCATTCATTAGTTGTAGATTATTTTAGCATTCCCCCTCATGCAGTTGCCAAGCCCTCTGGCCAAAAACACTGAGACATCAAAGGTCATTTGGGCCAATGATTACTTTTGTCAGCTGGGTAGTTTCTTTCACTTGGTTAATTAATCATGCTCTGCATATTTCTCAGCCTCAGCTTGTCTCAGAGAAACAGTATGTGTCATTATTGGTACTGGGTTTATTAAAGGCACAGCAAAGAAACTAATTTGCAGATAATACAAAATTACAACTACAAAGGATAGAATCACAATATAGGACATTGCCTAACTGCCTGGAAGGATGATGTAAATATTTTGCTTTTCTTGCAACTCAGATATAGTGGGGCATACAGAAGGACAGGCAAATAAATCTGGGAGTCAAGTAGTTTAAATCCTCAAACCTTGTCAGATTTTAATTTGAATTATAATAATTTTGCAAAAGTGTCCTCTTACTATGGTGTACAGTTGACTTTCATGCCATAACTTAAGATAGAAAAGAAAGATATTTTGAAACATGAAACAGTAAAAATCCTGAGCTATTGAGGACTACAGGCAGAATTATAAAAATTATGACAGTATTTTTGAGAGAAACATGTTCTTGCGAAAAAATGCACATTTTGGGGCACGTTTTACGTAGCATACTTCAACATTTACAATTGCAGTTACAAGCTGTCTATTGTTTATTTCACATTAGGAGTCAGTCTAAGGTTAGCATTTCTCTACTACTATGAATGCAAAAAGCTGTGGACAATAAAACCAAATAAATAAACACAAGTAAATACAGCAAGTAACTCCTCTTAAAAGCTTACAAGTTAGATCTACAAATTGAAAAAGGCCATAAAGGAATAAGGTACTTAACATCTTACTGTGGATAGTAAATTCAGTTTGTAATGACTTGTCTTTCCTTCCTTTATCATGGGGGATCTTTGTTTTGGAAGACTGACATAAACTGTATATAGAATAATGTTTGCATTTTGGCAAAGATTGGAAAGATTAAATGGACATCCTCAAGTTTATATTTGGGGGAGCTCTAAAACCTTAATTTCCTGTTTTCTTTTCTAGTTCTTTACCTACAAAGCTACATTCCTCTTTCTATGGGAGAGTACCAGCAGCTTTAGAGTTGTGTTTAGAAATGCATCTTCCAAAACCAAAGAAAATATTAAAATATGTGTAGGCAAAATTAATCAATATAGAAGAGTTTAATAATAGACATAAGGGAGGTGGAAACTTCTACTGTTAACTTGTTCAGTGTTTCCCATAAAGATGCAATTTTCAGGTGCTTGTATTTTTTCTTAATTTTATTTATTCCACCTAAGGTGAACACATTATTTAGGAAATGTTTAAAAAAATGCAAATATTTTATTTGAAATGCTGTGGCTGTGCTGTGGTTTCATACTTGGCAATATCAGGAGTGGTCTTCTCATGAAAATACTGAGACATCTGGACTAAAATCTGCTTTAGAAAATAAGACTTACTTATGTTGTTCAGCTGGAAATAACTTCTTCCCCTCTCAACCCATACCGTTGAGAAGACACTGAGTGCACAATCTCTGCAGGAAGAGAAGTAGCTTGCAACAAAGGGCTATGAGGGTTTGGGAACATCTTTCCTGCAGGGAAACCTTGCTGTACCTCCAGCATCCTCCAAGTTCCCAGAGATGCTGGGGGTACTGCGGATAATGAAATTGAACATGGAAAGTTTATTCTCTTCTCTCTCTCTCAGTCTTTGTGAGAATGATTCTAAAACCTGCACTTTGTTGCCCTAGAAACCTTCTCTTTCCTGATGAGTACTGTGGCAAAGTCAAATGCAGAGTGGCCTCGTGCAGGAAGGGGGGAGAAGTCCAGCACAGGACCAAGAAAGGATCCTGTGGGATGTGAGACTCTGGGGAGCTCTGCCTGGAGAAGGAGGCTGAGGCATCTCAGGAGACAGGACTGGGGGAGGGAAACTTTGAAGGCAGAGGAGAGGTGATGATACCAGAGAGAAACAAGCAGAAGAAGACATACCCAGCAGAACATATGCCTGGAGCCTGGAACAGAAAACATGACTCCAGTTTTAGGTTTCTCTGCTATCAGCTGATAACTGTGAAACTTGCTGTAGAGCATCTTGCCCCTAGCTGAGTGTTGCTCTGCCAAGGATGGGAAAACTATTCTATCCAAAATTCTGTCAGCTCAGAGGGCCTAGGTCTATGGAACAGAGGCACAGATCGCAGTGGCTGGATGATTGTTTTTCTGTTTTGCTTCTTTCCATAAATTTACAATTTCAACCAAAGAAGCTTTAAAATGCAAAAGATCATTGTTAATGATTGGGTGAGAATTAGGTATCATTTTTGTTTTATTTTTCTACTGATAGCTGTGGATGTTGCAGATATGGTTATCTTCATTTACATGTTACACACAAGCTTACACTTCAACTTTTTCCAAATGAACCCAACTGCCCTAACACCAATAGATAATTCTTTAACTGAATCAAGGATTTTATATGTATTTATTTATGTGTAACAGTGGTTTGTGTGCATTTTTATATATTTATATTTTCTGTTTAACAGTGGCCTTGTTTAGTTGTTTTTTTTTTACTGCACATTATTAATTCCCTGTTATGAAAAAAAAGTAATAATAACTTCCTCAGAGGGTTTACTATATCTATCTGCATTAATGCATCTCAGTGCTTGACAGTTATTTTGGTCACATCATCACAGGGGCGGCTGAAACGAGAAGGAACCAAATCCCATTCCCCAGAAAGCTCTGAAATTATTTACGTCCAAAATTGTCAATAATTTTCATTATGTCTTTGTCTCAAACGTTTTGATAATCTATTTCTATAGAGTGTGCAATGCATCCACAGTGGTTGCAAAGATTTCTATCCATAGTCAAGCTGAACTGGTGGTTTGGTTCTGCAAAGCAGCACAGCCAAGATGGGACTACTGTGCCACAGGGACAGAAGAAGCCAGAGGCTGAAGCAAAACTGTGGGGGTGGCATCTGAGGAGGGCTGAGAGAAAAACATTTTCCTCCCTGAAACTGTCAGAATCAAGTGGATTCTGGAGAACAAGGATTGCTGCTCCTGCTGCAGCCAGAGTTAGGGCAAGAGATATAGAATTAACTGATACTTCCAAGAGGAGTTTTACTTCTTCACCACCACATTTACTGCCCTACATCCACAAAGTTTTCAGAGTCACAGCAAATGTCAAATGACAAATCCTTGTCTTTGCAGGACCTTGACCAGAGCAGAGCAGACAGGGGGGCAGAGCCACTTTGCAATTTGCCTTTTCCCTGCTTTTACTTTGCTGATGTGCTCTGTTGCCTTTTCTTGCCATGCTTGAAGCAACCCTAGATACAGCACTCACCAAACAATGTTCTGTGTGTGTCATAGTGTGTCAAGTTCTCTGACAACTTTATTTTGTTCAGTATTTAAAACCTAATCATTTTTAAAGAGAATTAGCACATACCTTTGTAGGGAATCAACAATTCAAGCTTTTCTCTTGGAATATTAGCTCATACAACAGGTGTTCCAAATACCTCAGTCCAATTGTTTCTTTTAAAAGACAGCACTAATTGTCAATCAGCTTTCATTACCTGAAGTGCTTACTTTTAAGCCCTGATAAATATTTTCCTTCTGTTTCTTGCTTAAAAAGCTCCATTTGGAACATCATATAAATTGTGTTGGGTTTTTTTTTTTCTCCTGTATTTAAATAATCCAGTTAAAAGCCTTTTTACACAGAGATAAATGCTGTTCAAACCCACAGGGGTGGCTATTATGAAAAAGCTGTCAGAGGTACAAAGAAAACTGCTCATCTACCTTATATAAAGACATGAAATGGAAAAGTCAAGAAAGAGTAGTAAGGAAAGGTCAAGGAAACTTCAGAAGAGTCAGATTAGAATGTCAGAGGGAAACAAGGTGGGGTGGGTGAGACTAGGACAAGTTTTCAAAGGAGAATGCATATAGAGTGTCTTCATATGTCCAGCAGCCATATTTTTATTCAGATAAGTATCTCTTCCTTATGTGTATAGGCCACTGGATTTTTCCAAGAATTCTTCAAGCACAGGATAGTAATTTTTTTTTCTTCTCAAAGTAACACGTTTGGAACAGTGAATTCTGTAGAGACAATAGAACAAAGAATCCTCATCTAAAACTCATTTTAGCATATTTGAGTTTAAATCAGCAAGAGTCACAGCTGAGGTAGATAGCAAAATAACACTTCTATCATTCTGGTGAATTGACAGAGATAATTCAAATAGGAGCATTAAAGAAAATGGTGAGCTTGTTTGTTCATGGAGAGGGGAAATGGCAGCCATCATTGAGCAAACACAAAGAAAAAAGAGAATCAAACTGAGAGCAGAAAAAGCATAGCAGGAGTGTGAGAAAAGGCAAAGGATGGAATTATTCAGCAGCTCCTCAGGAGTATGTCAGATTCAATCTGCTTTGAGCTTTAGTCTGCTCATTGCCTTCAGTGATAGGTGTGTCTAGGTGAGCTCTGGGCAAATTATCCATCAGAGTTTCTGTCTTTAACAGGAGACATGCCTCCCAATTTGCTAACAGATTATAATTCACTGGACTCAAAAAAAACGTGACAAGTCAAGAATTTGGGCTTCCCCTTCTTCTGTGTACCTGAAGGAGCAGAAACAACAATGGATTTGCCCAGACTTGGCAAACTCCTTGAGATGTGCAACAAGGAAAAGTGGCTACAACCTCAGTACTTGGTACTGGTATGTGGGGAGCAAAAAGAGTTATCATCTTTCCTCCCTGTCAAACACTGCCTCGTTAGGAGCCCTTAAATGCTGCTGCTCACATTAACCCCTTGAGATCTGCTGTGGTGTAGAAATCCCTTGCTGCCATCCATCCTGTCTCAGGCATGGTCATTCAGGGCAGGCTTTGCAGTTCAGTCTGTGCAGTGTTGGGAGCTGTACCTGCAGCAGCAATATTCAGTCTGGTTTTTAAGCTTTGCTCAAGACAGATACCTGCAGAGCCTTCTGTAGAGCTGAGTGCATGCCTAGCACAAATTGAATGCTGCAAGATTTTTACAGCCAGTCTCTAAAGAGTTCTGCTAAGCATGTAAGAACATGGTTTTTGAAAGGCTTTATAGGCTGGTCAAATCAGTGTAAACAACCAAGCAGAAGCAATGGCCACCTTCATGTCCTCGAGATTAGTCCCCTGTGAAAACTGAAATCCTTTGCCTAAAAAACCAAAGAAAATAGTGCTCTTCAAAGAAATGGAGGTGCTGTAACTTAGGCAAACCATTTCTTTTTCTAACTTTAGTCTGGAAATCACTATGAAACATTAACTGCAAGCATTACTGCTCTCTCTGCAGATAGATAAAAGGAGAGCATGCAGTCACCAAATTACTACAGCATGCGGCTTCCCTTGCCACAGTCTGGTGTTAAATTCTACCCAGCATTGTTTACTGAGGTGCCACTGCAGAGAACAGAGAGGAAAACTCTTCTTTGTCCAATTTACTTGCTAGCTTTGTATCTTCAGCGAAAGCCTGATCAAACATAGGCTGCTTCCTGAAGTAGGACACATTTGTTTATTTTCTCTTTGTGTGTGTGTGTGTGTCTGTCTGTGTGTATGTGTGCGTTTAAATGTATTACTTTAATCAATTGACCTGTTTGCTTATCAATTGACAGATATTTTTGTTTTTCTTAAATAGACATCCAGGTTTTCATGCCACTGCAAGGTCTGTAAGTTTTTTGTGTTTTTTCCTTTTTTTCTAGAAACAAAGGAATTCCATACTAAATTGGACAGAAGGCAGGGGCCTTAGTCCACTGAACCAGGAAGAGCAATTTTATTTAATTGTATGAGCAGTCTGGTGCAAAAGGCAAGTGAAACATGGCCCATCCCGATCTTTAAAGATTTAACAGGATTTTCATTGCTAATATTGCATTGAAGAAGAGCTCATTTTTCTGTTTGTGGCTCAGGATGCACAAAGTAAACATGTCCCTAGGAGAAAAAATAATATCTTCAGTACAAACTGTGAGTCACGGCTGGCTTGAGAGGAGAACCAGTGAGGGAGCAGTGCCATCTGCGGGCTGCATCCCTGCATCCCTCAGCAGGGCTGCTTATTGTGGTCCTCTCCTTCAAGCACTGACATGAAAAAATAAAGCAGAATCTCTCAGTAATCTGCCATATGTATTTGACTACCTGTTGGGAATGCACAGAATAAATTTTGTTCTCAATTTTTTCTTCTGCTTGTGATCTCTTTCTAGCATGCCCAAAATTCTGGCAGCCTTTCTGAAGAAGGCAGAGTACTTTATTTTGGAATTAAAATCTGCAGGACTTCAATGTGCTCTGAGAGCAACAGGTTTCAATGTTGAAAGGAAAATGCTTCTTTCAACAGTACAAATTTATACAGACAAATCTTCAGGGTTGAGGAGATTTCAGATGAGCAATGTGTATCCATGATGTCCTACCAGAAAATTAAATGTCCCTGGCAGGTACCAAAGCAATGACTATGAAGAATATTAAATAAACAAAAGCACCACTGATTTGTTGAATTTCCTGCCAGATGTTGCCGTGGAACCAGGATTTATATATGTTCAGAAAGGAGTTAGACCCCTGCACAGATGGGAACAGCTGGTCCTTATGTGCTAGGAAAAAAAGTAGTCTGGGTAACTTTTTCAAGGAAGTCTCTAAATTTCTGAGCTCCTTTGAGTGAATTCTTGTGCACTGTTTCTTGTATTTGTTCTCTGTCAGCTGTATTTGCTACCAACAGGGAGAAGATAACCAAGCACAGTGGAATTTCACCTCACTCAGTGCATCCATTACAGTTCTATTTATAGAAATACCTGAGTGTGCTTGCAGGAACTAATCCTAATAAGCCCCTAAAATCTCAAATAAAAAGGAGTTTTTAAAAAGGCTAATAAAGGTCTAAACCATGCTAAGCAACATAATGGGCTATACCTGGAACTTTCATATCAGAAACTGTAACATATCAGAAAAAAATCATGTTATCTTGCTGGATTGTTTCCAAAAACAAACAGCCCAAAATTTAGGCAAGCAAGCTGAGAGAGAAGCCTGCTGCAACAGAAGATATGAGAAAATGAGTAAATGAACCTTGTCACTCTGGACTCATATTACATAATGATAAAAGGAATTTATAAAAGTCATTACATAAATAGGCCTATTGTCCCTTTTTGGGAGAACCCAAATAAGCATTTTCCTACATTTCCCCCAATTCTTCAAACTCGTGAGGATTCTGTAATTGGCAGAAATTTAGACCTCATCAAAAGTTGTTGGTTAAGAAATATGTGTTTTCTTTCATTTCCTTTTATGCTTAAAGCAAGTTCTTGCTGTTACTCATGGTATGGATCAGTACACCTAATCTTAGAAGTGACTTTCTAGTTTTCTCTTATTCAGTTCATGGTTTTTCCCTATTGTGAGCAGAGACAGGTGTGCTGCCCATCACCAGTGTTTTGCACTTTCTTTTGCTTCTTACTATCACATTTTCCTTTGGCCATTGGAATGGCAGCAGTCCTGAAGTGGTTAGTGAATATCAGACAAGCTGCATGATATTCACATGGCACCAGTTTGAAGCTATTCTTTTTGCTGCCTTCAAAGGAGTGAGAGACCTGATACCCTTCATTTAAATTGTGTTCATTTAAAGGCTATCACATTCCCCCTGGAGTTCTCATACGACTTCCCATCTTCTCAGATATAATCAGAGGAGACTTGCAATGTTAATCTCAGTTCTCTAATCAAAAGAATGCAAATTTTATTGCCCTATCTCAGTTTGACATCAGTAGGACTACTGATTACTACTAAGGGACAAGGGTTATCTAAGCTTGCTCTTCCAGGATAGAAATATTTTATGGCTTTATGCTGTGGGTAAGATGTCACCCTATTTCCTTTCCTCATCATCATCATCATCACTGGTAATCATAGAATGGAATTATAGAATCATTTTGATTGGAAAAGGTATTTAAGTCCATCGAGTCTGACCATTATCCCAGCATTGCCAAGTCCATCAATAGAAGAGGTCCCCAAGTGTCACATCTGCAGATCTCTTGAATATCTCCTGTGATGGTGATTCAATCACCTTCCTGAGCAGCCTGTTGCAGCGTTTTACAGCCCTTTCCTTGAAGTAAATTTTCCTAATATCTAAAATAAATCTTGCCTGGTATGACTTGAGGCCGTTTCCTCTGCTCCTGTCATTTTTTCTTGGGAGAAGAGACCAACCCCCACCTCACCACTTGGTGTCAGGGAATTGTAGAGAGTGATAAGATCTCCCCCAAGCTTCTTTTTCTCCAGGCTAAACATCCCCAGCTCCATCAGCTTCTCCTTACCAGACTCCAGACCCTTCCCCAGCTCTGCTGCCCTTCCCTGCACTCACTCCAGCCCCTCAATTCCTTTCCTGTAGTGAGAGACCCAAAACTGGACACAGGATTTGAGGTGTGGCCTCACCAGTGCCGAGCACAGGGGACAATCCCTGCCCTGGTCCTGCTGCCACACTATTGCTGATCCAGGCCAGGTGCCTTTGGCCTTCCTGGCCCCCTGGGCACACCTGGATCATGTCCAGCTGCTGCTGACCAGCACCCCCAGGTCCTTTTCCTTCAGGCCTTTCCAGCCACTCTTCCCCACGCCTGCAGTGCTGCCTGGGGTTATGACTCAAGTGCAGAATGCAGCACTTGGTCTTGTTGAGCCTTGTGCAATTGGCTTTGGACCACCAACCCAGATCCCTCTTTAGAGCCTTCTTGCCCTCCAGCAGATCCACACTCCTGCCCAATATGTCCTTTTCTGCAAACAGTGCAGCTGTCCAAGCTATGTGCACACAGTTTCTCCAGGAGAATTCCATGGGAAAGCATATTAAAGGCTTTACTGAAGTCCAGCAGACAACAGTCACAGCCTCTTTCTCATCCACTAAGTGGGGCACCTTGTCATAGAAGCAGATCAGGTTTGTCAAGTAGAACCTGCCATTCCTAAACCCATGCAGGCTGGGCCTGATGCCCTGGCTGACCCATTTGTGCCACGTTATAGCACTTACATGAAATCTGTTCCATGTCCTTCCCTGGCACTGAGGTCAGCCTGACAGGCCTGTATTTCCCTGGGTCCTCCTTACAGTCCTTCTTGTGGATGGACATTAGGTCCCTTCCAGTCACCTGGGATCTCCTTGGTTAGCCAGAACTGCTGGTAAATCATGGAAAATGGCTTGGTGAGCTCTTCCACCAGGTTCCTCAGTACCCTTGGGTGGTTCCCATCTGGCCTCACAGACTTTTGTGTATCTAAGGGGGGTAGCAGGCCACTGAAGATTTACTCTTGGATTACAGAGGCTTCATTCTGCTCCCCTTCCCTCTCTTCCAGGTCAGGGAGCTCAGCACCCAGAGAACAACTGGTCTTACTACTGCAGACCAAGGGAAACAAGGCATGAAGCAGCTCAGTCTTTTCCTCAGCCTTTGCCACTGTGTTACCCTCCCTCTGTAGATCCAATAAAAGATGGGGACTCTCCTTAACCCTCCTTTGGTTTCTAAAGTATTAATAGAATGGGTTTTATTGTCTTGTACAGCAGTATTCAGACAATTTCTGGTCAAGGTTTTGCTTTTCTCATTTTTTCCCTGCATAACCTCAAAACATCCTTGTAGCCCTTTTGCATAACCTGCTCCTTCAAAAAGTCATAAACTCTCCTTTTAGTCCTGAGTTTCAGCCAAATATCTCTGTTTAGCCAGGCCAATTTTGTTCCTTTGTTCATGTTTGATTCAACATTATCATTAGATCACACAGTAGGGGTACAGAATGACCATTTTTATTGCAAAGACTATGTATGCCCTTTTCCCTAACTGTTTTATCCCTTCTAGGGATTTAGAACAAACTGGAATTGAATGCAGGGTATGTTTTCTATTGTGAACTGCATATATCTGCTCTGGAAGGGGCAATCAATAAAGATGATGTGCCACATTGCTTGCTGCATATGGACTTGTTAAATTTTTGATGCACGTTTCTGGTTGCTTAAAAAAGTAATTCTGCTTTTTCTGCCTATATGTTGCTTAGGATCATTTCTGCATTTCCTGCTGCTGTTTCCACTACTGTTCACATATTCCCTGGATGCTATGAATGGAAACATAGCAACCATTCTGGATGGGATTGCCAAAGGAAAACAGCTAAAACATGGAGATATCCTAGAGATTCAACTATTCAGAAATCAAACTGGGAGCAGAAATAGATGAATAGTAGTCCTATTGCATTTGATTTAAGTAGAGCTCAGTGCTTTACCTTGGCCCTTTCAAGATCATAGTATCACTTGTACCACCATAAGTATTCAGTATTATGCAAAGGTAAATCTCTAATATGAGAACCGACAGTAAATAAGTCGAGTGTAAGCTTGACTTTTCATTGATGAATTGTGGATGTGCTTCAGTGTAGTGCAGGAATAAAAATCTGGCATATAAGCAGGAGCAGTAAATGGATCTTCCATTATCTTCAGGTTGATAAATATCCAGTCAATTTCAGATATGATAAAACCTGCTCTTTGGAAGAGGTTTTTACTTATCTAGTCATCTCATCCCTACTGGGACTGACTCTTACCCAAAGTCTTCTTTGGATATACACAATCCACAGACTCAAGTTTTAAAGAAAGGATATTAGCAGTGAAGTGCCTTCCCACTCAGTCCACTTCAAAATAAGCATGTATTGAAAAACCTGATTTCAGAACAGTGGATGAGTGAACAATGGAGCAAAGGAACTGAACCAATAGTAGTCCTTTTTTCCATTTTATTTTTGGCTTAAACCAGAACAAAAAGAAAATCCTATTTCAAAGTTCTGAGAGGTTTCTACTGGAACTGAAACTGAACCAGCTGGAGCCACAGCTGAACTCAAAATGGTCTAGGGAAAACATATTTGTTATGTAGGACCCAGAGGTCAGATGCTGAAGAACAAGAATGTGATCCCAATGTGAGTTTAGAAACCCAGTGATGTTCTGGTTATTTTGCTCTGGTCATTCTCATCTGTCTAATACCTTTCCTTTGGCCCACTTTTTTATCAATTTAATGTAATATCCTTTTGATTTATGCAAAAATTTTCACATATGAACTGTATAATAAATATTTTTAAATAGTAGAAAATTTACAGGAGTTACTTTCCTCCTGCTGCACTTTCCAGGGAAGCTAACACTAGCCAAAATTATACATAAAGATTTTTTTTTATTTTATGCTCTCTATCAGACTCGAGATAACATTATGGAATCTGACTCAGAAAACAAGAACATTTAGAAATTGATTATGCCCCTTTTGAGCCTTTGCAGCACAAGGTATCAGTCAGGGAAGCTTGGATTGAAAGAAAATCAAATATATGGAAGCCAGCCTACAGCCAGTTGAAAAAGCCTTGCACAGACTTCCCTTGAACCTCCCTGGGAAGGAGTGCAAAAGTGGGGGAAGAGTGAGAAGAATCACACTGAGTGTTCCAGGACAATTTAAGCTGGTTTGAGGCCTGATTTCTATCCTGGAATACTTGTTTCATGCTGTAATTTAGCCAGATACTTTGTCAGAACAGGAAGCAGAACCTGAAATCCAAAAATTCTACATAATCTTTTATGCTGGCCGATCCAATATTACATTCTCCCAATGAAATATTTAGCAAAATGCAATTTTGCATTGTCAAAAAGCTTTAGTTTTAGTCTTTCTGTCACTCCTTTTACCATGGGCTTGTTTATCAGCATCATTTCTCCTGGACTGCCTCTGTAGGGATATAATGCATTCTGATTGCATAGTGCCTATTCATCCATAATGCTGTTGAGTCAGTTGCAGACACATTTGAACATTTGGTAGTTTAACCTTGAAATAAATGGTAGAGGGATGTCTTTTCAACACACCCAAATGTGTTCCTGACTAATCATCTTTTTTTTTTTTTTACTTCCATTCCCTTGTCATTATTACAATTCCATTTTTACAGCAGAAAACCATCTTCTTTAAAACATTTTCCATTATCCATAAATAAATGACCCCACCATCATGTTAATATGCACTCACTTGGTGGGGGTGTTTGCAGGGTTGGTGGGTGTGGGTGTGAATGCATGTTCTTTCTGAAATTTCATCTCAAAGTTCAGCTGAAAATCTGTGCTTTGGTTCCAGGCAGGAATGCAGCTGCCTGTTTCCTCAGGGAAATAGAGAGCCTAACAGCTGGCCCTGCTGGAGGAAAAGCATAACAGATATTTGGCTTCAACAGCATCAGGATTTTGCCCTCCTTACCCTGGAGACTTAAAAGTTTTGAAGGACTGAGCAAACAGCATTTCACAAGGCACACTGTGCATGCAAGCTTGCACAAGTCTGAGTTGCTCACAGTAACTCCCTACACTTGCCAGGAACAAGGTGCCACCTTTAGGAACACCCAGTGTGATCTACTAGGAACTGCAACTAGCACAAACATTTTTTAAAACATTCAGGAACACAGAATAATTACCTTTAGCATCCCTTCTTCTCACATGGATGCAGTGGTACTCAGGTAACATAACCCTGACAGAACTCAGGAAAGAAGGCTCTTCAAAAAGGAATTTTTAGGTGCCACCTGAGCAATGGGTAATTATTCAGTGGCACATGCCTGTGTAACCCTTGAAAGGTGAAATCTGTGGGGGTTAAAGAATGCAGTTTCATAAAGCCATTGTGGCTGGAAGCTACTCTGGAGCAGAAAGTGTGAACCCTTGTCAGCCATGAAGAGGTTTCAAATGCCCTAAGGAGATGTGCATAAGGAAATGGCTGAACATAAAATTAGAAAGGTAGTGGCTCAACAAAGAAGCTCTTCTCCTTATAATAACATATTTGTATTTTTTCATATTTTTCTTGTCAATAATCCTACACAGAAATCTTTCTGGACTTAGCTCAGTAGGCTGTAATTTATACCTTTTTCTATCTATAATAAACATACATTGCTGATATCTTTCCCTAAGCTTGCATTTCAGGTCAACTGGCAAAGAGAATTCTTGTTATGATGATGATATGTACCATGCAGACTGTTTACATTTTTCTCTGGAGGATTAGGTATTTGGCAGTAATTCAATGAAGTATAGCAGACCCATAAAACTGAAAAGTTAGAGGGTCTATGGCTGGTAAAAATGGAAAATCTTTAAATGTACTTAATAATCATAATAAAAGATTTATGTATTACAGTCTATAAAAATAAGAGAGTCATAATTAACCAATAATGAAATATTCAGGAAAAAAGAGTTCAATCAAATGATAGAAGAAATGTTAATTTTCTTTATAATTCTGTTGTTACTGAAAAAGAATTAAGCTTGTTCCACAAGATTGGTTGACTTGACATCCCTTGTTTATCATAATATTTCTTCAAATGTGCTCCAAAATTTTTAGAGTTATTAGTGTTGATCTCCAGGATCATGAATAAAATTTAATAAATTAAGTTTTTAAGTCAACTTATTATAGTAAATTATATATATGGGTTTTTATTTATAAAAGATTAATTAATTAGAATGGATTAATTATTTTGTAAAGTGACATAATCATGTCAAATATTCCAATTTCTCAGACTTAGATTGTCTCTGCCCCAGTATCATCTCTTTTATTAGTGTTCCCTGCAAGTGTCACTGAATGTTTCCCCATAGCTTTGTATTCTGACACTGATTTTTCTCACTGGTGGCTGGCAAATTTAGCAGCCAGCAAGGTGACTGCCTTGTAGGTTGGGTTGATTGCTTTCCTTCTAAATGATAAACTGTTTTTAGGTTTCTGATAGTTTTTGATACACTTCACACTGTTCTGAAATGATTGCTTACTGAGTTCTCGAAATTTTCCAAACAAAATTTTAGACTTAAAAAGTTGATATGGAACAGTACTATCTCAGGGGAAGGAGAGTTTACTAGCGTAAGCAGGATGGCTGTGAAGTAAAGTCATAAAATTATGCAGTACCCAAAATAATTTATAAAGAAGACTATAATATAAGACAATAAAATAACATGTAATAGTTTGCAATAACTCTTCCTTAGAAAGTCTGTAAAAAATTATGGGTCTGTAGAAAATTGTTAGAAAGTCTGTAAAAAATTATGGGGAAAAAAAATCTGAGTATTTAGGAAGGCAATACAAAGCAAAAATTGTTCTGTCTACCTTAAAAAATAGATCAAAGGCAGTAATGAGCATAAAACCTGGACAGTTACTTGTGAGGAATCAAATATTTTAATGATGCTTGACAAACAATAGGACCCAAATATTATTGTACTTAATGAAACAAAAAAAATTCTTTAGATTGGGAAGAAAAAGAAATGTTTTTTATCCTTCTGAGCATATAGAAATCCTATTTATTGCTGTAGTAAACCATTTAAAAACATCAAGGAAGATAAACAGGAGAGCAGATGAGATGATGGGTAAACAATTTTTCTAACAATACCATTTACACAATAATGTTTACTACTTCTGGTTTTGTTCCCAGCTATCTGTGAAATTCTCATTAGCATATTAATTTTTAAATTAGTTAATGAGCATTTCTTGTCAGTCCTCAGTAAATGTCATGGTTTAGGATATATTTGTTTATTTGTTTGTTAACCTCAAAATTGCTCTTGCAGGGCCTCCAAATTCAAAAGTTGATACTGCAAATCCTCCTGCTTCTTGCTCCCTGTTCCAATATTTTAGCTCAGTTCCAGTGGCTCTTTCACCTGCTCAGTTTTCAAAGCTCTGCCTAGGGTACAGAACCTGTTCTTCACCAGTTTCACATTTCATATCTGCCACAGAAGTCTGTTTAACTGTGCTTCCCAAAAGCAGTGATCCATTCTCCCCTCTGCCACCTTCTTACTGCATTTTTATTTTCTTTATTACAAGTGCAGCAAAGATCGCTGTACGTTCTCAGTGGGCTAGAGAAAACTTACAGAAAATTAATGTTTTAAAGGTGGTGTCTTAGTGTCTGAAGACTGGCAGGAGGGCAAGAGAGTGAAAAAGATATCTGGGACATGAGAGCACAATATGTCATGTGCAGAGAGGCTTTGATATGGGTAATAAAGGGATGCTTAACAAGAATCCTCAGAGGAATCCTCAGACAATTCAGGCAGAGATTTCAAAGGCATCCCTCAACCTCCTCCTCTAAAGCCTGAACACAAATTTCCTGGTCCTTAGCAGCTCATCTGCAGACAGGTGTCATTTGACAGAGCCTCACCAGAACTATGTGGTAAATTTGTGTTAGAAGGCTACATTATTCTACCCTTCAGATAAACAGCACACACATGTGTGCAGTCAGCTCATTTCTACATTTTTGAGGGACCCAGCTGGCTGTGTAATGTCCCTCCTTTATTCAGAGCAAGACATGCACCAAAATTTCAGATGCAGATATATAAAGTGCATGGCTTCAGGCTCCCAAAGCAGGAGGTAAATTCTGTCTCAGCTTTGCTTAGAGAGTTTAGTGATCATCCTGCATCCCTGTTTCCCAGAGGCAAAACAAATATGGTGCTCCAATAGGAAAACAAAGCCAAATTCACTCTGCCACTAAAACAGAGCTCCCAGACCTATAGAGGGTGAAGAGGACAAGCCCTGGAATATCCTCTGCAACTGAAAGAGGAGCAGGGGCTGTGCTGCTGCTCTGCTGCTGCCAGGGGCCAGAGCTCCTCATCACAGTGCAGCAGCACATGTTCTGGGCTGCAAAGGCCAATGTAAGAAGCTCAGATATTTAATTGTTCCTGCCACTTACTATATTTACATTGTATAAATGTTTATTTATATAAATGTTATACCATCCAAATTAAATTCATCATAAAAATTTACTGCAAGAGCATCTTATTAATGTAAATCTATGCAAAAGTATATAACTTTATATAAATTCAATATGGTTATATTTACATAAATGCATTCAATACTTGTATTTTTAGAAATGAAATGTAACTATACAAATATATCTGCTCATCTTGAAATGACTGAAATTTTAAAACTTTGTTTTCTATATAATTTAAAAACAGTAGTCCATAGGACACTCACTCAATGAATGGGATTTGAGGTATTTCTCTGTATTAGAAGTAGGCATGACAGAGCTAATTCATGTCAGGTTTGTTCATTGGAGGTTACAGAATTAAAACTAAAATATTCCCAGTTCAGGTATGCAGTTTGATTTGCTATGCCTTTCATGCCTTTTGTGCTTACCATTGGTATTAAAGCTATTGGAGTAAAAAAGGAATATTTCAAGAAGATTATTTTTTCACAGAAAATTCAGACACTATTTCTTTACAATTAAACATAAAATTTTATTTCAAAATTGGGAATTACTATATTTAAAAATAAATGCTAAAAATAAAAAATAATAGGTTTGGGTTTATTTATTTTTCTGAAGGACTACACAGCCTGTTTCCTAATATTTCAAGTGGAAGGGAAATGCAGACTTCCATGAAATTTAGTGTTCCACTGAAGTGCAGGAAACAGCAGTCAAAAATACTGCCTGGTAAAAAAAATTAAATTCCCTTGTGACAAATTGCACTGCTTGAGAAGAAACCCTGTATTGGTTTAAAACCTGACAGAAAAATATCACAAATTTCCTCCAAGGAGAGTGATTGTATTTAACAACTTGCCCTTCACATCTTTTGTATCTCTGATGGCATCTTCTTTCACTTACTGGAATATGCCCAATATTACAGGAGAAGTATGTGCAATACAGGCAGCTGCTGGCTTTGTGCATAGCAATCAAAACAAAACTGTTTTCATGTGTTGGGTTTTTTTATTGCTTCTCCTAGGATCTTTAGCACCAATGTGTCACAGAAAAGTCACTTTCTGTTTATCTGGGAGCCTTTGTGACCCCTCAGTGGAATTCCTAGGGAGGGAGCCACTGTGACCAGGCCACCCTGGCCAACATGGGTGACCTGTAGGTGACCACTGATCAGGTCCACATCTGCACCTGCCCTCTAACTCCCAGAACTGCTGGTGCTCAACTACAGAAAGTTGCATTCCCTTCCTTCCTCTCCCCAAGTTATCTCAGATTTCCAGATTACACACCTTATTTATGTCTTTTCTGTAGCTACTTGTCCTCTCTTCTAATTACTTATGGAAATCATGCAAATGTGGATGTCATCTTATTATGTAGGCTTTGTAATTGTGTTTCCCTGTGGATATGTAAGTCTTTCAGTTGGGGGCATCAGCTTCCATCCATCATGCCAGGGAGGTAACCAATCATATCCATAATAAAGGAGAAGATTCCCAAGTGCTTTGGCCCAGCCTGAGCACTAAGCCAGATGGACCAGACTGCTATGGGGATTATAGAAGATAACAACTGCAAGGAGTGTTCTGTGCACACACTCTGAGAAGGCAATAGGGAAATATTGAGGGTGTAGTAGGTGGACCCTGGCTGGGTTTAAGTCCCCCACCAAAGCCTCTTGATCACTCCCTTTCACAGATGGACAGGGGAGAGAAAATATAAAGAAGGGTTCATGGGCTGAGATAAAGACCAGGAGAAATCAGTCATCCAATGCCATCACGGGTCAAACCAGGCCAGAATTAAATATATTAATTGAATTTGTTCTAACAAAATCAGAGCAGGATAATGAGAAGTAAAATAAGACCTTAAAAACACCTTCCTTGCACCCCTCCCTTTTTCCCAGCTTTAACTCCTCCCCCAGCAGTGCAGGGAGATGGGAATGGGGGTTATGGTCAGTTCATCACAGGTTGCTCCTGCTGCTGCTCAAGGAGAGGAGTCCTTTCCCTGATCAGCCTGGGGTCCCTTCCACAGGAGACAGTTCTCCATGAACTTCTCCAACATGAGTCCATCTCACAGGAACAGTTCTCCACAGACTGCTGCAATGTGGGTCACTCTTCCACAGGGTTCAATCCTCCAAGGAAAGGTTGCTCCTGTGTGGGTCCCCCACAGGCTCATAAATCCTACTAGGAAACCTGCCAAGACCCTGTTCCATCATGAGCCTCCCACAAGTTCACAGCCTCCCCTCAGGCATCCACCTGCCCCAGCCTGATCCACCTCTGTAGGCTGTGGGTGGATCTCTGCATCTCCCTGCCCTCCATGGGCTGCAAAGGAATCTCAGCTCTGGCACCTGGAGCACCTCCTGCCCCTCTTTCTCCACTGACCTTGATGTCAGAGTTGTTCCTCTCCCATGTTCTCACCCTGCTTTTCTCTGCCTGCAGTTACACCTGCACAAAAATCTTTTTTTTTTCCCCTTCTCAATTATGTTATCACAGAGGTATTCCCACCATTCCTGATGGGCTCAGCCTTGGCTGTTGTGGTGTGGGTTCAGTTTCCATTTGTATTGTTTTCCCCGTTGATGTTGTTCTCCCCACCTTATAATGTTCTCCCCATTTTGCATCCCTAAGCCTATGTTGATGGTTCAGCCCTGGTTTCCCCCTCTCCCCGAGTTGGTTCCCTCCTGTTCAGAGAAAGCTGCCAAGCCCTTGTCTCCACCCCCGTTCCCTTAGCAACCACCCCACTTGTTACATTTTCCCCTCCTCCAGAGCCCTGTCCATCTCCCGGGGCCCTGCCCATTTCTCCAGAAACTTCTCCCTTCCTCAGAAAGTGATTTGGCAGGTGCCTCGAGCCCCTCCCTAGCTCTTATATCATTACTTCTTGTCCATGTCAGTTATATTCAATTCCCCTCCTCAGTTTCCCCCATTGGTTCTTGTACCTATGTCACACCCCCTTCATATACTGCTGTTGCTCTTTGTTCCTTGCCTTTTCCCGTCTGAATTCCTTGGAAACAATGAGACAATAAATCCCTGGACTGCACCAGGCGAGTTAAGACCCTCTTTTCTCTCTGGCTTCTCCGCTCTTGCCGCTCCTCTCGATACTGCTGCCTCTGCCGAAGGCGCTGCCCAGATGTCCCTGACGGATCCGGGTAGTGCCCCCAGCTGCCAGCTGCTGCTGTGCTCCGAGCTAGCCACGGCCGCCTTCCCCGCCGCTCTCAGGGGAGTGAAGTGCACTCGACGCAGCAGCGCGGCACTTGGCCAGCTGTGGGTCCATCCTGGAGCTGGCTTTGGCTCTGCTGGACATGGAGGAAGCTTCCAGCAGCTTCTCACAGAAGCCACTCCTGTACCCCCCCCCCCCCCACTGGGGGGATTTGGGGCTACCAAATCTGGCCATGCAAACACAATACAGGGGCACAGACTGCCTTCCCTTTCCCATGAAACAAGCACACCCAATACCAAAGGAACTTTAATTTTCCTTTTCCTTGGTCTAGCCTCAAAATCAGAGAGAGGGAAACATAGTCTCTGTGATCAATGAGTATGTGACATTGGCTTCTCCAAACCAGATTTAGTAAAGCATTAATCTAACCAACTAACAGCAGGTTTGGTTCTGTTTGGTTTTCCCCACCAGTGTCAGGAGAGATTCCAGGCTCCAGAGCTAGTTCATGCCTAGTTACATGAATGTCCACAAGCAGCTGAGCTCACCCCCCAGCTCAGTTCCATGTGAAGGGAATCCACTCCTCCTCTTCAAGACCTTTCCATGGCCTGGTAAATGGGGGTGACTGGAAAACCCCTTTCAAAGATAAGCTCCAAGTGATGCTGCTGAGGATGGCAATCCTATGCTGTGTGAAGGCACAGAAGCATGCAGATGAAGTCTGGTTTTGAAAAAAGGACTGCACATCCAGTACCATATCGAGAGAAATAGGAGATTTTCAGGTGCAAAGCAAAATTACTTGTTTCTTGAAATATCACTTCAAAAATTGCAGATATTTTACACTAGCCTGAGGATGGATTGGGGGTGGACTTTGTTTGCATAGGGTATTTTTAGATATATATATATATATATGAATTCCACATATCTAATTTAATTCTCTTTCAGGCCTAAAAAATACAGGAGTTCTGAGTGAAATAATTATGTCTATGTGCTCCCTGACTCTAAATTCTGTTGGTTCCAATTTTACCATTACCACACATTTTTGAAGAATAATACTCAGGAAAAAAAAACTGAATTTTTTCCACTTTCGATTTTTAAATTAAAAAACTTGGAAGAAAAGAAAACAATATTCCTACATAGTGGCAAAAGTCACAACACTGTAGTCATTATCTTCTTGTATTTAATTTTGAAGGAAATTAATTTTACGAAATTATGATGCTGAAGAGAAAAGAATATGAGCTTGTAAGAACTTTTATTTTTGTTGTGAATTAATAAACATTCTTATAAACTTAAACATCAGTAAACTTCTCAATAAACTTAAATATCAGTAAACATTCACATGAAATAGCAGCTGAGGCAGTAGTGCATAAATTAATATGCATCAAAGGGCGAACAGGAGATGATCTGTTGATAGGCTGATCCATAAAGTTTGTATGCATAATTCAAATTATGTTTAGCAATTCATATATCTCAGTTATAGCCCCCTTTTATTGCCAAGTCACAGATTGTATTTGTTCAAGTATTAATATCACTTCTTTTCATGGCAAAGTTTAAACAATTCAGATGTCAAGTATTTGATCTGCCCATGAGTGCTTTAGAAATGGGCTGGGAATAAATAATGTAGCAAAGATTTTACAGAATACAAAGACAACAGAGAAACTTGTCACTGTTAGGTTTTTTTTCTTTTTTGGCAATATAACATCAGCACAACTTCAGCTCCTGGAGAGAGGCTTGTACTAAAACTGAGAAGTATTTCAGTTTTCAAGTTGATTACTTGAACATTACTGAGACATAAATGCCTGCAATTTGAGCAGTGAATAACGAGACTGCTGCCTATAGAAAAAGACTTGAAAAGGGCTGAGATACAGAACGTTTGTGTGTGGCATAGAAAGAATTTATATTTAGTAATTGAGAAGGAGTCTGACATATTCTGCTGACTTATTTGCATTTGATGTCCAGATAGGGGCAAATTGTTTTTCTTAATTAAAAAAATTTTGAGCTTTAGTCCTTTCAGCCCAAGATTTATAACATGGGCACAAAGTGACTCTGGTATCTGAGCCTTCAAGAACAGTCAGCAGCAAAAATGGCACAACAGTGTAACAGTGACAGATATCACAGAATGATATGTTCCCATTATATATCTGAGAACATGGATGGATTCAAGAACAAGGGGGGTGAAAGTAGAAAAGGAAGAGGCATACATCAGATTATTACACAACCATGCATTTCTCTGGTAGCTGGTGTAAGAAGTGCACTGAAGTTAGAATTCTAGAGAATTTAGATTTCACTAACTTTTTTTTTTGTTCAGTTGGTAGAATTCAGCTGGGTAGTTAAATAGGAAAGAGTACAGTCAGTTGGACTTTGAAGAGTCAGTATAAAGGTGATTATTATTGCCTAAGTGCCCTCTTATCACCAGATTTTAAACTAAACTATTTCTCTTACTCTACGACTTTGAGGAGTTTCTTCCAAGTAGAGACTGCCTGGGAGAGGCAAAATTAAGGTAATATATTGGTTTACTGAAAATTTATTAACCAGAAGAGAATATCCCATGGAAAATACTTTCCAAGTGTGTCCAAATATTTCACCTGCCAATAGTGACAGAAAAGTCCAATGGTAGAGCTGTACAAAATATGGAAATTCTGTTCCACAGAGAATTTCAAATTTTTCTTTGTTTTGATTGTAAATCAAACACAATTTTTTTACACAATCTGCAGGAGCTCAGTTAGGGGAGGAGAGAAAGAATTCTTTTTGTTAACCAAACCTACATCTTGCTACTTTATACTGATACTCATCAAAGCCAAATGTAAAATTAAAAACAAAGTGAGAAAAGCAATCTGAAAAAAATGCATCTCATGTCAGTGCCCTTAAGAAGGATATTTGACTATTAAAAAAAAAGGAATAGATTTCCTTTCAAATAAAACTGCTATCAAATGCACACAATTCCTGAAGCTTTAATATTGATAGAATCACATATTCTCAGAGGGTTTAGCTCTTCTGACTGAGAAGCTGCATCTAAAGAAAGGTAACCACTAGGGCCCACATATTAGGGAAAAAACCAAAAACCTCAGTTGAGCCACATGCCTGTGCTGCCTATAGGAACAGAAGATTCATGCAGCTGGATTGCTGCATGGGCCCCATGGAGACATTGGACTGTGTAGCCCTCAAAAATACGGCTGAGATACATCATATTTTTGAATATATTCTCCCTCTCTAGAGGCACAGTATGATTTACATAGTGCTCCAAATTAGTCATTTAATAAAAATAAAATAAGAAAAGTATTAAGCTTATTTGGAATTATTTTTGGACACTTTTAGTCACTTGGAATGAAATCCTAGTTATGCTGATTTTGCAGGGAGGCTTGATGATGATTTTTAAGAACTCATGACTTCTTTCATCCCTTAGTGTCTATTTCAGCACTGCAAACTTGCATTTAGCCTGCCTAGTCATTCAGATTCTCCCCTACTGACAAGAAGAGAATGATTTAATATTGTGAGGATAAGAGTAGAGATCCCAGAGCGTTACATATTTTTTTTTCTTTTGATTATGTGCTCTCATTTTCTTGTGATTTTGTCCCTTTGTCCTCTTCTATTTGATTTTCTTGCTGAGCATCCATTGTAATAAAGTGCCATGTTCAATGAAGTTGCAGGGAGCAATTTAAATAATAGCAGGTGTAGATGTGTAGGAATTTTGATTGTAATGCACTGCTGTGAAGAGCTCATGCATTTATAGTGCAGTATATTTCTGAAACCATTATGGCAATAAGCCAATCAACTCAAATGTGCCAGGGGCAGTGCTGCAAATGTACAGAGCTGATGGAATTCATTTCAGTCACTTATTCTTGAGGTAGGATTAGAGGAAATTTTGATCAGTTCATGCATCTCCAATTTGGCCTGCAGCTTTGAGCTCTGGCTGCAGCAGAGCTCTCAAGCTGAGCACAGATGGGGCTGGATAGTATCTGGGTGAGAAGCTTTCAAAAAAATCAAAATGCTGCAGTGTGTAGGTGTTGGTAACTCACTAGGCAGCACGCTTCCCTCGGGTCTGCTCCTTAAATTCCTGCCTTTCACCATGTTGGAAAATGCCAGCTTGTTAGAGGTATTTCCTTTGAAGATAAGAGTTAAGATCAAGTTCCTTATCAGTTGAAAATCCTATTGTATATTCTCTACTACTAGCCTTGATATTATGTCTAGCTTCCAGCTCTAGCAATTCCATTACATTCTGTCTGCTTTTTCCCATTTCACTTTCAAAAGGAGCAAGGTTAGGACAGCTGTCAATATAAAACAGCTATGACTACATTTTGCAGAGAATTAGTTGAGGCTATTTGTGTGAGAAGAAAAGGAGGGGGGGTTCTGGGTACTAGTCAAAACCCACTGCAAAAGCTCCCTTTCATACATAACTGTTGAGAAAATTTAGGACAGTTACTTTGATAGTATAATCTCTTCAAGTTATCCCTTATCTTGCAGTTCAAGTCAAGCCTTAATTTTCACACTACACCTTCAGCTGTGCTAGAGGAATTTGGTTAAAAGTTCAAGCACTGCAGCTGGGAGCACTTTCAGCATCTTATGCAGGTAAACATAACATGTCTTACAACTTCTATACTCCATGAAGCACCAGCTCACCCACTGGACACAAAGTTGAACAAGAATTTGTATCGAATGGTCTGGGGCAAAGTAGAAAAGGCCATTTTGTTCAGGTGCTTAACAGCATTTCTTACCCCCTGGTTTTAACACTACTTTGAGTCTAGGGTAGGTGTCTCTCAGATCCACTTCTAACATATTTGCCACTTAGGAAACTCTGTGATGCTCTTCAAGCATGAAGGAGGTTTTCACTGAGCTCTCTCACACCACAACTGTGCAAGGAAGCTGGGGAGGGTTTGGTGCTCAGAAGCTCAGCTGAAATAGGGCTGGGGACAGGGGTGGGCGAAGTGGCACCACGGCTGTGTGAAATGTCAGTCGTGCCACGGGCCAAGATCTGCTCAAGTTGCTTCTCCAGCCTGTAGAAAAGTCAGTGAAGTTGCATGAATGTATGTATAGCAACTGAGAGCCTCATCTCAGCCTGAATTTGATAAGCTGATGACCTTGCTTTGTAATTATCATTGACTTTTTTCTGCTTCACATTGTTTGCAGGTTAAATGTGTTGGTCAAGGCATAGTGGAGGAAGTATAGGTGGCACTGTGAAGTTACAGGGAGGAGCATCACTTTTATAAAGTACTTAAGAATCAAAATGCACCCATTGACACGCCATCATCACATCTCAGTAACCCGCCCCCAAAACTAACAAATGTAGACAAGATGATAACTGATGTAATTTTGGTGAAAATATCTGTGATCTACCAAAATTTAATCAAGAGATGTTATCATCCTGAACTTCTTCAGAGAAATACAGAAAAAAATATTTTCTGTAGTGGTGGAAGTGCATTTTGAAAGATGGGAGATAAAGCAGCCTAACATGCAAATAATATCTGTAGTAGAATGGCCCTAGCTATCATATATTACTAAAAAAAAAGCACATGGGATATCTCAGAAGGCAGAAGCTTAAGATCTCTTTTCTTCTCTCACAGCTGAGAGATTTTCTGTCTTACTGAATTTTTGGTCCCTGTAGTTACAAGACAAAGTGAACGTGTTAGTTGTCTGAGAAAAGCTCACCTGCACACCCACGAGAGGGCCCAGAGGGACAATGGAGCAGAGACAGCCCAAATAACTCTGGCCAGCCAGCCCCAAGCCCACCCCTGCAGCCATAAACCCAGAGGAGCACAGAGGGACCACATCAGGCAGGGGCACATCCCAATTCAAGACTCAAGAGGGAAGGGAATCCTGTCTGGACCTCGTCCAGGGCTGCCCCAGCAGAGCCTCAGTCCCAGTGTCCAGGTGTGAAAATTGTCACCATGAGTCACTGGGGGCAACTGCCTGAGCCATCTTTTGGACAAAGGATGGCCCCTGTCTAGGGGTGGGGCACATCATAGGATGTAAGGGAAGAACATTTAGCACAGGATTTCTATGGGATTCTTAAGGGAGGATTCAAAGATGAAAAAAAGGAAAGGATTTGGAGAGTTTGAGGGGGAAGAAGGGAGCAAAAAGGTCCATGAACACATAGGCCAGGTCTGTGCAGTTGTCTGTTCCTCTGATGATCATCATAGTCTGCCTCTCTACTTATTAAAGTCCACCTTCAAGCACTTTCCAGCAAGGGACTTTTCATCCTCTGTGTGTCCTTGCCTGCCTGCCAGTGAATCTGTGCTGCCTGGAGTGGAGCTGCATCCCTAGGAGCCCCATGGGCAGGTACCCTCAGCTGGGGAGGCTGAGCAGCCCTGCTGCTGGCTGGATCCACCCTGTGCTCCTGGACCCCATGGATGGTCTGCAGCCCTGCCCAGCCAGCCAGGGAGCAGGACAGGGCTGGGGGTGCTGCCTGTGCTTCGGGAATGCCCTGGGTGTCTGTCACTGACCTGCACTGCCAGACATCTCGACACGTGCCCTGTGCCTGCTGAATTTTTCAGGTGGTTATCAGTTGGATCTGGGGACACAGAGTGGCAGCAGCCCTGTCTTCCTCAAGCTGTCAGGTCCAGCACCATACACTTTATATATCTAGAATTTCCAATTCCAAATACCTCCAAGAGAATGACCAGCAGTTTTATCAAGTCTGAGCAGATCTGCTGCTTAGCTTCCTGAAGGCAGCCCTTTCCTTTTTATTTCACTTGTCAGAAGAAATGTCTACCCTGAGAGCCCACTGGTCACCATGATTGCCATGAGTTTCTCACTTGGTGCTGGCAGCCTCAGTGTGCAGATTTAAAAATCCCTGTTAAACTCTTCAAATACATGAATACATCTCAATGTACCCTGCCACTTAAGAGTTAGATCATGAAATGTCAGACAGCTGAGTTACAAATGGAAGAAGGTTCTTCAAGTTGCAAAATATCATTTTCAAAACTCCGTGTGTAGAAGTGGTTTTTCTTCAAAGTTAATAACTAGGGCCATTAATGAGGACTTGCTCAGGTACACAAAATTTATGTGAATGCATGTCCCTGTGATAGTACTGGAAAGTGTTCAGCAGGAACCATACCAATATTAGTATGCAAAATATTTTTTAGGGAGCAAACTCTTAAAACTAAGAAAAAAAATAATCAATAGAGATTTTAAAAATCAGATTTTAAGGTAAACCACAGGGTGTCACAGAACAGAATAGATTAAAATATTGACTTTCATGAAGCAGCACTGTAAGTTACAGATGATTTATATTCATTGTAGAGATTACTGAAGAAAAAAACCCATAGATGTTTAAAAACCTTAATTGGCTATTCCAGTCAAGAGCGAGAGAGAAAATAAGCCTGTTATTAAAAAGTACATGAGCAAGAAAGAAAGCTTCTGATAATGTCAGCATGGATCCAAATCATTCTTCTACAGGCTTATGGTGAATATTGATTAGTGTAATTTCCCTGCCTTTTGGACTGTGCTTTTTCTCACATTTCTCTAAGGAAGTTTCAAAACAGTCTTCAGTTGAGGGTTTTTCTTCTCATTTCTTAGTATGCATATGAACAGCATCTGCTTTCTTCCCCAGCAATAGCAATGATAGGTTTCTGCTGCCTCAGTTCTAACCAGTTTAATGTGCTGAAAGCACAGTGTTGCACGATAACAGCAATTCTGCAGAGCAAAATGTTGATGGAAATGGCAGGCTGCTGTTAGAGGCAATGATGGGGTTATGGGAAGCCCAGATTTCCTGTGAAAGGAATCAGTGAGGGTCTCTGGGAAAATATGGAGCAGCAACATCTGTGTTTCACTAAGCTTTCATGAGGGAAAATGTTCTGGATGTATTTTATTACAGGTTTTTGATGAAACTGAGATGGCACCACTGAATACATCCAAGATTAGAAACGTTAACATTTCCTTCACCACACTTGGGAGCTGCTTTTGACAGAGTATGGCATAGCAGACACAGGGAGACCTGCTGTGTAGCAGATTTTGCCAGGCTCTGTAGCAGCCATCATATGCTCCTTTAATCTTTTTGCCTTCTTTTTATTTTATTTCATTTTTCCTCTTCTCCAGCAAAATTCCTGATGTAGAAAAGCCTGTGTTGTTGTGAAGTAAGAGGTCTGCAGAAATGATAGTGTTTCACTTTTGTTGTGAAGCATTCTTCTTGTTGCAAACAAAATTAGCTGTTTTCCTTTCATATTCTCTGCATACTAATTCCAGGGGAACTGCTATGTTACACATGATCTTGGTTCCTTTTCCTTTCTTTGTTTAAGACAATTTAAATAAGTAAATTAAAACCCACCATAAAGTACAACCTATTTGTCTCAAGAAAACAAAATAATGGTCATTGAGACAATGGAATATGCTGATGGTGCAATGAACTGCTTTTCATAGATTCAGGGCAATTAGGCACTGCAAACTATCCATCCACCAAGCTCATCCACCCACACTGACAGTTTAAGAACAGTCCCACTAGGGAATTTCTAAGTGTTTTGAGCAGTCTTATTTTTAAATTTCACAAGTGTCAAGACCACCTTGAAAAAAGAAAGTCCAAGAGATATTTCAAATATAACTGCATATAACATCAAATACTACAACCAGAAAAGTACAGAAAAGTATAGTTAGAAAAGTATAAATGCAATCTGTGCAGAATGTTTAGAACTGAAGCTAGAAAATATGTTTTAACCATGATTATTGATTGTCAGAAAGTGCTAGAGTGATATAAAAGAAGTACTTGTAAAAATGTTTAGAAAAGGTTCATTGTGATGTTTAAAAACCAATGACAAGATAATGTAAATGGATCATAGAAGACTATAATACTTAATTTGTATTTTTTTCTATTCCAGTAGAAAATCTGTGAGTTGTAGTTCAGGAAAGATGCTGACCAATTGGGTGTGTAGAGGAGGTTCTAGGGAACATGAGTGATTGAAAGAATACTGGTAAAAGGCTTTCCACAAATATAAGTTTAACAGCCTTCAAATATACAAGGGTCTTCTGCCACAAAGTTTGTCCATGTGGCTGGTGAATAATATAAGAAAAAGGGAGATTATGCTACAATATAGAAGGGCCAGCTCAGATGCCTGGAAAACCTTAGGATTTTAAGGGTAGCAACACAAAAATAGACTGAATGGAGGTGTCATAGGGTCCCCATCACTAGAATGTTTAAAGACAGATTAGACAAGCTCTTGCCATGTATGACACGGTGTACAATTCATCCTGTCAGGACAGGAGGATGGATTAGATGATGCCATGAAATCCCTTCCAGCCATATGACTATGTAGAAGAACAGAATGTACAACCACTGTAATTTATAGCCTGTTTCAGCTTTACTGCTTCTCTTCATATTTTTTTCTTGTCACCTTTACTGTTCTGTGATAAAATAACTGATGGAGAATGGGGTTATTTGCTGAATTACTTCTATGGTTTGCATTAAGGAAACACTGAAACCACAGCAACTCCAAGAACACTGGACTCTTCAGGAGCCAGGCAAAACTAAATAAGCTGTGCCTCCTTCATGATATCAGTAATTGCTTTACACTTACAAGGGCTCTATGTTTGTCCCATAAACAAGGTAGAAAATACTTTCAAATATTTGTTCCAACATGCAAGATAGTGACAAGGAGGGAAAGACATGGATAACAGAAACATGGATTGCTCAGTACTGAGAAAAAGAATGGTCTACAACTTCCCCAATGCATCTGGAGAAAGCAGATGTGTGGGGTTGTCCAGAGCAACAACCTGACTGGAAGGAGCCACACCTTCCTTTCAGCCCACATACCTGATGTATTTCCCATAAAAACCAAAGCACTGTGAGGGAGGGAGGGAAGAAGAGAACTGAGAGAGGAAACTGCAGGCATCACACTGTGGTTTCATCCCAGAGCAGAGCTGGGCTGTAGCTTGGGTGTGCCTCTGGTTACAGGAGGGCACACTTCTAATTGAGCTGGAATCGTTCTGAGCAGGGTTTCTAGACAGAATAATTAGTTCCAGCTGATGGCCATTAAGTGTCTTAGAGTTCAGCTGTAGGATGCACCCATCTTAATTCAAAGTGTTAACTAGGCTGGGATAATTTGACCACAGAAAATGCCAGTGAAAGCTTTCTGTTCTCAACTCAAAATCTCACAAATTATAGGGAGGACATGTTGAAAATCAGTTTAAGGGTGGTAACTTCTTGAGTTTTGGGACTCCTTTATCAGAACCCACTAAAGCATCGTTCTTACTTCCCTCATTTTCTGCACAGATTAGCATGTCTGGAAATCAGCTAGAAATAGCTTATAAATTACAGGTCATAAATGCTATCTCAGCCATTTGATCTCGTTTGGGAACAGCTGAAATTCCCAGCTCAGATGACCTCAGATACCACTGCAACAGGATTTTGTTCTCTTTACCTTGTTTGAGACTCAGTTGATGGAGAATCAGGACTTCCACCAAATTATTCTAGAGTTAGAAATGCAGCACTGCTCCTCAGCTTTCTGGAAGATCTTCTTAAAGATCTCCTCCAGCTCTGGTTCTTCAGGACACCAAACTGTACTCAACAAGAAGTAGTACACTGAATAGTGCTGCTGGCTAAGTTGCAATATTTTGAAGACAGAGTCATATCTATTCCTATATCACCCTGATCTGGTAAAGATAGCATGGGAAAGGAAAAAATAAAAAATTAAAGCCCCTATAATAATAATAATGATAAAACCCCTTAGTTCCAGTAGTGATTTTTTTGGTCATTTGATCAGTCAAACCTATCTGCTCATTCCAGTTTCAAAGAGACAAAATAAACTGGATTGTCTCTTTCTCTGAAAAACAGACTCATTTTCTTCAGCTAGTTCTCACTTAGAGATGGCAGATATTAGTTGTGTACTTAAAACTTGGAACTGCAGGCCTGCTCCCAGGGTAAATGTAGTTACGTGTACAAAAGGGTTTTTTTAAATGTTTTTTCTCTATGTTTGGAGTCTTTACTGACTTTTTTGTTATTTCCATTAACTCAGCCCTGCTAGAAGAACAGGATATGAATTGTCCTGCTACATTTTGCTATGTGTGTGTGTGTGTTTGGGTATGTGCCTATGTGAGAAGCTTCATTATGGTCTCAGCTGGAAGAAGAGGGCTGATGGTTTCCCAGAAGTGAGGGTGACTCTGAAGTTTCACTTTACAAACTGTAGTGATTGACAGTTCAGTGTGTAACTTGAATCAAACCTTGTTCTGCAAGGTGCAAATCCATTTTGCCACCTTACAGTAGGGATGCTTGGATCAAAAGGAACCTGGAGATTTTGTGTCTCTCCATCCTGTCCAGTCACAGCCCAGGTGCCCCAACAAGACTGGATGTTAAATTTTCAGACAGCTCAGTTTCAGCAAGGTGAAATTCATCCCATGTGACTAAACAGTGAGTGCTTCTATACAATTAAAGAACAGGTTCTTTTTTTCTAAGCCTGAAATGACTATAACTTCTCTTATACAAAAAAAAAGTAAATAACATAACTACACACAGAACAAAAAGGGTCTGTGTGTGACATATGTTTGCACAACACTTGTGTGGGTATTTACTACATCTAGGCATGTTGTGAATGTGTAAATGAAGCTGGACCAATTTCATACTGACACAAGCAGTGAAATGACTACCCATTCCTATCAACAATGTAAATGATTTGTGGATTTGCATAGAGCTAATAAGTTATAGCCCTGTGACCTCACAGAGCTTGTATATTTAGGAATATTTTTGTCCAAGTTCCTCTGACAGTCTCTGTTTGTCTCAGCTATTGAATTTTACTCATGTACTTTCAGATTTAAAATACTCCACTTCCATAATTTAAAGTAAATATTAGGAGTCCTAAGACAATATGTGTGTTCAAACCTCAAGCTGCATCTCAAAATTTCAAAAATTTTTGATATAATATTTGCTTGCACTGTTCAGGACTTTTTTTCAGTGAATTAAAACCTGATAAATTGCAATGCCCAGGAGGTCCACTAGAGGAATCAGTTCTGTCTGAAAAGAGATGAAAGTGACTGACTACCATAATTTCAAGCCAGTATATGAGGCCAATTCAAAACAAGAAAATTTAAGCTGCAGAATCTCACCATTGGTGGGAAAGTTACTACTCATTAGGCATTAACAATGTTCCCAGTCTGCCCACAACAGCAAAATGCTGCAAAGTTTAAGGCAAACTATTAGAAAGGTTACCAAAACAAAGGTTACATAGTAAACTTGGAAAAGTAAGATTATAAATAAGTGCTATGCTTTTCCTTATCTAAAAGAAGCACTCATACAACTGAAAATGCAACTTGGTTTTTAAATTATCCTTTCTCAGATCTCTTCAGAGTGAAGGACATGGCAAGGCTGCTCTGGCACATGGTGCTTTGTGATTAGAAGCCAGTGTCTGGACTGCTGGAGGGGCAGGGCTGGCCAGGAGCAATGGGAATCTCTGCTGAGCTGCGTGGGAATGGCTCTTTGCACAGCACTGCCTCTGCCTGAGACACCCTGTAGGGATTGCAGGATTAAATTGCTTGGGATGCTGCTCTTAGTTAAAATATCCCTAACACCCTGGAGGGCTGAAAAAAAATGGTGCCTGAAATGACAGGGATAGAGAGCAAACAGAGAAAATGCTAAAATATCCTCAGAAGCCATGTCAATATCTGATCTGAAAAGCAGTCTTTACTGGCACATTGAGGAACATGACAAGAAATTCTGTGCTGCCTGTGACAGGGCAGAGCTCCCAGCACAGGGCAGAGCCCCCAGCACAGGGCAGAGCTCCCAGTACAGGGCAGAGCCCCCAGCACAGGGCAGAGCCCCCAGCACAGGGCAGAGCCCCCAGCACAGGGCAGAGCCCCCAGCACAGTGTTCACAGCACAGGGCAGAGCTCCCAGCACAGGGCAGAGCCCCCAGCACAGTGTTCACAGCACAGGGCAGAGCCCCCAGCACAGGGCAGAGCCCCCAGCACAGTGTTCACAGCACAGGGCAGAGCTCCCAGCACAGGGCAGAGCTCCCAGCACAGTGTTCACAGCACAGGGCAGAGCTCCCAGCACAGCACTGCTCAGCATCAGGCAGTGCTGGAGGCTTTTATCTCCACAGGAGTCCCAGGCAGCTGGCAAAGAGCTCTCACAGACTACCTGAGGCTATGGGAGGGTCTTGACCTGCTCCCCCTTCTTCTAGTAAAGGCCACATTACTAAGAAGCTCCTTTAATGGCCACTTTGCTTTCCACCCTGCCTTCCTGAGGCCTCCAGAGCTTTATCCCCTATTCCTGCTGCCCTGGACGTCCAGAGACATCACCCCTTGTGCCACAGCAGGGGCCATGGCCATCTGAGGCTGTCTGAGCCAGAGTTCACCCACCCTGCACAGGACAGAAAAGGATCTAGCTCAGTGCTTCTCCCACCCAGCAGAAAAACCTGCTGCAGAGCACCCAGGGCCAAAGATCTGAGTAGTTTTGCTTAAATTCTGCAATCATTGCACACTGCTGAAGGCTGAGGAGCTCAATCTTCACCCCTGCACTGCTGCCATCAGGGGCCCTTCTGCAGCTGCAGCAGGGGAGAGAGCAGGGGAGAGAACAGGGAGAGAGCCAAGAGAGAGCAGGGAGAGAGCCGGGAGAGAACAGGGAGAGAGCCGGGAGAGACCGGGAGAGAACAGGAGAGAGCAGGGAGAGAACATGGAGAGAACAGGAGAGAACATGGAGAGAACAAGGAGAGAACAAGGAGAGAACAGGGAGAGAGCAGGGAGGGAACAAGGAGAGAACAGGGAGAGAGCAGCCCACCTGTCCCAGCAGGTCATGGGGATGCCCTGTGTCCTCTTCAGTGTCAGCTTCTGGGGTGGGCTCTTCCCTGCTCTGCAAATCCCCTGGACTTGACAGATGAGTCCTCCCACAGTGACCTTTCTGGCCAGCCTCTGGCTTGGTTTGTGAGTTACAATCTCTCTCCAGCTCCAGCTCCTAGCACATTGTCCCCACACTGAAATCAGACCCTTCCCCACTGCATTCCAGAACCACACCCAGCTCTTCATTCTTGCATAGTTCTTCCAAGTCTTCAGCTTGGATACTCCTACAAAGCTCTTTTTAATGTCTTGCTTTGTCATTCCTCTTACTCTGGCCTACAAAAAGACACTTCTTTTTTTTTTTTGCCAGTTCTCAGCAAAAACCTTGACAAATTTGTTTTCCCATTCAGATTTCCTACTTACCATTCCCAGGTGCTTCCATTAGAATAAACAACTGAATGACTAACAGTATTGCTGGTCCAAGAGAAATATGATAGAGTACAGTTCAAGGTGGATTTGCAGTACACATTTTTCATGACAACTTCAGAAAATTAAGTAGAATATAGAATTTGTAGAGACATCAAACCTGGGAATATGGGCAGGTACCCCTGAGTCATGAAAACTGCAGTATTTAATGGCACAATAGACCCAAGATGTCTCAAGGTGACTGTTCAGCTGAAAATGCTGGCCTGTGACCAAGGCTCAGCTATTACAGTTAATTGTCAGGACTAGTTACTGCAAACAAGTCTCTTCTGCCACTTAGCAGAGAAGTCTGAGCACTAGTGTGAGTATTCATGAATTCCATGTGGCAATGAAATTGTTTCAGTCTGAGGCTCTTTGAGCTCTCTTTAGTCCTTACCCAAGATGCACCACCTGCCAATAACCACTGCCTAAATGTTTTAGTGTCACCGACATGTTTTATGAAAAATCCTTTCCTTAGGATTTTTCCCCTCCTGAGAAACTGAGAGGCCTCAGGAACAAACTGTAAACAATTCTTATCTGCTGCTGTGGAATGCAACAGGGGGAATCTGTGATTGGCCTCATTTGGCTGTTTGCAATTACGGGCCAATCACAGTTCACCTGTCCGGCCGGTCTCGGTCTGAGAGAGAAGTCTTTGTTATTCATTCCTTTTATATTCTTAGCTTAGCCTTCTAGTGAAATCCTTTCCTCTATTCTTTTAGTATAGTTTTAATATATTATCTATCATATAATAATAAATCAAGCCTTCTGAAACATGGAGTCAACTTTCTCGTCTCTTCCCTCATCCTGGGACCCTTGTGAACAAGACCACATTTTAGCATCATGCTTTCTGCTTCTGTGGAAAGGTTTCTTTGTCAGACATCCTTGAAAATTAACCAATGTGAGCTCATACACTGCCTACAAAGAGGGAAACATAGATACATGTTTGTGTTACAGAGATACCAGGTAAGTTCAAAAGCTATTGTAAACTCACAGAACGTTTACCCATGCACAATAAATACTACCCACATGGAGATGTTTGTTACAGGTGTGCATATACGTGTGTATACATATAAAATGATCAACCTAATATAAAAACTAAGCCTGCTCTATTATGGTCTGAACTGATCTGAAGTCTGGTAGTAAAGATCACTTTACTTATTTTTTCTTCTTTTGAATTTTCAGGAAGTTCCTCAAGCCTACAGAAAGTTATGTGAGCAGCAGAGAACTGCTCATTTATGGACCACCATTGTTTTTTGGGATGGGGGTTGTGTTTCTTGCTCAGTTATTTCTCCTCAGTGACAGTGTCAAAGCCCATGAGGAGATCCTAAGTTCCATGGCAATACAGAACCCAGTTATATTTCTGAATGAACTTGTACACCTAGGAATGTTTGGTTATTTCTCAAACAATTTCTGCTTCCCATCAGTTTTATCTGGGTAGGTACAAGACAAGAGTGCCCCTGCTCCTTACCTTAGCAGGAGCTGTGATTGTCCTCTGTGCAAGGAGGCAGCAGAAGAAAGCTCTTCCAGCTCCTTCCTCTCTCCCCACCTCCTATTAAGGAGAGTAACTCCTTCAACTTTATAAATTGTGTTTTAAAAACCAACTGTTGCTAGTGGTTAATATATGTCTGAACAATATGTGGAGTTACTGATACCTTTTACTTTAGGAACACTGTCACACTTCACTTTCCATTTCCTTACAAATGTTCCCCTGGGGAAAAGCTAGAAGATTGAATGCAAAGAAAGGAAAACTGTGAGACAAATCCCCCTTAAATAACTGATTTTCCCTTTCTAGTTTTATTTTTACAACGGGGTATTTTTCCAATGAAAACACAATGACTTTAGGAGAAAGGATCAAGTCCAAGAAAAATAACATAAAATAACATAAAATAAAATAAAATAAAATAAAATAATGTTAAGCTCTATGCTTAATTAGGACATTGTCACATGTCAAATTGTGGCAAATTGTGATGGAAGTACCTGTGGAACACCATGTTTCAGCATAATAATTTGGTTTGTCAGTAGGAATAAGTAGTCTGGAGAATCTGACTTCTGAAGTCCCAGTTTGCAGTTATCTAGATGAAATAAAAGTGTGGAGTCCACCCTGCTAGTTCTCCTGACCCTAATCAGCATTTGCATATTTTTGGAGGGGGTTTTTATTTGCTTGTTGTTCTGGGGAAATATTTATTTTATTTTCCTGGAGCCAAAATGTGTTGAATGTAATTTTTAACTGCAAATATTAGAGTTGATGAAGCTACCTTAAGGTTCATTAAGACTCAAAATACTCCTAACAATATTCCCCATACAGGAGAAAACCTTGGGTGAATATTTAATAACCTTCACAGATTTGACCCTGTTAAAGTCAATAGAAGTAATAAGAATAGCAGTAAGACTGTGCTTATTTTGAAAAACCAGGGATTACTCACCTTGAAAGTACAATATAATAAATATGTTCTTTATTCTAGGCATGGTAAAAGAATAGCCACTCAACTTTGGATATGAACATTCTCTACAACCTTAAAGCTTGTTTTGATGACTATAACCTTATTTCAAAACCACTGTGTTTAATAAAAATTACTTCCAGAACTTGAAGAATATTTTATTATGTAATACAAAAATACTATCTATGTAAAAACAATAAGTTAGTTTATTTACAATACTTTACACTATCCTGCTCTGGGGCTTCCTTTGCACTGGACTTCTTGTCATTATTTTACACACCTTTATAATTTTAATTATAATTTTGCACAAAGCATTTCCAAAAGCATGTCATCCATGTTCACTGCTCCAATGATGGGCCTGAAGAATAACTCAGCAACCACATTAGCATTAATAGATCTTAACAAGGAGAGAACGACATTCAGCTTGGCAAATCTGGCTTCATCACCTCTGTGAATGAGTCTGACATGTTCATTTAGAGCTTGTTGTGCTTCCCTCTGCAATCCTTCAATGTACTGAGTACACTGCAGTCCAGGAAGATCTGAAAAGATAAATAAATTATTTTGTTTACATATTGTTGTTTATAAGACAACATTATTCTTACAGAACAACTCCTAACAGCTCACAGACTGCAATTATCACTCAAGGAAAGAAGCAAATTAAATTGCTAGAGGACTTCTTGTTTGCAAAGTCAACATGCCAAATTTTATTGGGCAGGTCAAATTCTTATCATCCTGGTGTTCTGGATATTTAATGCTCTTCTTCTCAAACCTGAAACATGATGTTTGTCAACATTCACTTAGGTGTTAAACAAATTAGTTGATAAAAACTTTGATTGAAGAATGCTCTCCAAAACACCATTACTGTGGGGAAGGCAACAAAAATATCTTTTTCAGATTTTCATTTCTAAAAAAATGCGTTGTTTACATTTAAGGCTTCTTTTGACTGCTGTTTCTACTCCAGTTTATAAGTGGCAAGAAGTACTGACTCCAACATGAGAGAGGAAGTTTCCCAATGAACCACAGTAAGGATACTGAAAGATGGAAGGTGAAGAATTAAGGTTACATGTGACCACAGAATCATTTTGGATGGAAAAACCTCCAAGATCAGTGAGTCCAACCACTAACCTAACAGTGCCAGGTCCACCACTAAACCATGCTCCTGAGCAACATATCTTCACATTTTTGAACACTTTCAGGGATGGTGATTCAACCACTTCCCTGGACAGCCTGTTCCAGTGCTTGACCACCCTTTCAGAGAAGAAATTTTTCCTTCCAGAAAAATGCCTCTGTCTTTTTGCATTAGACCAGCTTCCAAATTTGACTTGTGTAACATAAGCTTCACCTTAACTATTGTAACTTTTTCCCTCTTATCTGTATAGAAAGCAATGCTACAAAAGCAGGATGATAAATGCAAAGTACCACTACAGGAACCTAACCATCAATAACTACCAGTCTGGCAGCAGGAGCACCAGCAGAGCCCTGTCCCACTTTCACAGGATGCTGCCATCCTTGGGAAGAGCCATATCCAGCCTGCCAGCTACCTTTCAGGTCAGTCACCGACGCGATAATAAGACGCTTGGTAGAGCCGCATCTATGGGAGTCTCCACAAAGAGAGATGGCAAAAAACCCTCCCGATCACAACGGCTACACCAAAAGCCACAGCAGCACTTTGTTGCTGGAAGCCCCGAGCCTTCCCTGCTCTGCGGGGCGCGCAGACCTCCGGGCACGGCACGGGCAGAGCCGCTACCCTCGGGCCGTGCAGTGGAGGTTCCCTCTGAGGGAAACGAGCAAGGAGCCGCTGCTGTCTCCCAGCCTTCTCTAACCGGCTGCCAGGCGCCTGGAATTCGCTTTGTTCGTGGAAAGCATCTGTGGAAAGCGCCAGCCCTCGGGACCCCAGACCGAGCTGCCGCCGCACCCCGTCCCTGCCTGCGGCCGGGGTCTTGAGGAAGGGGCAGAAGGTGAAACCTTGCTCCGCGTCCCTCTCCTCCAGTACCTGTTTCACCCTGCAGAAAGCCCCGGCTCTGCCCCGCTCCCTGGGGATGCAGGCGGGCTCTCCCCGCCCTCCTCGCTGCCCTGTGGCAGAGACCCCGCTGCCCCGCCCGGCCACTCACCCGGGTTGAAGAGCACCGTCCCCTTGAGGTAAGCGTACTCTTTGGTGCTGATGTCCAGGCTCCAGCACTTGGCCAGGAAGCCCTTGATAGCCTGGATCTCGCCGGCCGAGGGCAGGTGCGGGCCGTGGTGCGGCCGGCCCGGTGCCGGTGCCGGTGCAGGTGCCCGCTCGCCGTGCTGCCGGGCGGTGAGGATGCGCTGCAGCATGCTGGGCTCCGCGCTCTCCACCGTCTCCAGGTGCACCCGGTCCTGCGCCAGCCCCAGCAGCAGCAGGGGCGCCCAGCAGCTGCGGACCAGCAGCAGCTGCTCCTCCAGCGGCAGCTCCTGGAAGCAGGGCACGTTCTGGACGAAGCGCAGCGTCTTCACCAGCACGGCCGAGGCCGCCTTGCAAGCCACCTGCGGGCTCCGCAGGGCCACCCGCCGCCGCGACCCGCACGGGCAGCCACGGGGCGCCGGCCCGGCCGGCGGCACCGCCCGCTCCTCGCTGCGGAGGATGCTGTAGAGGATGCTGCTGTGCCGCCGGCCCTCGGCGCAGCAGCGGCAGCAGCGCTCGGCGCACGCCATGGCACCCGCGGCTCCGGGGGCCGGGCTGAGCCGCCGGGAGGCTCGGCGGGGCGGTCCCTGCCTCCTGGTCCCGCCGGCAGACGCGCACCGCTCGCCCTCTGCCCGGCTCCTTAACTTATTTATAGGCGGCGGGGGTGTGTGCGTGTCTATGTGTGTGTGTGTGTGTGTGTGTGTGTGTGTGTGCAGCCGCAGGCGCTGTGCCGGCCGTTCACTCTCTACTGGCTGGAAAAGAGGCGGGGGGGAAGGAGGGGAGATGAAAAAACAACCAAACCCTCCTCCTCCTTCCCTGAGACTGCGATACGCGGGGGGAGCCGGCGAGCCGGCCGCCTCTGCCCTTAGGCTGCGGCGCGATCAGCGGCAAACTGGAGCCTCCTCGCCCAGCGCGGGGCCGCGGGATGTCCCTTCCCGGCCCCTCTTTCCGAGGCCCATCCCGGCTGATGTTATGCCGGGATGCTTTGAACAGGGCAGGGCAGCTCCCGCCGCTCTCTGGTTTTGCCACTGTAGGGAACAGCTCCCGCCCCGCGGGATCCCACCGAGAAATGACAAGCGGCCCCGCTGCCTTCACAAGCACCCGAGAGGTCTGGGGAGGAGAGAGAGATGGTGTATTGGTGAAAAAAGGAGCGCTAAATTGGGCCAAATTATTAAATTCCCGCCGGAGGGGAAAAAGGTGACACCGCTAATGACATCGAGGACTTCTGTCAATGCCTGCCCTAAGGAGTGATGCCTTGTGTGCCAAATGAACTCCGCAGTGCTGCCATGCAGGGAGGGGGAGTCGGACATGTCCCTGCCCAAATGGGAGATCTGTGAGGGTTGCAAACAAGGCTCTGTCAGGGTGCCCTGAGGCTGGTGCCTCTGCAGCACCCACTGGGATCCCCCATGGAGCCACTCCCATTAGTAATTCCCTTGCTCTGCCTTTCAACACCTGGCCCATCTTTCTGATGTCATGTTGTTCCATCCGTTCACATTACCCCTCCAGGCTCTTGTTCTCCATGAATCTCTCCTCTTAGATATTTACTTTCCTGTGACCCATGTCCTCCAAGTGGCATATGAACTCCAAAGCAAGGAAGCCTCCCATCCCTCCAAGCCTTGATGTTTACACAGGAGGGACAGGGGAATCGTGTCTGTCAAATATGGATTCTTGAATGAAAAATAAACACCTTCTCAGCTGGGCTAAATAAAGTGGGTGCAGTAGAGCAGAGTAAATAAACACTACAGAAAATGAAGTTACTTCTATCTGCTGCATATGTGCTGAAACATAAACATTTTATGGTTTGTGTGATCTGGAAGAACCTTGACAGAGAGTTAGAGAAAGTAGCTGGTTTTAAGCAAAATTCTGTACCTTCTCCACCAGTACCTGCTACCAAGATAAGACTAAATCACCCTTGGAAAGCTGCATTTTCATAGAGTTGGTATTTTTGGTTTGGTTTGCTTTGGTTTGGTTTGGTTTTTCTAAGCAAATACCATTGACTGCTTTGGATTTTGTAGAAACAAAACAATTTTGGGCTGGATCTTGGCAATTTCTTTTCCCTGTGAAGTCAGTCCTACCCTATCAGCTTACACAGGTATAGAGTCATACAGTCTTTTCTCGCTAAGTATTTCTTCACAATTGGACTCAGAGGGGATATTCTTTACAAATGATTTGTGCTTTTTGTTAGGCACTTTTTTATAAAGTTATATAAAACACTCCTGGGCTACCTCTCTCAAGTAAACCCTGTTTTACAAATGCAAGCTGTCCAAAACCTAGATTATCATACTTTTGCTTTTACCTATGAAACACATTTTCCACAGACCCAGACGTGATAAAGCCCTTTATTGGCTTTGCAGTAGAAGAGAACTGCTACAGTGCACCAATTAGGTGATGTCTAAAGTTTGCTGACAGGTCACTGGTTTCACCAAACATTCTCTAAGAAAGAAAAGATGCTAGATTTGCAAAACAAATGTACTAACACTAGATATTAACAAATTTTTCATTTGGATAGTAGAATTGGCAATGACAAAACAGTCATTATTTGTCTAGAATATTTCTTTGCCATTCTAGGTTGTTTCCTGTTATAGTCATCAGTGTTTACTCAGCATTAGGATTTTAGATGGTTTCTTTCAGCCTTTTTAGTCTTTTTCCTTTTTAGTCTTTTTGGGGAGGGGTTGTTCACTAACTTCAGAGGTAAATCTTGCCAGTTTTTAGAAAAAGAGCATCACTAAGCTTTTAGTTGTCTTTAGTAGCATTTCTCCTATGAGGTACAGATTAGTAGTCTGACCATGGAATCTAGATGTGTTTTTTTATGAGTTTGTAACTTGGAAAGTATCTATGGGAAAGCACGGTGCAGCTGAGACCGGAATCATTGCCTTTGCAGCTTTGACCTTGGACTCCAACTGTGGGAATGTTCTGCTTATTATGGGAGGATGCTGCTTACACAGGGCTATAGACAAAGGAAATATTTGTTAATATAACTTTTTATACCAAGTCTACAATAGATTTTTTTTCCAGTATTGGGAAAAAAAAAAAAAAAACGCTGCTGCAGTATTGATTGCAGGCGTTTAATTTTTCAAGGTATTTCTTTTTCAAACAAGTCTCAAATGTAGATGCAATTCGTCTGTTATATAATGATTTTGCTGACTCTTCATTTTCTAAACAAACTTATACAAAAAGACTTTGTCTTTGATAATTATAACAAAATGTGTACCCCACACTGGAACAGAAACTTGCTTTACTATTCAGTGCCAGAAATCACATTGCTGCAGTTGTAAGTGTACTTCCTTCTTGACAAGTGCATGTAAACTCATTTCTCTCATTCTAATTCTTAATGTACTCTGATATAAAAGGAAAGTTATTTTATTCAGGGTAGATAATCTATTACCGAGCTAAAACATTAAGAATGTTTTAATTTATTTGTGTTTTTCATGTTGGTATTTAGCAATTTGTACAGTCTTTATTTAAAAATCTGGGTTCTGCCTGTCCATAGCATTCAAGCTAAATTAACAACAAAACATTCTATTCACAACCAAAATACCAAAATCCATCACAGAAACCTAAATGTTTGATGGAAAATGGCATGAAAACCCTTTTAGAATAAAAGGAAAGTGCCTGGTTTCTGCTGGAAGATCTGATGTTACGTGGGTATTACCAAGCTCCTTGTGGTACAGTCATGAATAGGTTTACAAGCTTCCAGACAAAGGATTACTTGTTTGTATTGTTTGGGGCTTTTTTGGATAGTTTTTGTTTTGGGTTGGTTGTGTGTGTGTGTGTGTGTGTGGTTACAGGGTTTTTTCACTCAGACAAAGCCTTGGATATGGAGGTGATACAGTGCAGTCTTGGCAGCCTCACTCTCTCATGTTGCTGCTCAGTGTCTCCATATCACTCATCTGGTAGCACATTTGGTTCTTGGCCAGAGGGCAAGACTTCAGTTTCAGAACAAGACCAAACAAGCATTTGTTTTTATGCCATCAGTGCTTCAGTGCACTGTTAGCTTGACAAAAGCTTTTTGCCAGGGTAGAATTGAATCCTGATGTCCTATAAATGCACACTATTCCTTTTAGTGTAAGCGTGGAAAAATAAAAATCGATTTTAAGATCAGATGTAAAGCAGATGCAATTTGGTGATTAACATAAGAGAAGTTAACTTTTCTCTACAGAAAAGCAAAGTTTAATGTGGAATATTGTTATAAGGATATGATAAGTAATATGTCTTTTGTGAAAATAAATGCTTTATTAAAACAAGGTTTTGGAATTTAAGTATATTGCTGCTTTTCATTCTTTTCTCATTGTGACTATCCATTAGTTGACTGACCACCATTCACATTTCCCCTATTTTTTTTTTCTGGGGTGTTTTTTGAAATGTGGGGATTAAGGGAAAAGTAGTTCTACCTATGTGCTGTACCACACACTCCTGATGGCACTACTGTCCCCTTCCTGGAGGGACCATGGATTCCTAAGTAGGAGCATACTGGGAGCCTGGGCCAAAGATAGTTGAGGTGGACCCAGGTGAGAGATGGTGACCAGAATTTCCAGAGCTTTTTCAGTTTCCCTAAGACTGTGATTTGACAGTGTTTCTGTATCCATCACCAGCTCACCTAACAGTATGTGCTTGTCCTGGAGCAGGATGAGAATACAGTGGAATTTTTATGGAACTAGCCAGAGTATATAAAAAGGAGTTTATCTCAGGTTTAAACCTTTCTGCTAGATGCTTGAAAGCCAATGATAACTAATCTGGCATAAATTGTAATGGTGCAAAGTCAGCCTTTTAACATATCTTAAAGAAACCAGAACATGCAAAAGAGAATAATACATTGTTGTTGTTGTTGTTGTTGTTGATGATGTTGTTGTTGTCGTTTGCAGATCAGTTCTTTGTAAAACGTGGCCATGGCAGTTTGGATGCAGAAGTAGCAATTCTGAATTTCAATTTACTCTTATTGGACCATGCACTCCACTGTCATATTTCCACTGGCAGACAGCAAATTTAAGGAGGCCTCACATACCCCAGGCCTGGCCTTTTTTCCTTGTACCCATATGTTAATTTACCTTAGCTAACCCTAGGTTGTTCTGTTAGAGTTAACTAGGTTTTGGGAAAGGCAAAATTAGGGAAAGAAGCAAAATTTTAAACCTTTTACAGTGAAAAGCACTTAGTTGTTTCCCATTAAAAAAAGATTAATTGATCTTTGGGGTCTCTAAAGAGCTGTGGGCCCCAGCAATCCAAAACTGTATAAGCATATTTAGATATGCAATTGGGGTTTCAGCATTTAGATATAAGTAATAACTTATATTTTGGCCCAAAGTGGGTTCATGGGGCTCCCAAACATCTGTCAGTGTGCAATGCTTCAGGGTCCAGTCCCCTAATCCCTCCTGAGCCAATCTAGCATTTCACTGGAGCTGAGAGGTGACTCCCACAGAAGTGTTGCTGCCTCTGCTTTCCTTGCCCCAGCTCTGGCACACACCTGATGCTTTGGTGAACCAAATCTTCTTTCTAACCTGGTAGCATTTTAGTGACAGCCATTACAAGAAAAGTAGCAGAGAAATGAGGTACCTTGAAATGTGCTTTCCATGCTTTATTTTACCCAGTGATGCTTTTGAAGTTTCTACCTGAGAAGTTGGAACCCTCGTGGTACAGCAGAATTGTGCCTGGTGAGTCAACAAAACACTAACACATGAAGGAAAGAAACATGTAGGATTCTGCTAATTGAACTGAACTGAATTCAGCTAGGGCCAAAAAGGGTGCCAGAGCAGGCAGAAAGGTGTGGTCTTACCATCCTTCCAGGAGAATGGGGAAAGAGCAGGAAACTCTTCTGCAAACCAGTGTTCCATTCAGCCATCGAGTGGAACTGCTCCTTTAGGAAGGCAAAGCCCTAAATCTTGAGAGCAGAAAATGATAGGTGCTATGGGAGAGGGCTTGTAACAAGCTTTGGGTTTAAAGTATTCTTTTAAATATCATGCAAAATTGATCTGTACTCTTGCTAATGGCATCTGAATAAGAGAATTATGTTATAAAATACTAGTGTAGAAAATAGCTTTCAGTTACTTACCTTGAAGAACACATTGCTGATACAGAACAACAGATGGGTAACAGGCAAAAATCTCAATTAAGTTAGATACTGTTCAAGGTTGTGGCTTAAAGAATAAAACACATTTTAGCTCTACAGTGGCAGGAGGATACTATGTATCCATTACACCATTTTTTAAGTTCAAAGTTCTGTATGCTACTGCAGCTAATTGTCTGAGGCTGGTGAGTTCACAGATACACTTCCATTTGTGACTAATATCATAGGATATTCTGCTAATAAAATTTACATTCAAATAGGTCTATAATTTGGCATTTATTTTATCTGAATATCAATGTGCAGATTTTTAAAATCCATACTTCTTTCTATAGGTTTTAATTCAGACACATTTCATCCAAGTTGGATATTTAAAATACTGTCCTCTGGTGAATCAGTGATATAATTTCTCATTAGATCAAATTTGTGTTATGGTATTAAAGCTTGAAATGTACATATTTAATTTAAAGCTTCACCTATAATCTGTATCACAAACACTTATGAACTTCAAATATCTTTAGCAGTTCCTTGAGTTCTTTGCTTCAATCATCATTCACCAGGTTTATAAATTTTCTACCCATTCTGTAGCTAACAGGGAAATCATTTGGCATTCTGTTCTGCTGGCAGACAAGGCAGACTGGATCTTCAGTTTTGTCAAAACAATCACATCAGCTTACCCTCTTTAAAGGAAGGATTTTTCTATCCTAGATCTTTCCAACACAAGTGGATTAGGGAGTGACCCAGCAGTTCTGTTGGTACATTCAGTGTACTTGCAGCCATTGATAGCCCAAAGTACAGGGGAAGTGCTGACATCTTAATCTATCTGAGCTGCAGCCAGACAGCATCCTTGGCTGGGCTACAGCTCAGACTTCGAGGTTGAGAGGGACCATCAACTCCCCTTTCTGCCTTCCAGAGGGCACTGCTAAACTCAGAGCTGCTGCTGATGGAGTGCAGCTTCTGCTCAGCTCTGTGTCTCAGCAGGACAGCATTGCTCTCACTTTGCAAACTCAGACCAAGACATTAAAGCCCACCAGTCCACTGGTTGTTTATCCAGGTTTTTGCAACTCTTACTGTGTAAAACTAGCTCTGTGTTACTACTTTCCAGATTCTGCTTATAACTGCTAGGCTCCTGATACACATTTCCCTATTAATTTAAAGTCACAGGAATAATCCCTGTCAATACTCACCCCTTTTTTTAATGAGTAAAACATATTTTGTCTTATAAACAACTTTCAAGCTAAAACTTTGAAGGTCCTTTTTCTCTTTAGACCTGTTTCTTAGATATCCTTTGTGCCCATTGCAACACTTTTGCCACTTTCTGAAAGCCTTTGAAGTGTGGACATCAGAACTTTACACAGAGTACCACTTGTGCTGCTCTCACCAGTGCCAGAGAGAGACACACAGTAACTCCCCAACTCACATTCATTGTTCTACTCCCCTACTTAAAGAATCATTAGTTTTTGGGGTCATAATTGCATATTGCACTCAGAACTCTTGTCAGACTGCTCCTCTTCTGTGACATCCTACATAACTTTCTGATCTTTCAAGAACAGAGCTATTTATTAGCAGAGGTAGGATGTCTTTCTTGTTTCAATTCTTTGTTTGGCTGCATTACCATGTGTTCCATGAGAACAGGTCCAGCAATCCAAGGGGAGAGCTTTTCTGGCCTTCAATTACTTCTCATCATCACCATTGATCCCAATTTTCATCCATGAATGCCTACACACCTTGTGAGTTGGAGATGGAAATATTTTCCTCAGTAAGTGTGTTCTGTTCATTGTAATTTTGTGAATTTCTTAATTTATTTTTTGCTATTGCATAGTGCTGTTTGAAGTGGTGTGCTGTGTCACTCAGAAAAATGCCTTACCAGAATTCTAAAGAATGTTGTAACTGAGTAGTTACTTTTGGCTTGACCTAGACAGAGTTGATTATAGTGCACTGCTATAAAAATTTATTTGGGCTCCTCATAACTGAAAATTTTCATGTAATATGTTATGTTAGAAAGATGCACACAGTATTTTATGATAAAAACAAAACAAAAAAAAAAAAAGAAGAGAAAAGATTGTGAGCTTGAATCTTCTGGTGCTGCTCATGTCTAACGACTTGAGTAGTAAAAGTTGCATTTTTTAGACCCACTTCTTGAAACCTTTTGAAACCTTTATATACTGGTATACTGGTATATACCTCTATATACTACTATTTCAGAAGTAACACTGAAATCAATAGCATAAATGTTATTTTAGAGTTAATTGTTCAATAAGGATGTAACAGGCAATCAATTTAATAATGTTTAGCTTGTTCTGCCTTGAATACTAATTAAGTAATAAAGGAAGTACATTGGATGGTGATAGAGTAGCCATAATATGTAACATAGAAAATAAGCATGTAGAGGAAAACTTTAGCTTAGAAAACTGGAAGAAGAAATTTTGAAGTGATGAGAAATAAAGAAAGGAAAATGAAAAAGAACTGAAAATACAGAAAGGCCTGCAGGGGATAGAGACGTTTCAAGAACAGACAGAGTTAAGATAGTTGGTCCCATAGAAAAATTAATTATTGATAAATACTTTTCCCTTAATTCTCATGCAAATCATACTTCAAATAGATCTCTCTTTTTGGTGAAATTTCACCAGAATGTGGTTATTTTGCTATTTCTTTACTACTTTTAGCATATCAAAGCATTTCTTTCTAGGTTTTGTCTCTGAAAATTTGGGTTCCTTAGAGGAGACAAATTGCAAATTCCTTCTTTCACAATTTTGTAGTTTATTTTTTTTATTTGTATGCACCATGCAGAGGCTCCACCTCAGAAAAAAACCCACAATATCATCACTGACACTTTATCTCTCTCTTACATCCAGGAACATACTCAGTTAAAATCTTCCACTTTTTTTGCAGTCAAGTTTTCTCTGTTCACCTGTAGCACAGTAAATCACATCATTACCTTGTCCTTTTAGTGTCAGAACTGCAGTAGCTCTGAGAATTGAAGCTGTTGCTGATTGTAGATATTAATATTTAAAACTTTCACCAATTACATGAGGGTTAGTTTGAGTAAAACTGTCATATTTTCTTTTGATTTGAAATACGACTTTTTAGCTTTTATTATCTATGTTCTATCCTTGCAATAAAAGTTTCCACATATAGCATAGAAAACTTAATCTGATATTTTGTAGCTTCTTTTTACTTCTCCTGAAGGAAAATTGTGTGCTTTCCATTACCAAACTTGGCAAGGGTTAGTGCTTTAGACACACAAAACCCAGAAAAACATCTCCAACCCCTGGAGATGTTTTTCTCCCATCAGCCTCCTTCCCCTCCACCTCCAAAACCTTTGCTGGTTCAGGTCTTTTGAAAATTTCAGTCATGGCCAGCCTGAATCCTTGACAGACTTTCCTGGTAAGGAAAAAGTGCTTAACTTGGAAGCAGGTCAGGCTACAATTAAAAATGTGTAAAGGAGAGAGAGAAAAATTACCTTACTGTAAGAGAAACTGGCTGAGTGATTTTTTTTCCAAGGTCCTGCTCACCAAAGGATATGAAGAGTCTGAGCCACTGCCACAGTAGATGTTGAACTCCAGCCTGACTCCTGGCATTCTTCTCTGATCACTGGAATTACACCAGTGCTAGGGCCTATGTAAAATTGTGGTGTCTTGGACTGCTCAAAGTCCTCCAAGGTTTTTTCCATCCCACAAAATTAAGCAAGAGTAGTTTTGTTAAGTCTAGGAGGGGTAGCAATGACACGGTGGAAATGGCAGTCACTGTCCAAGTCCTCTAGGCTGTCAGCTGTGTCACCTTCATTCTAATGGTTAAATTAAACCTGCAGTGGCTTCACATCTTCATTTTGATGAGCAGAAATACTCTTAATAACTTTGGTTTGTTCCCAGTGATAACTGCAACTCCTGAAGAGATGAAGTAACAGAAAAAGGAAATCTAATGTGTTCCCCGTATATGGAGACTGTGCTGTTCTCTGAGCCTGGAATTTGGGAAGGATGATATACTACTAAAAGAAAATTAACAGTGTTTTCCCAAAACATTTAAAAGCTGAAGTGATGTTGCTGAAGCACCATCATTTCATGTCTCTGTTGCTGACACAGCTTGTGTAGAAACAGTTTTAATAATGTCATTACAGGGTCAATGGAAAATCTCTGTACATCTCAGAAGTATTTTGAGTGATTTATGTAAGTCCATGGATATTCATTATGATGATGTTCTTTCATGTTTCCATTGACAGGCAGAGCAATGTCACCGGTAATGTCCAAAATAAATTATATCATCATAAAGCTGGCCCTTAAATGCAACAGAATTAAATTTAAGGTAACTGTTAAAGTCTGACAATTAAGGAAAGTTAAAGGACATATTTCAAACAGTAAATTGCCCTGCTCTGGGTAAGTGTTGTCATTCAGTAGGCTTTGTGACACAGAGAGACACATCATCTGTAATCCGTGCTACAAATGCAAGGAAGGGAATGTAGTGAGAGAGCCTATTTTAAATTCTCTCACCTTGCCTGGTTTATGGGCACTTTGTATCAATACATTGTTCTCAATGCCCCCTGTCTCTGAGCACTTCAGTTCTCTGTATCAGGTGTTTGCTGTCGTCTGTAACCATCAAAAGATTCTTCAGTGAGGGTTCATGTGTAAGTACTCATGATTATCCCCAGCAATTGTGCAACTGGCCCCAGTGAAAATAAGGAGTGCTCGTGGATTTCCTGATACAGGCTGCTTTTATATTGCCATTTATGTGGAATGATGATAACTAAAAACTGAGATGTGTGTCGTTGTGCTTAGGATCTCTGACTAGTAATAAGAAACTGTCAACAGTTTGGCACAAGGATTATCACAATTGGCTGAAAGGGATCAAAACCTCAAGGACAAGCAACAAAGATATGAAATTTTTGCCTGAGATTATTTATAATCAAAACCAGAATTGTGAAGCAAATCAGCCAGTTTGTTTAAGCCGGCAATAAATTTTTCCCTGGGTTCAATGAGGCCAAGGTTCATCCCACATGTTATGGATTTCCCAGTTTATCCTCCCTTCCACACCAGGCCTAGCATGCACCTAATTTTAAAATGCTGCAGGCCATGTTCAATGCAGTTTGTTCATTTTGCTGAAGATACAAAACCAAAGTGGAAACTTGGTTTGGTTCTCTGCTTGGCTGAGACAGAGGTCAGCCAATCTCCTCACCACGGAGCACTGAGAAATGTGAGCAGCATTCACAAAGGTCTGAATCATGCTGGCTAAATGTTCTGGGTCAAACTGCCACTTTCAGAGAAAGAGTGGAAACTAACATAAAAGGGAGTAGTCAGCATTTCTGGTTTCTGTACCAACACTGGGAACATTTATTGGGAACATTTACCTTTATATCCATCACTGGTGATGTGCCAGAGCCCTTTACACCCAGGAATTACTCCAGAGCAGAATCAATTCTGCAAAATTTCCCATTTCACTTTCATTAATCCCAAACTTTTCTCTGAAAATGCTTCTGTAGGCATTACAGGGCCCCTAACCTCAAGATCCAGTCACATCTGTAGTAGTTTTTCCCAAATGTAGAAGATACGAATACACATCTGTGTCACTTTTCTTGAAAGCATTCACTGCTCCTGGGGAATGGGGCCTGGGGAGAAGAAAAAATGCTTGGAAAATCTGGATAGGAGGGCCTGTTCTTTCATAGTCATCTATGAGTGGTGTTTTAGTTCTTTGTGATAAATGAGAACAAGCAGGAAGAAGATCAAGTGAAAGAGAAGATAATTTTTCTGTGTTGAAACCTATCATTATGATGAAATTAAAAATATGATTAATATCCTCAAGAACACAATCTGGAAAAAAAAAAGCCAACATTTTGAGACTCCAACTTAATACACGCAATTTGCATGCTGTTATCCTAGATTTGACTGCTAAAAAGGAGTGAAAGCTTCAGTATTTTAATCCAGTGATAAATAGTGGGTTAATGAAAAGGGAGAGGCTTTATTTTCCCCATTTAAAGTTGTACATTCTTGAAAGCCTTGCTTTATGTCCCATATGTACTATCAGGGCATGTAACTGCTCAGCCCAGTGATTTTGATGAGTGAAACACTACAACTTAATGGTCCTATGGTAAACTGATGAAAAAAGGTATAAAAATAATTAATCTTGGAGTTATGGATAGAGAAAACATTGCTCTTCTCTTTAACAGCTTTACAGTTGTTCAGCTGCTCCACTGCAGACCAAGAGTCATGCAGAGAGGAATGGAAACAAGATGGGTAGAAACAGGCAGAGTAGAATTTATAGAGCCAAACATGTCTGCAGTTTCCCACTAGGTAAGGCTGTTTGCTAATATCAAAAGCTTTATTTGATACTTAATTATATGCAAGAGTAATGTGATTTTTTTAAAATCAAAATGTAAATAATAAGAAAGAAGTCTGTGATTTTTTTATTTCCATTAAATTCACCCTTGAATGACTGATTTCGACTGAATACTTTTGTTGAGTTTTTTCATTAAAATGGTTCAGTTGTGCTCTAATTTAAATAGTTTTATGTTCATATGATCTTACACTCCTAGCTGATTATTCTGGTGCTGAGAATTCAGTGTTTAACTCAGGGTAATGAAGAAAAAACAGTTCAAGGAACAAACCAGCTTTTCTACTTTTCTTTGTTTGTGTCAGGAGAAAATAAGCTATTTCCATAAATTTATATACCAATAAATTTATAGCAATTTTTGTACCAGGGATGGTATTAAATTTCCTTCAGAAATATTTATTCATACATATTCCTATATGGACGTGCTTTACTCATTCTGAGACAATTCAGCTGCTTCTGAAGACCATGGCCAGATTAATGAACTGAAAGGTTCAAGATTTTTGTGCCTGCTAAAAAGTCAATTGCTTCCTTAAAGCATTCTAATCAGCTAGAGAGACCATCACAGAGCAACACAGATTCATTTGATTCACAATCAGATACACATATTTTAATGTAGCCTTCTCTGCCAGCTTTAGTTTTTACTTTCATTTATATCATACAAGTGTGTAATAGGAATAAATCAATTTTCCAGTATTTTTTAAAATGAACAAGTAAAATGCTTGAACCTTGTAGTTCAATGTTCAATTTACTAGTCTGAGGATGCTCTAAATCTTTTGGTCAAAAATTTGAGATCATTTAAGCAAATTCACTGCTTTGAAAAGTAATTAGATAAGGCAAAAAAAAAAAAAAACCCTCCACAAAACAAAATCAAATGTCCAAGAAAATGTGTTGTTTTGAGAGATGGTGAAAAGCATCAAGATACCATGAGTGACTGAAAAACAATTCAGGACCCACGGTGTGATTCAGACAAATAGTTTATCAGAAAGTTGTTCCAGATGTTGTGAACCCCTTGATTTGCCCTCTAGCACATTTTATTTTGACTCTGAGAGCCATTCATCATCCATTCATCCATCCATCCATCCATCCATCCATCCATCCATCCATCCATCCATCCATCCATCCCTCCATCCCTTCCAGGGTCGAGTCAGTCCCTACTTTTCCATTTCCCATCCTGTGTTCTGCCATGGTTTTTAACAGCCTCACTAAAAGACCTAAACCTATGGACAGTTCTCTCAGTGCTTAACTTTCAGCTAGTGCTTTAACTTTAAAAAATCTGATTATTTACATGAATTCAAGAAATCTGCCCTGAGCATAATATTTGAAATCTTGGAATGTTGGAGAATGTGCCTTTTTGACTCCTAATAAATTAAATAAAACCTCTCTCTGTCAGTTCACCTCTTTATAATAACCTTACAATTTAGTCCTGTGATACTTAAATTCAAACCAAATTACTCAAAAAGATTTGGATACTTGGCTTGGTTTATTCCTGCCTTCTTGGCTGCACTTCTGCTGTCAGTTTTTCAGTGGAATATAGTGAAATAAAGAAAATCTGCCTTATTTGTGTCTTTCTGTCCTAGCTTCATGTAGTGAGAAAAGGATGGGAATGGCAGAAAGAGGCTCAGAGCAAAAGGAGCTCCCAGCAGAAGAATGCAGCAGAAGCATTCTGCAATAATTTACATAATCATTACAATATTGGACCACTCTGTGACTTGGAATTCAGACCATAGAAACACCACAGCATGTTCTGTATGAAAAAATCCAAGAGCACTGATAAACTAGAGACCTAATCAATTTTGGTTTCTTTCCCCCTCCCTGTACTTGTGTGACACTAGACTGTGTCCAGCCAGGCCGAACACAAACTATCTCAAAGCAATTTGTCTTACCACAATATGGGGAAGTTTGGGGTTTTTTTTATTTCTAAAATAAAATTTCATCAGCAAACAAAAACGTCTGTGCCATTTTTCAGGTAAGAGGCAGTAATATGTTCCTGTCACTGCTGGATAAACAGAAATACAGGCTGCATCATGCATCACTGGTGAAACAGGACTACAGTGTTTGTTTCACCTCCTATCTCAAACACCTCAAGTGTTGTCATGGGTAGAGAAACTGTGAATAACCACAGGTTATTTCAGCAAAGCTCCTACTGCCCATTTTCCACTGACTATTTTTATTTATTTATTTTTATTTTTATTTTTATTTTTATTTTTTTTATCCCTATACTAAATAACAAGCAGGAGAAGCCTTTTGTCCATAAAATGTGTGATAAGGCAGTGCAGATGTGGTTCAACTGTGTCATTTAAAAATAAACAGGAGGCAATTTTTCCTGATATACAACAGCTGTCTGATATCAGCTCTATTTGTTATCATTGCTATTAGAAGAATGATCTATTAGGACTTCTCTTTCCCCTAGAGAAGCTTAAGTTAAAACTCCAAGGACATTCCCAAATAGACTGTAATAGTTCAGACATTCTTATCAGCAGCACATGATGAAACTGTGCTGGCTTTCTTTTGCTTTTCCTACAAGTCTATGAGACTTTTCTCAAAACATCAGCAAAGGAAGGGCAAATTCTATGTACATAAGTGCAAAAACAACACTACCAACCTGCATGGTGCTAGCATATACCCAGCTGTGGCTGACTTTGCACCTTTTCTGAGTACCCAGTCTTCCACAGCTATTGTCTGTAAGTTATCTGTTGAAATTCCATTTGTAGAGGACCTGTCCATACCCCAAAGAAAGCTGCAGTAGATTCATGGGAGGATACTATGTTTTGTGAAATGCAATGAGCAGCTTGTGGTCTCAGTGGTGAGGCTAGCACTATTTAGAAAAAATATTCAGCATGGCCCTCCACATGCTCACAAATGCTATTTCAGACTGATCATTAAAGTCCTAAGCATGCCAAATCCTGCATTGCTACGACTGTGGACTCTTTTGATTTTGGAAAATAATATCTGATATTTAAAAGGGTATCTGCTTTATAATGACATTAAAATGTAATTTATCCACCAGATTAGGATCAGAATTTAAGCAGCAGAGTAGGCAAGTAAATTCTTATTACATGTTAGAGCCACTTCTTCTATTTTTTTTTTTTTGTCCTCTGAGACTGCATGAACTGTGCATAAAATCACCATTTTTTTCTGATTGCCTTTCACAGCATCCTTGTTGACTCACTTCCACTACACCACATGCATTATTTTTATGACACAGTCTTTTGAAGGAATTTTTCAATTCTGCTTTCTTGAAATTCACCTTTCTCTATGCCCCCTTTTGTGATGGTCATTGGGCAATGGAAGTGCAGTGCTTGAGAGCTGCACCACAGAGCACAGACACAGGTAAGGTGAAGGGAAATGTGATATAGCTCTAAATTACCCCAACCAAACAGCATTTCAGCACATGGTCAATGCTGTTTTCAGGCTGCTGTTTGTGGCATGTAGCTGTCAGTGTAAGGGTTTCAAGAACAGCACACAGGCACACTCTGTCCCATGCACTCACACTGTGTTGTGCTGTGAAGAGAAAGGAGCAAAGGCCCAGGGATTTAAAGTACACAATAGTCTGATACGTTTTCTTGAATGAAAAGCAATCCTTCAGAGCAGAGACATTTTGTATTTGACATATGATACTGATAGGTATCATTTAACCTATTTATAACCTATTTCTAATAGGTTATAATTTATATGGTAATTCACAGAACTGTAGAAGTGCAGGCTGCTGTCCAGAGGAGTTTATTGCATCTGTTCAAGGTGTCCTGGGTTACCCTGAGCTCCATTAGCAGGAATGGAGCTTTGCTTGGATATTGTGCACAGCAGTTCCTGTGACTGTCTTTAGTTACATCACCACAACAGGTACCGACAGCAGAGACTAGAACTTGGTTTGTAATATTGTGATTTGCCTTTACCCCCATAACTCAGTAATGAAAAAAAGTGTCCTATATTTGCTTATTTATTGTTCAATTTCCTTACTTTTCTTGACTTAGGGATTGTATAGAAATTTCTTTATTCTTCTGAGCTTTAACAGGGTCATAGGCAGTGAAAAAATGTAAGCAGGACAGCCCTGCTTCTATCTCATTGTTTGTGCTTTGATTGTCAGGTGAATAAAAATGGAAACCAAAAAATGTTTATGACTTGGTACACCTAAGTAAGGGGAAAAAAAAAGCTTGTTTGCTAAAAGTTCCATCTATGACCTTTAAAAACATGATTAAATTATTCAAAAAGTAAAGAACAGTGACAAGCCAAGTGTTCTTTTCACTAGAAACACTCTTCTGAAATTATTTCATAATTACAAAATTTGATGAGATACCAAGGACAATAGAAATATAATGTTCCTCAGAGACAAAAAAAAATGCATTGTTTAACAAAAGTGCTGGCAGTGCAGTGAAGCAATTCAAGAAACTCACAATAATATGTTAATTTAATTTGTCTCTTGTGCTCTCCTAACAGAACCCTTTATGTGTTTCTGTTTGCCACCTGTTTCATCCTTCTGCTTACCATTAGATGCTAAATTATTTCTTCCACATGTTAATGGTTCTCTAGCTAATCTATGATAAAGCATGGCATGAGAGGTTTTGGCTATTTTTGTTTCTGATGGTTTTTTCAGACAAAGAAAATGAAAATTATGGATATACAAACTGAAAGTGTTGTAACTGTTACTTTGGCTTAATAATATAAATATGACACTATTAATTTCAGGTGTTAGATCTAACATATTTTACCATGTTATAAGAAAAAAGGACTCTGTGATATTATGGGCTTTAACTGCAATGGAAGCAGTTAGAGAGCTTATGTTAGAATTGTGAAGGGTTGAAAAGAAATTCTATTTCCATTTTAGCACTATATTTAAAAATATAGTCTGGAACATAACAAAATAGGATTATTCTCCTGGTGAATTAAATATTAACTTTGATTAACTTTGTGCTGCTGTACCATTTAATCCTTGGTATTGACCCACTTTTCTCATTAATCATTTGAAAAAGTTATTGCATTGAGACTTATGTCCTTGTTGTTTGGAGAAAAAAAATGTCGTGCTGTAGTGGGCTGTAATTAAAATAAATCGTATTTACTGAAAGTTTCAGCCTGGCTGTGTTAACTCCTTACAAGCTTGCAAGGAGGCTTGCAGGCAGCAGCTTATTTTAAGGTGATAGCAAGCCTAAATTAAGGTCATATTCAATGCAAACACAATGATAGAATTGGATGGAATGCTGGCAGAGCACTGGTGCAGGGTGGTGCAGGTCTCTGCTCATTCCCAGCTCAGACAGCAGATACTGTGCCTGACCTTGGATAAAGCAGTCTGCCTCAGACCTCAATTTCCCTGCTGTGAAAGGGACTAAATATCTTCCTGCTGCAGAGGTCTGTTTTGAAAGAAGTGTTTATTCATGACAGAGAAACAGTTTTTCAGGGAGGTGCATATAGATCCTAGAGAGTTGCACCAGCCCCAGTGCAGGGAGGTGGGGCAGGTTATGAACAGGGTGCCTGGGAAGGGGGGTCTACCTGCCAGAATTGGTTACTCCTGTACAGCATCTCAGAAATCCAGTTTTATCATCTTTATGGTCATGCTATTCTTTTATTTTCTTTCTTTTCTGTTTCACATTTTTCAGTTGGATTTGAGTGTACTCTACCTCATGATTTTCTAAGTATGTAAATTAAGTTTAAATGAGACTGACCAATAAACCCCCAAAAGGAAGAAGGTGCAGAGGAGATGGGCAAGGAAATATTCCCATTAAGCTTGGGAAAAATGCAGGGTTTGACTGACCAAAGCTGTTATATAGAGCTGACTCAGCCCCAAGGGAACCAGAGGGTGGCCTTTGTTTGATAGTAAGCAGCTATCAACAGCTGGGTGGATCAACAGGCATTGTAAAACTTTCTCCCTGAGCTCATTAGAAAAGTGGGAATGTCTCCCTGAGTTAGCCAGACCAGGAGAATACCTGACTTACCCCAGCAAAGAGTACAAAAACTGGAAAAATGACAACAGAATTTTAAAGAGAACAAAAGGCTTGTGGTGGCTCTACAATTTCCTGGTGACTGGGGACCCCTTGTCATGGTGGTGAGCATTTTCCAAAGGCCAGCAATGGGAACCACGTAGAGATTGTGATTGAACTCCATCCTGCAGCTCATATACATGCATTTGGCTGACTGTAGCTTACATTTGTATTGTGCTGTGCAATATATTTTGTATCACTCTGACAAATCAGAAATCCCATGTAGCACAACCTTTAAACAAGTACATTTGATATTAAACATTACACTTCTCATGGAATATCTAAAAGAACCTGATCAGACAGCATTGGGCTTTGGTGCTACTCCACACCCAGCTTCTGAAATATGTAAAAGAGAGTGGTGGCTGAAGAAAGTGTCTAAAAATAAACTTAGAAGTAAGAATTCCTCTGCCTTTTAATAGGTGTTAGTCAACAATTTTGATGTCTGAACACAGTGGCTTTTTTTAACACCTATGTTTTCCCTTTTGCTTTCAGAGCAGTTCCCTAAGCAAGCCAAAGTTTTTAGCTGCTGTGCAGAGTTCATCTTCTGGCAGCTCTGTTTGGCTTTCCTCATGTTCTGCAAGGACACCATCTTTAAAAAAACAGCTGTAGAAAGATCAGAGATGCTGTTTTTGGCAATAGGAAAGTTGTGGTGGTGTACAAAATGTAAGGGATTTTAAAAATATAATAATAATAATAATAATAATAATAATAATAATAATAATAATAATAATAATAATAATAATAATAATAATAATAATCGAAAGGGCTCTGCTGCTACCACACCATGATTAACAGGTGTTCCAATTATAAAAATTATTTTAAAGCTACTGTATGCCACACTGCAGAGATAGATAGTATTTCAAAATTTATTTCAGGCCGTGTTATTATCTCCTGGTCATCAAAATAATCCCAAATAGGATAAGGATTTGCATTGTATTTACAGCTTCTCGTGATAACAGCTCATGTATGGCCTTCAAAATATAGGAGTATGTCTTTATAGAGGATGCTCCAAACAGGAACTACAAGGTTTATACTTTGTTCTTGATTAACAATTCTCAAACAGTGTTGAAGAATCATCTCTTACTACTAACACAAAGCACATGCTGGACTGTCAGCATGGGTCAGAAATTACCCCCAGCAGAAGGAAGGCAGGAGGGAAAGGAGGAAATGCAACTTCTGCAAGATGTTTCCACTTCACTGATGTTAGAGATGAATGCCTTTTTTGTCAGATGTTTCAGACCAATACAGTTTGTTTGCGGCTGGGACTTTGAAGGCTGAAATTCATGAGCTTCATAGTGGGCTTCTAAATGGAGTTCTGATCCCAAACGATGTACTAACGGCTAAAGAAGACCCATTAATTACAGAAAATTCAGCTACTGATCTTTACAAACTTTTGGTTTTCATTAACCTTTCTTTTTAAGCACCACAAGCAAATCTAGGTGGAGTTTATATTTTGAAATAGATACACATAAAAGATAATGTGCCCAGATGCTTCAGAAAGCCCTAAAGGTAGCTGGCAATGGAGAGCCCCACCAGATCCCTTTCTTCATTGCATTTTTTAGTATTGTAAATCTCTCTCCTATCTCTAGGCCAATTCTCTTACACCAGTAGTGAGGTAAAAGATACCATATGTCACTGTGGTATCCATGGTTGGCATTGGCCATGAGCTGTCAGTGGGAAACAGGAAGAGGTTGGACTGAAATATTTTAAGTGATTATGTTGAGAATTTCCACTGTTTAATGTTGGCATAACATGACTGGATGGAACTTAGGGGTATTTTCCCCTCTAGACTGTGTGCTCATGGTGCAAACATTGTTCAGCAGAGTTTCTGGAGGGACCATTGTTCAAATTCCAAGTCTGCTCTAAGACTACATTAAAAATAAATGCTCTCACCAGCTCAGTGCTGGGTGCATTTGGGCTGAGCACTAAACATAATCTCACACTGCCTTTAGCTCTTAATAGTCATTTCAGATTATTATATCTGTACATAGCCCTTCATTCTTCTGTGCTCTAGAATTTCTGAGGAGTATGACCATTTTTTTCCTCAGACAGTGACAAATGGTTTAAGGTCTACGCTAATGAAAATGTGAATAAACTGCTGAGGGAAATTATTTTTTATCACTATTTTATAACTTTCTAGTTGACTAAATTAGTAAATAAACCATCTTTTGTAGATTAGGAGTATGTTTTCTAAAGTTTTTCTTGGATGTGGTTAGTTTAATTTGCTCTATTTTGAAGTAATTAGAAATTAGGAATAAGAAATCTTAAATTTTTTTTAGGGTTTACAGTGCAAATTCTTATACATAAAAGAAGTTGGCATTATTGGGGCTAAATGGAGTTGTAAATTTTTTTGCTTTAACTGTGAAATTGTATGGAGACAAAAAAATAATTCTGGGAAGGCGTAGGTCTTGAAATGACACAGGCAATTTCCTAGCATTCAGGTTTTTTTTCTTCAGGGATTAGTCTATTTTTGCTATGTTTTCTACACAGAGATACTGTAACAGCATGCCTGACCAACCTTCAGTTGGCTGCAGATGAGTGAAAACTCCAAGTTAATTGCTTCTTTCTGTCAAGGTCAGGAAAATCTTAATTTGGATCCACTGAGGGAGAAAGTTTTTCAACCAACAAGTTCAACCTATTAGAGTGTCCTCAGCTTTGTATGACTGAGAGCTTCCAACAGCACACAAGGGCAAGCTGACCTCCTCTTTCTTGTGAAAACTTATTAGAATTTTTACTTTTTATCATTTGAGAAGGGCGTGAGCACGGCTGTGTTGTGAATCTGATCTTGGCTTTTCCCAAAGCCTGAGTTTTGAACCCCTTTCCTTCTGATCTCAGCCCGTTTGTGCACACAAGAAAGGTGCAGCAGCAAACACATGTGGGGTTTTAATGAGGTTTCTGAAAGTTTGAAATATTAATTGTTTTTTACATGTTCAAACCATGATACTGTGGGATTTTTATATTTTAAAGTTTTGCTTGGAAACCATGAAATTTAAAAAGGAAAGGTAAGGGAGAGCAGAGCAATCCTAAGGGAAGTACCAAATCTCCTGAACTCTTAAGAGATACTGGCTTCATACAGGTTTATCCTGCATGCATTCAATAATGGGTCTCTGCTGACAACTCTACATCATCCAAAAGAGGCCTTGCACTGAACATCCATTTTTTTGGGGGAGTAAGATGCAAAATTGTTAGCCAGAACAAAGCACTTTACTGCAGTGCAGCTCCATGTTGTGTTATTTTTCCTTACTGCTTCAACTCAGATATTTTTTCTACAAAGCTGTTTACAAATAAATTGCATTATCAGCAAGAAAAAATTGTGACAGTGTAATAAAAACTGTGGTATTCTTGAGGGAATAAAGTAATCACATTCATTTTTAATTGATTGGTGTGTTCACAATTTCTTGCAGTGATTTGAGATGAAAATGGCCACTCTATTTCTAGTGTTTTCTGGGATTTTCTTTTGTCATTCTCCCTGCTGGGTTCATCAGTATTTGATTGCAGGGGAAATGAAAAGTAAGTTTCAGTGACAAGAGCAAACCCATTCAGGGGACAGCTTCAAGGCCCCTCTCTGAAGCTACAGATCAGTCTTTTTTTAAAAGGAATATGTTTTCCTACATGCCTTGAGACTGTTACTTTAAGAGTCACCATCGTCTATATATTAATTGATAAACTCATTTTCTGGAACTTCTAAGTGACTAATTTTGATTCATTTGCCTTGTCCAGGATGCTATGAATAAACATTTACTACATTTGTCCTGCTTATATTTAAAAACCTTGCTTCATTTAATAGTTGATGTTATTTCTTCCCTTTCCAACTTGTTTTGGTGACAGTTATGCATTCACTAGTCTTCTTTAAGTTAGCTCTGCCAGTTCAATTTATTGATCACATTTCTTAAGAAACAGCTTGTTCTCTGATATCAATGAACAAGCCACCTCTAATAGCTCAGAAACACCCAAAATAGGCATATTAAATGTCATACTTAAAGATAGTATTTGAAATATACTTTGCTTTCCTGTGCGCATTCTTTCACAATGATTTAGCTGTTTTCTTCTAGTCTTGTGATGTGTGTCTTTGCATGACACTTTTATGAAAAATATTCAAGACAGTACTTGACTGTCTGCCTCTGCAAATATTAAGCAGAAAATCAAGAGAAGGAAAGTGCAGCAGAGCTGAAAATATTACCTCAGCTGTGGCTTCCACCATCACAGGTGCCATTGCTAGTGGGAATACTCTATTTATTTATCTCAGAGGGTTTGGTTCACATCCAGTTCAGGTGAACGAGAAAATGTGGGGAAGAAGGAATCTTAATACAGCAGTCTAGTCAGAGTTTTAGTTCAGCTCAACATCCCTGCAGGCTGCTTGCATTGCAGAGTGGTTTTGGTCTGTGCTAACCAGACTCTTCTGAGCGAAGCTAGACTGGGATATTATCCCCAGAAATGTACCTGATGCTCTCCAGCTGCCAGTGGGATTGGTTCAGCTGGCCAGAGTGGAGCCAGCCCAAAGGAAAGCCCTGGAACACAGAGCACCCCTGCTGCATGCCCAGCACTGTTTGTGCCACACCCTGCTCCCACTGTGCTGCACTGCAGGGCTTCCTAACATGGGTACAACGCCATCCTGTGACCACTTCACTCAGAGCTGTCCATTTACCCCTGACAAAACTGTTGTAGCAAATGCCAGAAAGGGGCAAATGAGAGAAATTCTTCCAAGGAAAGGAAGGGTAAGGCTGCATTTCAACAACTAGCATTGCTCTTTGTGGAAGATGCTCTTGGAGCTCTATTACATAAAGAACCCTTAGAGAAAAGTAGAATAAACTGGATTCCTGCAAGAGATGAATCAGCAGCAGGAGACAACTTTTCAGAAAAGAAGCATTTTATGTGATCAGGCCAGGGTTCAGGAACAGAATGAACAGAAAAAAACAAAAAAAAACAGAAAAAAACAGTTGCAGGTAGAAACCAGGAACTATCTTCTTTCTCTGATATTTTGGTTTTAGAAAGAATAAAGTTTTTAGAGGAAAGAGACAGTTATAGAAGTGCATTGCTTCTCCCCCTGCATAAAATTTTTCCTCAGCAGCAGCATCAATCATCATGTATAGTTTCTTACAAATTTCCCAATGTGCATTTAAAATAACTTGCTGTCAAGCAAGAGTTTTGAATCAAAGGCTGGGACAAAAGTACCACTTTTGCAGACACAAAGTCAGTCTGTGTGGTAACCTCCCAAGCCACAGACATCACATATTCCTGTACAAGCATCAGTACCACAGTACCTGTACTATGCTTTAATCCCTCATGACAAAACTAAACATGGAAAGGTTCTCCAGGAAAGCCAAGCTCCATCTTACCAGAGGGAAAAACATCTCAATGTTTAATGATAGAAAATCCTGCAAATGTGTAAAATCCTCCCTGTTTCCTGAAAGGACATGATGTGGAGTCTCTTTGGTATGGCTTTCATGAAGAGGTCTTTCTAAAATAAATTTACACCTATAGAATTCTCTTTATTTATACCTAACAACAGATTTCATCAGGTCATCAACTTATGTCTCAGAGCCTTTGTCCTGTAATATTGAGGATGTCTGTTATGTAAAAATTTTAAATGCTCTTTTCTGTTGGCAGACTCAACTAAACACAGTAGGTAGGCACAAGTAAAACTTGACGTTAGGGGAAAAAAAAAATGACATTCCAGTTTTGATTATCATGAATAAAACACATCTTCTGCAAGTAAAATTCTTTTCCCTAACATAAGAATTCATCTTTTTCAGGTGCCATTTATTTTTAATATCTTGTAACCCATTTTAAAACTTGCTTTATTTTTCCTAAATTTAATCTTCATCCTTCCTTTCTCTTATACTTTGGTAATATTCAGGCTTAGGTTCAGCTCTGCAGAGGAAAGCAGTTGCAGCTGCAGCTGTGTTCAAAATTCAAAACAGCCTTAAGAGTCTGAGGCACACATTTTAATGTCAGTATTTCCTCTAAATGGATTATTGCCCTAAATAAAATTATTCCTCCAATGATTGATCAACAAACACTAACAGCTTCTTCATAAAGGCTTCTTACATGAAATAAATCACAAAAGAGTAAATTGGTATTGTAACACTTTAAAGTAATTCAGTTAAACTTGAGTCATTAAAAACTTTCCCATTATTCACTTTATCAGGGTTTAATTTAAAAGTTAGTGAGAAATTCAACTCTAAAGTCACCCTTACACTACCCACACTGTTACCTCTGTGAAGTTTCTGGTTTCCAACACTGTCCATGTTCCCATGCATTACCAGCTGTCCTGTTCATCTTTTTCTATGTCTTATTGATGATGTAGAAATATCTGTGGCTGCAACACCAACCTCTGATTTCTATTTAAATACAATTTTTTCTCTTAGCTGTTATTCTTTATTGCATGATGAACAGATGTATGATGTTGCAAAAGCCCTTCATGGAGTGGAAAATACAGAAGTACTTTCTTCAATTATCCAGGAATTCGCCATTGAAGAGGTATTGCAAAGAAATGAAGGAATACAAGCTGGATTCACAATAAATTTTGTAATTTGATATAACTATGCTTATAATCTACTCTTTGCAAGAATTTTGCCATTGTGATGGTGCTTAATGGTTGAGTTTTTAATTTTCACACCATTTATCCAAAAGCTGGGCTTTTATTGACTCTTTTTTACTTTCTATGTAACCAAACCTAATGTTGCTCCCTTTCAAAAGTCTTTAAAAAGAGAACAGTGAAATCTTATAGTGAATCTTCATCTTTGTACTGAAGGCAATAAATATTTTAAATATGGTCAAGGATTCAAACAACAATTCTCTAGTGAAGACAGGTTTGAAATCCATCCACAACATTAGTATAGGTTCTGTACAGTGCAAATGTGTCCCAGGGATCTGTGAGGATGCTCACAAAGTGCTACTCCAATAATCTTATACTTCTGGGGATGAAGTTAGTGTCATCTCTAAGCTTTTCAAATACTGTGGATATAGTCCTGAAACTTCTGCTATTGGGAATTGCTAAATTACTGCATGAAGAAATGTGTTCAGTATCATACTGAGTCTCTCTTGCAAAATGAAATTCTGGATGACTTCTTCCAAGGCTGCCTGAAAAGTTTCTTGGACAACATCCAGGTACTGCAAAAGCATTTCCAGGATTATCAGAAAGTGAGGAATTTCTCAAATGTTCAGAAAAGCAAAAGCCCCAGGAATGTTTAAATGCTCCCTGTTTGTGGCACACACACTCTTCCCACACAGTGTTCTCAGTGCCACTTAAAAATAAAACAAGGTCTGCCTTTGGGTCTCAGAAGTAGGTACCAGTACAGATTTTTTAGATGCCTAAAAAGACAGAAACATGTAAATTAGCCTTTTTTTGAAGTAGAACCATTATTAGAGTTCCTTCCCACTGAATGAAGTTACTGCAGATATTACAGAAATGTAGTGCTTTCCTGACTTAAAAGTTACTGAGATGGAGAACAGCTACACAGATTGCTGAGCAAATTTAGAGTGATTGCCTAAGTATTATTCTTTTCCTTAGAGATACAAGTTAAAATGCAGGTGGAGTAACAGTTCATAAATGACTACAAGTATTTCATAAATCTCTGTCTCCATCCCATCTCTGAATGGATTACAGTAAAAATTTATCTACTTTAAAGTTTTTTTTCTGCATAAGCTCATGGAGCTGTCTTGTAGTGTCCAAACCCTATGTGACTCATGAAATTTATATGCTGCAAGCAGGTTTGGATCATCAACTCCAGAAACTCTAATGTGGAAATACTGGTTATTTCAGCATGAATCCAGTAAAAATGGCCTCATCTGCTGCTTTCTGTACTGCAGACTGGTGATACATACTAAATATTCCTCTTAGCAGGAACCAGTGCTCAGAGTCCTTTGGTTACAGCTTGGAGTGCTCTTGAAGGGCAGCAGAGATTAATCAGAATTCTTTTCATTCTCATGGAATAATTGAAATAAATACTTGTTAACCTGGTGGGTGTTTGGCATAAGAGTGTGACAGTGTAAATGGTAAAACCAAAATGACTAGTTTGTATTTTTCAATGACTGCATGCTTATTTATTTTAGTGCTGGAATTGTTTATGTTGCTGATAGTCCATGCATTCATGCAGTTTTGTCAATAGGATTATGTTGCAGCAATTGGTTTTGTTTCAATGAGCAAATAATAAAATAATCTTGCTTTGCCTATGCCTTAATCAAATATAGGTCTGATATTTTTCTGTGGGAGGCTGCATGCTCTTATCTTTCAACAGGTTATGTGAGCACTGATGAACTATTTCTGCAAGTAGCACAGTCCTTCAAAAGTCACCTGTTCCTACTCATGTTTCCCCCATTTGCAATATCAACAAACACTATTTTTCCAGGGAGGTACACTCTTCATGGTGCCAGCCTGAAGAGAGTGATTACCTTGTGCTATATCAGCTACTGCTCATTCTTAAAGATCTTAAAAATAGGTCTTTCTCTGCTGTGCTGGGTTAAAAAAAGTAGATTACTTTCCATTTTAAGCATAGGCAATGCTATTTTTTTGAAAGAAATAGCACCTAATTATTTCTTTCCAATGTGTATGCTTTACAGAATTCTTTACAATTAACAGGAAGCTAACATAATTTCATTATTTCAGTGGAAGCGCATCAGTTCACAAACAAGTTAGGGTCTTTTCTTTATACTGCCATATCACAACACCAAAGTGCTTATATTCTCAACAGGGTATATATTTTGTTGTCAGGGCCAGACCTAGTGATGGTGGGGGGAAGTAAAATGAAAGTAAAAGTGTGGTGATTTTTGAAGGGGTTTTTCATTTGGATGGGGGTTTTTTGGTGATTTTTTTTTTTGTTGTTGTTGTTTGTTTGGGTTTTTTTAGAGATACTAGAAACAAGATGAAAAATCATAAAAAGATTGAGAATATCCTGTTTGGTCTTTGAAAATGAATGCTGAACACTGTTTCAGTAATTAGTGTGAAACAAGAAATAGTGTCTGAGTTTTAGCTAAAAAAAAGTTTTTCTTAAATTTGTTTGTGTAACTTCCTCTGTAACTGAGCCTCTGCAGGACCAAACTTCTGCAGAGGGTGAAAAAGAGAGGTGATAATGTGTGTCATCCTATTTAAAATAAAGGGATTGGGTGGGTGTCCTCCAATATGCTGAGGAGGATGACTGGAAAGATATGGAGATATCAAAAGGTTCTGTGAATCTACAGCTAAAGTTGCATTTCGGAATAGACTTTCTGTGAAATACAAATCTAGCTCTTAAAAAGCCTTTCTTGTAAATTTTCATACAGAATTATGCCATTGGATAAAATTAGCAGAGCAGCATTTGACATACTGCACAGAGACATTGTATGAAATCCTTGTTGTATCTCCAGATCACCACTGATATTTTTTTTGCAAGCTGCTTACAAAGTCTTTATCCATCCTCATCTGTAGGTCTGAAGCTTTTACCAAGCATTAAAAATTCTAAAAAAATATATATTAAAAACTGTACTTGGAAGCTTTCAAAATTACTCACAGAACCCACCTGCAAAGAGCAGTGATGCCATAACAGCATGTTTTCTTCACAGACACTGAAACAGCCTAAGTAGGACCACTAAACTTTTGTGATTTCCTCTCCCATTCAGTCTTCTCTCAGATCAACTTCTGGGCCAGGTTCCTCAGCAGCTGACAAGAATAGCTTGATCAGGATATAACCATGAGAATGCTGAGTAAGGAGAAATAAAACTCCATTAATTTACCCTTTTCTAACATGTTGTGATAAGAAAAATGGATAAGTTTTAACTTCATTTCTTTGTTTTTTCAAGACTGATTAAATTGTATGAACTATGAATTTCCTAATAATTTGCAAGTTAATAAAATTCTTTCATATAGAAACCTCTCTTGTGATTTTTAATACTAGCCTTGCCAAAAGAAAAGATCACTGACCTACTGCTTTTTCCAAAGTAAAAGCAGAATTAGAGCTTCAGCAAATCTGCATTTTGCTATTCCCTCAGAGTAGTGAAGATAAAAATCAGCTTTGTTTGACTTCTCCTCCTGTAGCTGGGATCCTGGGAGCAACATGGAAGTTTTTATTAGACATTTTAAAAGTGAGTGAAATCACAGTTTGAGCAAGCAGCAGGGCAGCTGCAGAAAGAGCTGGCATCCTGTGGAGGGATGTTATTGAGCAGCCCTCTGTTCTGAAAGGCAGCAAGAGAAAATTGAGGCTAGACCAAAGAATATATGGATTTTTGGAGGGATGAAGACATTAGAGAAGTCACAGTACACAAGAGAGACAAATAGTCAGTTGCAAAATGTTTGTATTTGCAACCTACACCTTTTGTCCATTATTTGTTCTCCTGTGAATTAAAGATTATATTCTAAGTGTAGCTGACAGCTGTTGTGAGATGTTATTACCTGAAGTACATAAGCTGACAAAATGAAACATTCATTTGCCCTTAATAATCACACAGTAAATGCATGGAAAGTTCATTAAGTTAATCTGTTTCCTGTCAAACCTATGGTGGGAAATCCCTGGTGAGTTGAACTAAATAAATATGTTTGCATAAGCCAAACCAAGGGTTTCTGTGATTTTCCTGTGATGTTTATTTAGCAAACGAGCCCAGTATCTTTTCTGCATTATCAGTGGCTGAGATGCATCCAGTCTGTGGAGCTCATTTTTAATCTTTCATCAGTGTGCAGGGATTCCAGGTTTCTTTGACAAAGGAAAGGTGACTTTGGACATATTTTCATGTCTACCTTTTATTCCTTTCTTTGTGAGCCAGCTTATTTTGATATTGATGGCTGCTGTTGATTTATGGTTTTGGATTTTCAGCCTTTTTTTCTTTTTTTAGTCCATGAGATCACTGGATTCCAAGTTTGTGTGAGAAATGAAAATCCTCAGATAGACCCAGTGGTAATGGACTTGAATTAAAGGAATTGAATTATAGGTTGCCTAACTGGGTGGGAGTAAAGAAGAATGTGAACAGAATTACAACAGTCAAGAAACTGGAATAACTGCTCAACTGGGGGCCTCCTCAGAACTCTCCTTAGGTGTTTCCCTCTTTAGGTGAGGGATAGCCAGTACAGCTGTGAAAGTCTAGAACACAGTCAGTACCTAAGAGGGAGAAAAAAAAATACTTAATATTTTATTTCTTAATGTGTTATTTGAATTTAATTTTTTTCATTGAAAACATTCATACTTTGAACTTTGTGATTAAAACCAGAGAACATAAGTGACAAAGAATTATCTCCTTTCTTTTATCAAAAAATTCTGGGGTATGAAGATATGTATATTTGAATGATCCATGCTAACAATAGCATGATTTATTGTATAGATGGCATCCTCTTCTTTCTATCTGTGATAAAAATCAAACAACTGAGCCCAAACAACAATGGGCTCTGGTCCACATCAACTCTTCATTTTCTTAATAAAATTTTAATGCATCATCAGTCTAAGAAATATGAAAATCAAAACTAGAAACTTCATTTTGACAAATAATCATGTCTATTTTCTTTTAATGAAATATCAAATGGCTTTGTGCAGGGTGTAACAAATTTGGAAGGCATCATATTTACATTACCCCATATTTACATTACCCTATTTACATATCATCCCATTTTCAGAAGTTTGTGTTACATTTTCACTCAGAAAACAGGCATGAAAAACTTCTACTACTTGTAAAAATTAATGTAAAAACAATATAAATTCATTTTATTTGCTAATGACACAGTTAATAATTATTTTATAAGAAGTCCCAGAGTTTTGACCAGAAAAGATGTTTTGTGGTAGAATGAAATATGACTGAAAACTTCTGAACCCTTCACGTGATCTGCTGCATGGCTCACAAGTAAATGTCATTGCTCACAAATACTTCAAATAAATTGTGTTCACTTTCTGGCACCTCCTTCTGCACTTCCACATGTGATTTCTTGTATCTTCAGAGAGAAGAAGAGGAGAGCAGTCTGCCAAAGGAACACTAGAAATAAGAAGTTCATGTTCAAGCCTGACAGAACTCAAGAAGTGTTTGGACAGCACTCTCAGGCACATGGTGTGTGACTCTTGGTGTGTCTGTGCAGGCCCAGGAGCTGAACTTGATGATTCTTGTGGGTCCCTTCCAGCACAGGATATCCTATGATTCTATTTCTATATTTATGGGAGATACAAAGAGAAGAAAATGCATAAGGCAGAGCCTAAAGGATTGAACAAAAAGATAGTTGAAGGCTGGTTCTGTTTTCAGTTAACTTGTCAAAAACCCTAATCAAAACTGTCAAAAGATGCTGGAGGAATTTGATCAAAAACCATAAAGGTACTGAAAAGGAAAATTATACCATTCCTTTTTTATGTATACATCTTATTGTTATTTCCTAGTCAAGGAAAAGAATGGGAAAAAGACAAGAAAATCATGGGGAAAGAAGAATTACCTGTGATTAAAGCAAACTTTCTAGTGAGTTTTTAGTCTCCTCTGAAATTCCCTGAGTGATTTAACTGTGGGATCCAAGCTGGGTCAAACACTTTCCATAGCTGTGGGATTTTCTGGAGCTTTCCAAAGATATTTCATACCTGTGCCAAGAAAAGGATAAAAGATGCTGTTATTAAAAGCATCTTTGTGGGTTTATATCACAAATATAGCTTTGAAGGCCTTCATTAGCTATTTTGTTAGTACAGTGTTTGAATGAATTATGGTTGAAAGTGCTACCTATAAAAAATTTCTGCTCTCAAAGCAAAGATGACATAACAGAAAAAGATTCAATTTATTCTCAAAGGGCTGTGAGAGCTCAGAACTCCATTCTGTAAAGATCTGACAATCAGATTGTGGCTTCCTATTATATTACTGCTCATCACCTGTGTCAGGGCTGCTGAGTGATGCCCTTCCTTTATTCAGGGCAAACCTTTGATACTTGGGCTGAGCAGTACAACGGGGATGAGCTCACACCTCATGAGGTGAAATTCATCTCAAACCAAAGGCAGACTTAATCAAAGTAATTTAGGCTCCCTTCAGAGGGTCAATGCAGGGACAGAGGTGCCCTTTGCTATCATTCATCTCATCCTAGACTGCTGTCCTGAGGTAAGAATGATGAACTCAGTCTGGAAAGTTTCCTGATGGGCTACTGTAAGTCATTCATGGGCCTGAGTCCTGAAGTAGTTCTTGAAACTGGTCTGCAGTTTGGATAAATTCCCTGCAGAAATTATCCTGCAGCCTGCAGGATGGATGAATTCCCCCAGAGGAACTGTCAAACAACTGGTCTAATGCTCTGTTCACCACCTGTCCCTTCAGTATTGTATTGAAGTGGACAGAGGTGGCTTAATACATTATTTCTGGCACATGAAGTTATTTCCTTATGTCTTCTACCCTGTTCTGGGTCCAAAATGCCTTCATTTCTGTCATGTGGCAGATGCAGCCAAACATTTGAGAGGGGGTCTGCCCAATGAACATGTACTGCCTCATCATGGATTGAAATTCTCTTGGGACTCATCTGTTCTCTTTTGTCTCTGTCCAGTTACAAGGAAAACAATGCTTTGCCTCTCCACCTTATGTAAGTATTTAATCTTTGCCTGAGGTCATTCTTTTTTCTAAACTATTAGCAGGACCTTTCTGTAAATGTCACAGGACAAGTTTTGATATTTATCTAATTCCCTTTTAAAGATAAGGTTCACACAAGAGGAAGAGCTGACAGATTAGAAAAGCTAACTAGAGAAAAAACTCTGCACTCTATAACGCATCACTGCAGTGAGAGATTTAAAGCTTGATGGAGATGCTGCAATCATTATAAAATATTTTACATTGTGCAGCAGATCAAACCATGTGATCATGTTCCCCTCAAAATCCATGTCTTTAGTCTGCTTATTCTTCCCTGTTGGAATTGCATTTCTCTAGAAGTGATTAAGATGCCAGACTAATTGAAGTTTAGGATAATGAAGGAGTTTTAGTTTTTATGGAAATAGGAGTAGTCCATATGAGACAAGTTGAGGGAATTTACCCTCAGAAGGAAAGAGAAGTGAAAAACAGCAACCCACCAGGAATAAGACAGAGCAGATACTTAAATGTGCTGGAGACCTTTCTGGGTCAATCACACAGTCATGGCTACACAAGCCTAGGGGAAATTAATGTTGTAAATCCTGGATTTTTATTTTGTTTGTAATTGCTACTTATTATTTCTATAATTATTACAGTCCTGATCTTTATGGAAGGAAGGCAGACTTTCTAAAACGTGGAAATATTAGAGACTTTTAACTTCATATACTTTGTTTGAGTTTCTGAAGATCCACAAGGCAACTGGCAAGAAAAGCAATTAATCTAATCTCTGAATTGAGCTCGGATTCCCTATGAAGAAGGTCAGAAATATCTGATAATCTTTGCTAAGACTTTAGTGTGTGTTTAATTTCTTTCTGCCAAGAGATAACTCAGCTTCAAGAAGCAGATTTGTGTGTCTTTAAGTCAGTAATCACCTAATGATTATCTAAACACTGATGCTGAGGTGCACAGGGGAGCCAAGAACTGCTCTCATATTGTCCATTTTCAAAGGGAACACATCCCTACACTTCTGCAAAGACAGGGAAATCATCTGCTCATGGGCTAGCACCCTATCTGGTGAGGTTCTAAGCCACTTCCAGCCTCAGCTTCAGAATGAGGGCACCTAGAAACTATCCTTCCTCAAGCCTTTTTTGCCCTAGCCCATGTGTCTCTGAAGTATATTCTCCCCAACTGTCTTTCCTCCCTTTATTTCATGCCAAGAAACTTGTAGAAAATAAGTTTCTACTGTTCACTGAACAAAAAAAATAAAGGACCCATGCAGCCTCTTATTATTTTTTCATAGCTGGGATCTCAGAGCAGCACAGAATTTATGAATATATCTGAAATATGGACTTCAGCTTCTACCATCTTTTCTAACCAAAGAACTGAAATACTGATGAAGAGTATAAACCATTTAAGGTTAAAATATGTACTGTAAATCAGACACCAACAGATGACCCCAAACTGGATCTACAGCTGAATTAATTTTGGTTTCATGTGACGTCAGTGGCCCATAGAGTGAGTTACAGCTTTGCATTCAATCTGGGACTATCTATTATCTAACATGTCTTCCTTGATTTTCAGTTTCAGGCGGGCAAATTGACCATGTATACTTGCTTGTGTCAGTAGCTAATTTTAGGTAGCTAGTCTAATTGAAGATGTTATGCTCCTTTAGCTTGTCAAATAGAAATTCACATTTTCTGATTAATGTGATTCACTTATATCAGATTTGACTTGACAGGACTGACAATGTGCAATATAGCACACAAGGATGACAGGGTTCTCCATCTCCTCCTCTGTCACATTTCATTATGAATTTTCTAGTCAAGGCTGTGGCTTCAGTTTCTTACCTGAGATATGATAAGATTTGAGAAGTGCTGCAGCCACATATGGCCAAGACAATCTGTTCCCACAGCTGGGGATGTGCTTTCAGGAGGGTGACAAGTTAAACTGCTTTCTTGCATTTGTAACAATTATACACAACTGGTTGTGTGACATTTGGGTATGACTGAAAAATCACCGAAAAAAAATCACTGAAAAAACTTGAAGAAAAAGACAAAAATCCTTAAAATAAAGCTTTAAAAATTAAATTATACAAAATAGCAAACATATTTTGGAGGGGGGAAGTATACAAGGAAAGTTATTGCTGACTAACACATCAGCTGGTGGAAGGGAGAATGTGTTACATGGAACAGTATCTAGAACTTGAAAAACATGTCAAGAAACAAAAGCATGGCCACAAGTAAAAGAATACCAGTGGTTCAGGCACAGAGGAAAAGGAGGGAAAAGCAGGGGGAAAATAGAAGAGTGGTCCACAGCTGTGTCCGTGGAGAAGGAATACACATAAGCCCATCTGCAGCAAGGGGCTGTGAGTCAGAGATGCAGAGGGTGGTCTGTCAGCCCAGAGCCTCTCACACTCAGGGACACAGGAAGCAAAGGGCAGAATCTCACCAGGACTACAGATTATATAAAACATGTGGGATTAAGTGGAAAATTTTGTCTCCTGTTGCCTCTATAGGTTAAATTCCTTGCATACATAAAGTGCATCTTGAATACTCAATTTCCTGCACCACAACAGGGTCCTTTCTAACAGTGATGGCAATCTCACTGCCTTCCTGATAATTATGGCAGGGGCAGGACTTCATCTGCTGGAACAGATCAATCTGCAGAGCCAACCCTGCCTCTCCTGGCCCACTGGTGCTACCAAACTCTCACCAGAGCTGCACATATGCAGCTGTCATAGAGCCACTTGGTTTGGACAAACCCTTGAAATACATCTGGTCCAATCTCCTGCTCAAATTCAACACTGAGTTTGGGGTTTTAGGGGCTTTGCCCAGCTGGATCTTTGAAGGACGAACTGTCCCCAAGGACAGAGATCCACAACCTCTGAAATGTCCAGGTCATCTCCCTTCTGTTGTAAGAATTCATCTCCATTCTGTTGTAAGAATTCACTTCAAGCCCCTCCCTACTCCCTGCAAAACTGGATGTGCTTCCCCATGCTTACTCAACCCTCCTCATACCACAATAAGAGAGAGAGAGCAGAGAAATCAGGAATTAAATGGAGCTCAGTCAAGGTGAAGGCTATATTCAAAAAGTAGTAGCACTGCTGCAGCCACAATGGTTAAAAGCAAGGCACAGAGCTAAAGAAAAATCTTTTACTACAACCATCTGGGATGTCAGGGAAAATAAATAAACATTGGTATTTCCTGCCAACCAGTATATCATAAATATAAAATATACCCTTCGAAACTCAGATATTTGTTTGAGAGTCTTTGTTCTTTATGCACATTCTTGTACTTCCATCTTTGCAATTTTGCAGTTGCAATGTTGTTGTAGTTTCATGATCTAAGGAAATTTTCTGCAGGTATAGTACATTAAAGAACTCAATTTTTGAAACACAGGAGAGTATCTTGGTGTTTTGTGGCCAGGGAAAATATAAATAATAACTAAAAAAATTTTTTGAAGTATACTTAAAACAGATAAATTCTTGAACGTGAGGGACACCTACACCACATGCTCTATGTTATATGGAGATTGCAGAAGATGTAAGAAGCAGCTGGGGGGATGTTTTTTGAAAATAAAGGAAAGATTTTTTTATCTTATAGTTTTTTCCAAATAGTAAAATTTTCTCATTCTCCCCATCCTTAATTATTAAAGAGACAATAAAAAGAAGATGAAAAATATGTAGATGTGTTTAAAAATAATTATTTTATATTGTATGAATGTCATTTTTCAATGAAAAAATGTTCATATTCCACACAGTTATTTCAGTTGGCATATTAGTGCTAACATTTGTGAATGGCAATAAAGATCTACAGGTAAATTAAATGAAATTTGCAACCAACTTGAGTTGTGCTTCTATTTCTTCATAAATACAGCAAAAGGTTGTCTCTGTTTTTTGTACTATATGTGACAGTACACATAGAACTATAAATATGAACACAAGAATAATGCAAATTGTGCGGAAAAACCCCGAGCTGTGTTTGGATGGGTCAAGTATAAGTGGAATCCACTGTTCAGGAATCCATAGAGAACAACCGGGGCAGGTTTAACACGGTTCCACAGTTGCCAAACAAAAGATGCTCCCATTTTATAAATCCTTGTTAAAAGGGCTTTTTCCAAAGAGCTATGATTCAGCCTGATCTTTAGAGCACTTCTCCTGTTACCTGCTCTCAGCTCATCTAATCAAGGTCCTTGTACCTTGAGTGACAAGGCCAGTCCAATTTTATTTCTCCATAAAAATATAGCACAGGTAGAATTATCCCAATGTCATCATTGATGTTACCCTTTCATCAATTTCTGCTTCTTGTTTCTTTTTTTATCATTAAAAAAAGTCTGGTGTCCCAGTACTTTTGCACAGATTGTATTTATTTCAGAATTCCTGAGACAACCATGAGTGCAATGATCATATTCCTTCCACAGGTACCTCTGTGGGAGTAGATACAGGTTTGGAGTGCAGATAATGGAATCAGAAAGTTTATGGTAATCATAGATCTCTTTCTCTTCATTACCTGAGGCATTCTAATTCATGTAATGTTCCTTCTCCAGTGGAGGACTGCAGCAGATTGCCCATTTTTGAGCTCAGTATTAATTATGCTTACTAGTGATTCTGTAGTTGAAGGTCCCATGATAAACTCCTATTTTATTTTTAGGGGTTCATAACTCATCTTTAAAAGCCCACTTTGGACTGAAATATGTCACCACCATCCAACACCAACTTATCTGACCCAGCAGTAATATATGATAGATATGGAAGGAGGAAGCTGCACTTTGAATAATTCAAGGTGATTATCTCATGTGCAAAATCATTCTTTTCATGTGCATGTCATAAGAATGGCCATATAACTTTGCACCTCGCATTGACAGGCTGTATCTCATCACAGCACTCTGTCAATAAACACAGGCTGGGTCCTCTAACCTACTTTTTCTTCCCAATACAATTTGCATAACAAAGAACTGAAATAGGTATTTTTTAAAAGCCAACAGAAAATGTGGAAAAAGCTGAATTTGTCAGCCTTTGGACATTCCCAGTGCTAGGATACATGGTAGAATGATTTTTAATAGGAACCTTAAATTGTATGTCACCAAAGGAAAAATCATCTCCTTTGATTCTCATATAGCGGTTTTTTGTGAATGATGCAGTTATTTGATTTCAGAGCAGAGTTACAGCATTAGAGGACAGGTGTGTGCATCACAAGGCCTGACACTAATGAATCTTGATCTCAACAAAATTATCAGACTTAGTACTCTTTTTCCAGTCTATAGACTCAGCTCAAAATTGAGTATCAGCTTCTTTCTGCCAAAGAATACAGTAAATTGTAAATCAATGTATCTGTCAAAGTAGAGTCATCAGAATAATGATTAGCTGCTCTTTGCAAAAAGGAAATTAAGCTGCTATTTAATCAATCTCCATCCCAAGGGATTACGAAATAATGCCCTCTGCATTTTTCTCCCCAATCCTGGTAGTGATGGGGAGCAGACCAGGTGCTCACTGAGAGCTGGGAGCCATTAACCCAACATAAATCTACCAAACTATAAGGCATAACAGACTCTGCTCATTTTGTTTGCATGCTTCTTAATGCTTATCTGCTAGCCTTCCCAAAATTCTATACTGTACACCAGGAAAAACCCTCCAAAAATTCAAGGATGGAAACATGGATGTAGTTATAAAAGTGGAACTAAACATGCTACAGAGAAGTAGAGATCTTTTCTCCTCTAGAAACTATTGCAACATAGTTTTGGTTCTTCATTTACCAGTTTTACTTCACTGAAAATGAGATAATATTTTAGAATAATTTAAATTCAGAACTAAAGTAGACACAACACTGCTGCTGTACCCATCTCTTTCTCATATTTTCCTATTATAATCTTCACTTCCATAACTTTTTTAATATTAGTGGACAGAAATGCATCACTGAAAAACAGCAGTTTATATATTTGCTGACCATTTGACATTGATCCCCCCCTTTTATAGTTCACCATGTACTTTGCTCATTCCAGATCACAGCTATTTGCACCTTTCCTTAAACTGTACATACTGCATACCCTCCCTGGGTAATTTGTTTTTCAGACATTTATTGCTCTGATGAACTAGACCATCAATACTTCTGGATTTTTCATTTGGGTACAGACTTACCAGATAGCTCCATAATTGAGATATGGCACAGTACACTTCACTTCCAAAGCTCTCTCTACCACAACTACTGGGACCAGAGCACTAACATTTTAAATGTATTCCTGTAGCATCAGCCTTCAAATAGATATATTATCAGGAGAACCTCCCAAAGAAAAAATAATGGTAGAAATTTTGCTAACTATTAAGAAACATCAGGGAAGGCAGCAAATATCTCAGCCAGGCACTGTATTTTTAAAATATATGGACAAAAATTATCTTAAAAGAAGATTCTTCAGGATTCTGCAGTCCATTGCAGTCATATGCAATGCTTATTATTTCATGGCTTCTACTTGAGCCTTTATGGTCTTTGTAAAATTTTGTTTAGAATTTAACTTGAAATGGTTCAAGAGTATTGAGGAACGTGTAAAGAAAAGAATTTTAGCACGTGGGGAACCGAGGATGAAATATTCTTTATGGTGAGATAATTATGTACAGTCAGTAAAATGTGTTTGATTTTTTAAATATGTTTTCATTTAATAAATAATTCCTAACAGGTGTTCAAACTGTAAGTTTAAAAGCAAACAGATTACTACATTCTAGCAGCATCTTTCTGAAATTATTCCATTGTCTCTTTTTGTAAAGTTCAGATTTAAATACCTTGCTAATTCCCTACTGTTATTGAGTGATGTATAGAATACAGTTTCAAAAGCTGATGACAAGATCTACTTAATAGTTTGAAATGGTACATTTCTCTCATCAATAAAAATAGTGGCTATTCCTCATTTATAAAAATGGTAGAAATAATTACTGTCATATTCAAAATGATCAGTGTAAATTATAGTCAAAACTATTTTTAAATATTTAAAATTATTCTAGGATCCTGAGTAAACTTAAGAATAACAAATTATTAACATTTTAGGCTTCCCTTCAACCCCCAAATCTGTGCATCATTTACTCATTCTCAAAGGGGTGAATTTAAATTTCTAAAAAAAAAATATCTAAAACACTGAACAGAATTGAAAAATTCCCTTTAAGGGAGTTCACCATCTCTCTTAGAGACAGCACTGCAAACCCATGAGTATTTTGAAATCGTGTGTATTTTGTGCTTTTCAAAGATGGACTACATATATGAAAAGTCACTGCTAAAATACAGCTAGATGCAAAATGAGCAGGTGTACTGTGACTCTTGTAAGTCACAGCAGATAGTGTCACTATGGCTATAATACACCTCTGATGCTTTCCCTTTTCTGTTAGATGAATACTATGGGAAAAAACAGCAATAGCAAGGAAACTCACCACTGCTGCCACAAGACAGCTCTTGTTTCCTCAGCAATTCTGTGCACAGAATGAAGAATCACTGCTTGGCTGCAGTGGATATTCTACCTAGTGAAGCTGATAAGGGAAAGCAAGAAGCTTCCTTTAGCAGTGCATGTGTTCTGGCTGTCTGTGTCTCTCCCATGTTCTGCTTTTAGGGAAATTGTCCTCGTCTGATGTTCTTCAATGTCATTTTATCAAAGCTCTTATTTGAGGAACTTGTTGAGAAAATTAGAAGTGATGAAGTAGCCCAAGGAGGTAATGCCAGAGTGCACAGGAGATTCTGATGTGAAGCCCTGGCTTCCTAATTGTTATTATATTTACAAGGACGCCCTTATAAGAAAAATGAATGCCTTGTTGCACACCTGCTGTAAAAGGTGCTGCAAGTCTGGAGCTTGCTTAAATCATTCTTCCTGCAGCAAACTACAGAATGAAACTCAGGCCATTTAATTTCCAAATACCAGTAATTAAAATGAGTCACATCATCAGAGTTTGGCAGGGCTACAGCTTTCTTTTATTTTTTCATTTTCACATAAATTTCAGCGAAGGTCAGATTTGTTGGGGGAGGAAAAGAACCTGCCTGCTTTTGTGCTCAGAGGAGGTTAAAATATGACTTGTTCACCATGTCCCTCATAGTTCAGGACTTAATGGTCCTTGACGGGGATAACCTAGAAGTTAATTTTACTTTGTGTCCCAAAAGCACTCATTGTCACTGTAATCCTTCTTGCAGGCTGAAGGGTATCTTCACCACCTGATCAGACTTTCAGTAGCAATTGATGAGCAATATCATCAGCCAAGAAGAACTTTCCTGGTGTTTTCTGGCAAAAGACAAAAAGAAAAAGAAAGAATTGTGCTAGTACACTTTTTCATAAATGTAATCCCTTTCAATGCTCCTTACTTTAAATGTGAGATTTCACTGTTTGTAAAAATCCAAGTCAAGCACTGCAAAATGAGAAACTGCTTCCTCTTTGTTTCCTTTGTATTGTTTCAGGCCTGCCAGGAAGAAGGATGAGTGCATAATGGAGGTATACACCCTCTTTCCAGATTTTTTATCCAGAGAAAAGGAATGCTTGAAGCCAAAGGCCAGCACTATTGGGAAGACCTCTTCTCTAACCTCCTGACAGCAAACTGTTCCCTTGTACAAAGAAACCTCAAAATGAATTGATTTCCTGACTGATAGCCTCTAACTAAGCCAGTTTGGATAACACACCTTTGAAACACATACACATGGGATTTCTTCTTTTCCAGATTCAGGAATGCTACATGGTAGGCAGAGCTCTGGCAGAAGAGCTGCCCTCCAGCCCTCATTAAAGTCACTCTTCTAAGACCCAAGCAATAAATCTTCCCAAGTCAACAGTTGTAAAAGAATTTTAACAAAGGCATAACAGAATGCTTTTTTTTCTTCCCAGACTTCTGTACTAAAACTGAAAAATCTAATGTTTAATTCAGAATACTATGCTATAAAATTTCCTCAACTGGACTCAACTACAAAAGCACAGGCTTTAGAACAGCTCTGACATTACAGCAGCAGAGAATTTATCTTTACAAAACTGTACTAAATGATGTCAAATGATGGAAACAGAAAACTTTGCTGTGTAATGGATTTTGTGTGTGATTCTATTAAATTCTGTAGGGATTAGACAGAATCACTTAAATTGTTTGAGTTCTAGAAAAGAACCCCCACCTTCACATTTTTCTAATTGTGAAAGCATTGCTTCAATAGCAATTATGATCCTAACTTTATTTTTCCAAGAAAATGCCTTTGATTTTTTTTACTCCAATGAAGATGTTAACATGATAATTATATTTATTCCTTTGAATGCTACTTTCTGATGGGAAGATTTACAGGGTACTTTGATGGGATTAGTCAATGGTTCTTCAAGGCCATGTGGCTCCAGAAGCATCTCTAGAAGTTATTTATTGGAATTGTCAAAATAAAAAAAATCACAACAAACACTGTTTCAATTCTATTGCTAGAGAAGTCAATCTGATTTCTTTTTCCTGGAAGGGCCAGTCTTGCCTAATTAAACAGGCTGGTAAGATTGACTTTGGGATTTCAGCAGAGCCCCTGAAAACAGCAGATCACCTGCACAAAGGGTCAGTTGGTGCTGTGGCTGACAGGCTCTACACTACCCACGTGTAGGGGCTGCCAGACCAACCCTAAACATCCTTTGGCATTTGAGGAGGGGCTCACTAGAAAGTTTTTCACTATAGGAATTGAATAAACATGAAAATTATGTATTTTTAAAAGATGCTTAATGTTAAATAAAATCAATTTTAAATATACCTACAAATGGGTGGAATAGTTTTAAATGCTAGAAGTTTTTCTCAGAGCTGATGTCATTGGAATTAAAGCTGTATTGTTTTGTATAGCTAATAGTAAACATTCCAAACACTGTTCAGATTGTTTTCTGTCACAGCAGAAAGTTTAGGTTCATGTAACATTGTCTCCTAACTATGATAAAACCTTCTGGCCTTGAAAGATAAGAAAATATGTTTTCTTGGTCCCTGTTACCCTTTAGTAACTGATAACATCACTTTATGAGTATTACTGACTGGAAAGGTGAAAATAGTTTGTGTGTTCAAGGGAAAATAGACAACTTTTTTTCCAAATTATATGAAAATGAAATCTTCTTTATGCTGACAGCTGGTGTGGTGGGGATCAGCCTCTCTCAATAAGCAACAAGTTACTTATCAGCCAGAATATGCAGTTAGAACTGGTTTTAAGTATGAAGAGGAGTAAGCAAACAAAATAATTTCTTTTTATACAAAGCAAATAATTCTTTGAATAGTCAGCTGAGGAAAATTCGCTTCCCTGACACAGCTCACATGAGTGAGGATTCTTCAGTTTCACAGGCCTTGTCCTTTAATTATTTTTCACTGGAGTCATCTCTTGTAGGAGATTAACACAAAGAAGCATTTAGCAGTACTAGGAATTATCAAGCATATTCCCTAAGCTGAAATCTCATAGTAGCGATAATAAGAGACTAAAGGTGAAAAGAAAAAAAAAAGAAAAATATTTCCTAAGGATATATATAAGCAAAATATTAAGCAGAATATGACCTAAGGATGCATATAAGCAACACAGAGACCATTAGACCAGAGACCATTAGATCAGAAACCATTATCATCCTCTTCGACCTCCCCTACTATTTCCAGTTTGGCTGCAGTTGAACAATATAAATTTCCAATTCAAACACTATTTGCCCTTCTGAACACACAAAACTGAATTAATATCGTTATTACAGGATTAACAGAGTAGAATGTATTGAGTGTGAAAATTAAATGTGGTCTGGTTTGGTCTAAAATAAATATATACTCATGAGGTAGTGCTCATTTCTGGGGTTTAGCATCTCCCAGCACACACCGAACCCAGCCTGATCTCCCAGCTTAGAGCTCCTGCTCCCTGACACAGCCCCCCTGCAGCTGGGAGGTGTTTTGGGGGCAGGTTCATGTCTCCAGCCCTGACACAGAGCAGGACCAACAGCTCCTCAATTTCCCCTCTTCTCTCCATTAGTCTCCTGATTAAAACAGGTGTTTCTGTGATGTCCTGGTAGCTGCCAGGGGACATCACAGCTCCTCTGAAGGAGACTTTGCCCAGGAGCAGCCTCAGGCCCTGTGAGGTCACATTGCTCTCTTAATACTTCGTCAGAAGTTATTTATAGGAAGCTGATTGTCTTTGAGATGCCTGTCCCCTGACAAATTTAGATAAAATTGGTCAATGAACTGGTCATCATTATAAATTGACATATGAGGGTATAGAGGCATCTACAAAGAAGGTGAGTTCATGTGCAAGCCTTAGGAAACCAGGCTAAAAAAAAAAAATTAAAAAGTGAGATTGTGGAATGATGAACAGAAATGAAGGGGACATGTTTTTCCTTAAAAAAAAAAAAATACTTATAAGATTGGTTTTTTAAAAAATAAAAGGTAGGGGCCAGTTATACAACAGAATGAGGAAAACAGAGGGGGCCAACTAAGCCTTCCTGTTTTGAAGGACAAGAGGGCCCTTCATGAAAGCACAAGGTAATAAACCCAAAATAGAATGTACTTGAAGTAAATTACTTACATTTTTAAAGAGCTCCAACATACAAAGGACAGCATTTGCCACTGCCATAGCTCCTATGACAATTACAGTAATTATTCATCTTAATAATTTGGAGACTAAAATAAGTGCCATGATCCAAAAACACAATCTTTTCCCTAGGATATATTATGAGCTCATATTAGTCATGTTATGTGGCATCGTGTGTTTTTAGAATTGGTTATTCCTTTAGTAAGTTAACAAAATTGTTTGGTCCTCGGTTCCCCCCATGTACTTCCCTCACAATGGTTTCTCCCTATTTCCTCCCTTTTGGAGCTGCTCCCCCCACTCGCCTGTCACGGTAACCCCTCCCCTTATCTCGAGAATTCTCTGTGTCAACCATCTTTTATTCGATGGATGGTTTGCCCCTGTGTATGTTCGATATATGTTTTTCCCCTCCCCTGTGTGATCCTCAGTGGCTCTGCTGTAACCCACGCTCCTCCCTGGGTCCTCGTTATTGGTTAGCTTTGTGTCTCCTCCCATCACACCCACTCCCTTTAGCTGTGCCCCCACCCCCACCGTGACCTCCTCCCTGACACCCGTCCCTATCCCCGCCGGGAAAATTAAAGCTCCTTAGTTCCTAAACGGGTGTCCACTTCTCCTTCCTTTATCTCGGGACTTCGTAGCCACGATCCCGCCTGTGCCACCCACGCCGCAGACGGTAACCACTACGCGGGTTCCGGAGGGGACCCTGGGGTGGCACTTCGTGTGGCCACCTTCGGCCGGGCCGCGGGCACGCAGCCGGGCTCCAGTACAGCTCCCGCAGCCTCGGAGAGAGGCTGCAGTGTTACACAATAAAGCGCTGGAGCTTCACCTGAAGCTCACTGTGGGCTGAACACCCTGGTGAGGTTGGGGAGAGGCGTGCCCTGCCCTGCTCCTCTCCCTCAGCTGCCGCCCGAAGAGACAGCAATACTCAGCAGTGAATTATAGGGAACAACATCTCCTTTCTTACTTCTCTTGTTTGTAACAGTAGGCACATCCTGCTACTCTATCATCAGCTGCACTGCTTGGTAAAGAATTCAAAGGGTTTGAGATAAACAGCATTTCTTTGCAAGAGAGAACAGCTAGGTTTGACTGGTTATTCTTGGAACTACAACTTCATTTTATTATGGATCATTTTGGGGATTTATTATGGATAACACATACTCCTGAAAACAGCAGAGAAATACCATTCAGGCCTCCTCTAGGAGAGGTCCATTTTGGAAAACTCATCGTAGTATTTGGACTGGCCTCTACAGCGCTCTCGTATGTACACTAGGATTGGTATTATCTTATTTCATACTTCATTTTGACCTTGTCCATCTACATACCATGAAAACAAGCTTAGAATTTTTCCCCCTGACAAATATGCTGAGGCCATTACTGAATCAATCACAAGTACTAACAGGACTCCTTCAAATGAAATTGTCTCTAAAACAAATTGTGATTCTTCAGTATATTGTGGCATTTGTTTTATGCTTCTGCACTGAACTCTGTTTTATGCAATCTGCTGTTTGTTAGTCTCCTGTCATCTTCCAAACTTTGCTGTTTAGTGCTTGAAGGAACAAATAAACTGACCTTTGTACTCCAATCTTCAAATTCATCCAACCTAGGGTGTACCTAGACACAAGTCTAAATATATTTTAAATTACTTGTGGTGTTACAGGAAAACTTCCTTGAGAAATTTGAAATTGTGTTAAGCACCTCAACAATCTTGATAATTATTTTTACATTGCAATAAAGCCCTCTTTCATATTTTATATAAAAGGGGGGGGGGGAAGAGTTTATTTTTCCACAGGTTTGAAAACTTATAATTGTGTTTTTATGTAATTTTTGCTCCCAATTTCTTTACAGAACTTAAAACTGTAAAACTGAGGGTTCCTGAAATAATGCCCTCAATAATGCTTTTAAAAGAGTTAATTTACTCCTTAGAAAAAAGAAATAAATTCACCTGCTGGTTTACCTTTATTACCCATCTAATCCCTATCCATTTGAAACATCTCAAAATATTTATGTATTCATTCTCACAACATTCTGGGAGCTACAGAGTGCTATTATTTCCATTTTACAAGAGCCTCAGGTCACAAAAGTGTGTTTCAAAGCAAGCAACTGAAAGAGCCTCCAAATTACAGGCTAGCTCAGTGCCTTAAATATTTCTGTCTCTATGAATTTTTGTTCTCTCAAGATGAATAAAAATTGTGAAGCAGAGCAAACAAAAAGTCAGTGGATTAACACTGTTATCTATTCAGCTTTGGTATTTCTATTAACTCTTTTCTGGTTAATCTTGTAAGAAGGAGGAGATAGTGAAAACTGAAAATCTTAGCATAAGTGGTAGAGTGGGCTAATAGTGCATTAACCTTTTGTATTTTTCTCACAGTTTAAACAAATACAAATGTTATTCTGAAGGAATCTCGAGGTAAATAAATTAATTAATTTAAAATATTTTAAAAAGGAAATGAAAGACAATAAAGGACAATCTAACTTCAATTTCATTTCTCTTCCAGTACTAAGACACTCAGGAGCTGCAATTAACCCACCATAAGAAATGTAACTATTGACATGAAGAGCACCAACAGTCTGTGTGTGCTTCTCTTCAGCTTCTTTCAGGATGGAATTGTAATACTAGGGTTTCTTTGCAGCTCACAAAATCAGCATTGGAGGTCAGTTTAATAACAGGCAAGAAACTAAAGAAACTTGTGGTGTAGATAGTCAAGTAATATTTTACTGTTTGAAATGTCTGCTCATGGAAAATGTAAAATAAATGCAAGAAACCAAATTGAATCTGGATTTCAAGTTGCAATCTGATGGATTTCAGCATGGGATCAAGGTCCTCAGATACCATAACGCAGCTTTTCTCACCCCAGCTCCAACATTTCCAATATCACAGTTCCAGCTTAAGGAATTTTTTTTTTCCCATAAAACTTTATTTATTTTATTATTTGGACAATTTGAATTGTATTCACTCTTAGGCACAGCTTTGATTTTAAACATGCACAGAATTTAGGAGCCTTGGACCTTGGAAAAAGCGAAGCAGTTTCAGTTCTGCCTTTGACTATACCTCTCAAAAAGATATAGCTAGACAAGCAAAAGAAAACAAAAAAAAATACAAACCAAACCAACCCCCCCCCCCCAAAAAAAAAACCACCCAAAAAACAAAACCAAACAAAACAAAGAAAACCAACCAACAACAGCAAACCAAACACAACCAAACCAAAAACTTGAATTCATCACCATATTTTCATCACCTGAGAAAGACTGGGCACACTAAAAATTGAGCAAGTACACTTTGTTGCCATGCGCTCACCCTCCCACCTGCCTGTGCTGGCCAGCATGGCAAGCAGGTTGAGAAAGGACAAGACAGGACACACAGAGTGTATCACACAGGGTACAGCACACATCTGGGAGGGGAAAGCACAGTGTGTTATCTCAGAAATATGCACCCCACTGGCTCAGGGGCATCATGGGCACAGCCAGCACCTTTTGGAATGTGCAAGGATCCTTCACCCTTTGCCTTGGGGTGCTGCCAGGAAGGAGACAGATGTAAAAATGTGCCTCTTGCTGGGTACTGGGCTCTTTCTGTCTTGCTTGTTTCTGTTGTGTGTACCTTAAAATAAGGGAGTCACTTCTCAGACTTTTCCAGAAGGCTGCAGGGAAGACCTTCAAATCCAGGACTACATTGAGCATGCCACAGATTCCCATGGGAGGCAAAAGAGATGAAGTCAAACAACTTTAATTTGGCTCACCTTGTGAAATTCTAAAAAAAAAAAGGGGCAAATGTCAGAAGGTGTAGATGGGTACTACATCTAACTCTTCATAACTGCCAAAGATTTCTTAATACCTTACACAAACAAAGTTAGAAAACATACATAATTCACTTGAGAGAATGAAAGAACATAGGTTTTTCATTACATAACTTCTGTATGTAATGTTATGAAAGCTCACCTGCATAGTGCACTTCCAAGCTCTGGTCCCAAAAAACTGAGATGACATGAAATCATATTGCCCTGTTGCTTTATATCCCTGATGGAAAAAAGAAGTCATTCCCAAAGCCCAGCAGTCAAGTTTGCTGCCAAATCCCCTCAAGAAACCTTTCCCAGGCAAATGACCCACAAGAAAACCAGAAAAAAAGGAATAATGAAATGCCAAAAATGCTTCAAATCAGCACTGGTAAGGAATATATTTCTGGGACAGGATGACCCAACAACCACCCTAATTTATAACTGCATAAATTAGGCTAAATTATGGTTACTTGTACTGCCTATTGCTAGGCTCTGCAAACACTGTCCTCCAAGGGAGTTCTCATCCAAAGAGTTTGCTGACTAAGAGCAATTTATTTCTAAAAAACAACAACAACAACAACAAAAAAAAATACCACGAGATAATTGGGTACATTGCTATAATTAAATTCATGATTCCACAAAAGGCACACCTCTTTTATAGGTAATTTCCAAGACGTTTAAAAATGTTCATTAAAACCCTTTGATTTCTAAGGAATAATACTCATTAAATTATTTTCTCCTTCATTTTCTTATTTTCTACATTTTTTATATTTTGTAATAGCATGAAGCAAAACAATCTGGACTCCCTAGATTTATTTTGTTTTCCCAAGGACTTGAGTTTTAATAAGATTGGAGAGCAATGGGTGGAATATGAACTTTTTTCCCCCCCTGAAGTTTAAATTAAGATTTCTGTTTTGTTCATTTTACAGAAGTCTGTTTATGTTCAGTAGAGCAAACTCATTAGTCAAGAGAGTTGGGTACACACGAGATAGAGCTGTGAGTCTACCACCCTAACAGAACATTAATCCTACACATATAAGGGATTTGTGTTTTTTCCCATATAATAGTATGAAAAAATCTTATTACTGGACTTTTTTTCATTATTATTTTCATGCCCAAAGGACCAAGCTGGCAAGGGTTTTGCAAAAATGTATTTTGAGAAAGTTCCTTTCTTGTAAAAATTTCAATTTAAGTAGAAAAGAGAGAAATTGGAAGGGGAGGTCTGACAATAGAGACATTACCCAGAGTTTTGCAGAATTTTTTACAGTGTTATTATATTTATTGGTATCTAATCCCAACAGCAGCTCTGTTCTAAAACTAGGAACAGTAATGACTAAATCTTGTATTTGAGATTTCACTGAACACTGAGAAACAACTAAAATTTTTGTTTGTGTGTGTGTGCATGAAATATATTAAAACAGGCTGAGTCTTACAGAATAGCATGTGGGACTTGCTGGGGGTGTTTTTCAAATGTCATTTCTCACAGAATTGCTGCTCTTTCATTTCTTGGCCCAGAGAGCACATCCTGCATGAGCACAATTAGAAATAATAGCTTAGACTTATAACATACATGGGTCATAGACATAAACACAACATCTCTGAGGCCATGAAATGTTAATGGAATTCAAAAAATGTTTAAGGAGGAATAACAGATAGATGACAAACTCACAAAAGCTATGTTTGGCTAGGAATCTCTGCTGAAAAAAATTCAAAATATTCCAAACTCTAGTATCCTAGGGTGGTTTTTCCCTTTGGTTTGAGTTTTGAATTAAGACATGTCAGGAGCCAAGATCTCACCTGAATCTGTTAGATTTGTCCTAATCAGTTTATAAGTCCTGTGTGTATTGAGTCCTAAAGGTTTGGATACCCCAGCTGAGATGCTGGGCTCTAAAGTGTGAAGGTGTTACCTTCTCTGATCAGGTTGTGGCATGATAGCTATGTCCAGACACAAAAGACTTAGTTGTAATCCCTCAAAAACTTTTTTTTAAAAGATTTTTTTAAAATCTTTTTTACATTCAGAGCCATATTCCTTCTGGCTGATAGACATGAACTTCAAATAAAGCACCAGCTCATCTTAACACTGTGGCACCGTATGGAATTGTCCACTGAATTTCCAGCAGTAGACTTGAAATGCCTAAAGGGTATTCAATAGATAATTGCAAAAGGCCAGTAGTACTGTAGAACTTGGATTGGTAACTGATTCACTCTGCCTGATAAATCAGGCACAAAAGAATTTGTGATTCAAATTAAAACCTATTTCAAGCACAAGATATGCTATATCCTTGCTGAATCCCTGAAGAAAGGTAGTTTAGCTGTGACAAGTCTGCCAGACTTTTTTGCGAAACATATGTAATAGTATTAAATATATTACAGACTCACACATTCCTGGTTCCATAATGGAAGGAAAGCAGGGAGAGGTTCACATTCAGCAGGTTTATACTGCCTCCTGCAAAACAGGATGCACACCAACATGCTCCCAGGATAGAAAAGGCTAAGAAATTCAAGCAGACCTGATCAAACATCAAAGGAAAACACCTACTGTCAGAGATCTCTTCTCACACCTCCCAGGCAAACAGCTAGGGAGCAGATACGAGGGTGAGCTGCCAGTGAAATTGATGTACCACCAGGATTTACTGTAGATTCCCTGCTCTCTGACACTACAAGACCACAGTCTTGACCCTGGAAAACATCTCAATCCCCAATAGCCTGACCATTTAAATTCATTTAAATAAAGTTTTCTTTCAAATAGAAGGATTACATAGCTATAACTGTCCTTTACTCATCCTGATCTACAAAACAACCCTCTGCATTCAGCACACTGCCTGAGGAAACTCCAGCCCAGGGTTTTGCATAGGGCCCTGTGGGTTGGAAGGGACCACTAGAGGCCCAACCTGCTGCTTGAAGGAGGTCTGGTTACAGCAGGTGGCTCTGGGCTGTGTCCTGCTGCACTTTCAAATCTCTCCAAGGATGGAGATTGTGAACCTCAAGGGTCACAGCTACTACCCTGCTACTGGTTGGACTCTGCCCTGCTGATCATCCCAGTTTTAGCCCAACAGCCCAGACAATCTGCAACGCACCATCCAACCTATGACTCACCAGTTTAAGGATATTATAGGAGATCCTGGCAAAAGTCTTGCTAAAGGCAAGGTAAACATCCACTATGACAAATCAGGTCAGTGAGGCATAATCTTCCCTTAGCAAATCCACCTTCATGTTTCATGTGCACAGAAGAGACTTTCAAAAGTACTGGTACCTCAGAGACTGAGGACAGGCTGAGCAGCCTGTGGTTCCCTGGCTCTTCCTTCTTTCCCATCATCTTTCCAAGAAAGTCTTTCCATAAAGGATGCGGGGCAACCAAAATTCTGCTAAGTAACATCATCCAAAGATCATCCCTCCAAAATTCTTGCTTGCTTTCAACTCACCTCTGAGAGCACCTGAACCTAGGAGCTTTCATGGATACTTATTAACAGGAACATAGAAGCTACTTGAGGGCATGCTCAAAAAACCCCTGTGTTGAACAGTTGCCGCGCCTGCTGTGTCGAAAGCACTCCCCTCCCGTCCGAGCAGGAGGGGAAGGCGGCCGGGGCTAGCTCGGAGCACAGCAGCAGCTAAGGGGGCACTACCCAGATCCGTCAGGGACGTCCGGGCTGCGCCTTCCTCGGCAGGACAGCAGCAACAGTATCGAAAAGAAGCGGCAAGGCGGAGAAGCCGAGAGAAAAGAGGGTCTTGACACGCCCGGTGTAGCCCAGTGGTTTTAATGTATCATTTCTCCACCGTGTCCAGGCGGGAAAAGACGCCGCTGTGTCCAGGCGGGAAAAGACAGGACAAAAGGGGGAGAAGCAGTATATAAAGGGGTGTACAATAACCAATCGGGGGAAACTGAGGAGGGGAATTCAACATGACTGACAGGGGTGGCAACAAGTGATACACGAACGAAGGAGGGGCTCAGGGCACCTGCCCAATCACCCCCTGTGGAAGGGAGAAGTTTCTGGAAGGATGGCGGGGTTTCAGGAGATGAACGGGGCTCTGGAGGAGGGGAAAGGGGCAGTTGCCAGGGGAACAGGGGTGGAGACAAGGGCTTGGCAGCGAGCCCAGACAGGGAGGACACCATTCGAGGGAAAGGGGGAACCAGGACTGAACCATCGAACTGGGTATAGGGGTGTAACTGGGGGAAAGCATCACAAAACAATACAAAACAGGGAAGATAACTCAATTGGGAACTGAACACACACCACAACAAACAGTGTCTAGCTGAAAACTGAAAACTCACTCCAGTAAAGTCCCAGCCACTTCCCTTTCCAGACTCAGCTGAACATATGAAGCAGACTTCACAAATCATGACTTGTTTCTTGAGTAAGACTTATTCAAAATGGGAATTACACAGATTTCCTCCTCTGCCTGAGGAAACCAAAGCTGTATATATAATTTTTACCAGAGCTGTCTTGCTCTCAAAACACTACATGGATAGAATTCCTTTGACTTGTCAAAACAATTTGCTTTATTGGTACACAGTTCTCCGTCCTCTACTTTCATCTTTTTTTATAGAAATTTAAGACAGTGACTTCTTGTTTCCAGAACGGAGATACTACTCACACTTGCTGGGGATTTCCACACCAGGAATGTAAGAATCACTTTGATCATCCTGTTACCCTTCTGTGCACACTCTCTATACTTTGAGCGCAGTCTCCAGAGTTGGATACAGCCAAGCCTCCACTATGTTGAGCAAAGGAGGGACAGCCTTTGACAAGCCTTAAATACAGTAGCCTTGTTTATGCATCCTAATTTGTAGAATGCCTTTTTCACAGTATGGCATTCCTGACTCACACTGAATTTGTCCCCCACTGCTGTCCCCAGAACATTTTTGGTCTGGTGCTAGCCAGGAGTTCCCTGTGTGAAACATTAGTTCTCCCTCTCTTTCTGTTCTGCAGAGCTTGGGCTTGTGTTTTTTGTCCTTTGGGGTATTGAGTTGGCTTTTTGGTTGTTTTTTTTTCGGGGAGGGAGGTGGGGAGAGACAGTGGGGGGACATGTCTCAGGGGTTGTAGGGGATGCCACCAGGTTTGATTTGAAAGGTTATAAGTGCAGCTATTCAAGAGAGATTTCAGCCTGTGGAAACCAGAAGACTGAGATGTCTCTGTACAGCACAGTGGTGAATTAGTCACCTGTGTCTGTAATTGAAATGTTTCTCTCACAACAGCATTTTGAAAATAAAATCCTCAAAGGATCTGGAGACTCAAAGGCTCTGCTGAGGCATCTGGTGCCCTTTGAGTAGATCACTGTTTCCTGAGCCACAAAGACTGGACCTAGTTACCTGCTCCTGCAGGGATTAGACATTTGAGTGAAGTCCCCATGTGAGTTGTTTTCAGCTCTATTCACTGAAACTTTACTGGCACAAAGAAAACTGCCAAGAGTGAAGTTCTGATGAAAACCAGCATTTAGAAGAAAAATAGAGACAAAAAACCTTTAGGATCCTCTGACATTTCTCTTTGAAAGAGTCACATTTGACTCTATGAATTCTAGTAACATATGCTTGTTGTAATGAACAATGCGTGCCCTGTTTGTATTTAACCTGAAAGTTAAAGTGATTTTGAAGTACTAGGAAGCAAGCAACATCAAATATCCTCAGTTAAATACCTTGCTGCAGTGGCCTGAATGTGACCCAGCAAGGCTTTGTCTGGAGCCAAAGATTTTTTTTTTTTGAAATTATGAATCTGTTCTTGTCCATGGTAGACACACACTACTTTTTGCTATCCAAAAAAGCAGTTTGGAAGTGCCCTCATTAACGTTTTACAGCAGGCTTTTTATTAAATACTAAGTGGACAAGCTTTTGTCCTAACAAGGGGCACACCTGGAGAGGACATGAAGTGTTTCAGAGGAGCTGCCTCTTTCTCAGGTGTGGGGAGAGCAGGGGATAGGCAGGAATCCACCATCCTTTCTCTTGGCTTCTCTCCACCTTTGCCCTATAAAAGGGTCCTGAGGACGCCAGTCTGGCCCTGGATTTGAAGGCAAATTAGTGTTTTATTTTGACAAATCACCGGTAGTTGTGAATTTGGATGCTGTGACAGCAGCTCTGAGGTGCATTGGCACACACAAAGTGCTGCAGGAAGCAATGCTGTTCCACACTCCCTGTCCCTACCAGGTTACATCCTTCTGAAGGCACCCCACTGAAATAAAACATCAGGGTGTTTTTGTTGCATTGGTTTGGAATTTTCTCCTAAGTGAAGCCAGGAGTTACAGTGACATGAGAGGCTGGGTGTGATCTGATTGAGTTAAAAGGCTAAGGAACCATGGTGTCTGCAAAGAATTCAGCAGCCGAGAGTTGAAACTGAGGCAGTGTGGGTTTCTCTGGGTGTGGATTGAAGACACTTGAGACAGCAGTTCATGTTCAGACTCAGGTGTTTATTATTTCTTATCAGTAAAACAGTCTCGCTACTGTGAGTTTGGCAGTTTTTCATTAGAAGGCAGAAATCTCTTGTTCCAAGGCCTTTTAAGACTAAACTATCCAATGAAGAACTGACACCTTTTCCCTTTTACCCCAATAACTGGGGACTTTTCTGCCCGATTACAAAATGCCACCCAAACCCAAGAAGAAGGAAGAAGCATGAAGAAGAAACCCAGGACAACACCCTGTGCCCTCCATCTTGCTTCCGTCCACAACATACTAAAAACCCCAAAACCTCAATTTCTCACCAAGTGATGCACCTATACTACCCTCTATAATCTATTTCACACTTTTGTGGATTCTAGCCTATCTTGAAGTCTGGGAAACTTTCTCCATGAGTGAGGGTCAAAGTCAGTGCTCCCCTGGGGGTCAGGGCACCCCCGAGCAGACAGAGAAATATTCCTGGTGCCTTGAGTTTCCACAACGCAGCATCCCTTGGAAAAAGCATTTAAAAAGGCATAGAGATCATTTAGAAAATGAGCACAGTGAAGAAACATGCTGGTAACTTGTGGGCAATCAGCCCATGCATAAGAAAGTGTAAGAGGAGCTGAGGAACACACAGGGCTGGGCAGACACCGCAAGGGCAAGTGGCAGCCACAGGAGAGAAGAAACAGGGGATGTAGGTGGAGGGCACAGTGCTGGAGACATGGATGCAGGCACACACTTTTATGGGAGAAGATGCTGGGGCCTGGCACCGTGCTCACACCTGCTAAAACACTGCTGGAAGTGATGGCTTCACACACAGTTTGAGTTATGCTGCTGCTGGCCCTTGCCAGCATGATGTTTTCACCCAAGCAGCAGTAATTTGGGTATGTTAGAGCTGAGATCATGTTAGAATACAATTTTTGAACCATGCTGTCCAGAGGCAGGATGCTGGCCACAACTTAATTGTCAGTAGAGAAGAGCAGAGTGATTTTTCTTATCATTCAGTTATTAAAAGTTCAAAGAAACACCTCAGATTTTATTCTTTACTGGTGTTTAATAAAACATCTAAAACTTTTCAAGGCATTCCCTGATGTCTTCAACCAATCACTAGTTATTGGCAAGAGTATAAACAGTAACACTGAAAGGTGCTGGGAGCAGGAAGGAGAAGGGAAAAGAGTCAAAGTTTTCCATGATGTCTTATGTGCTTTCCATATACCATTCCAGAAAAAAACTGAATACTGAACTGTGCTGTAAATCCTGCAGTACCCACATGAGGTACTCCTGTTACTTCCATTTGACCAGCTGATTTTGCAGAAGGAGCTAATATTTTTTCTGCTTCTCAAAGTATCCTGACAGTACAAAAGTGATTAGAATTGCCAGCCAACTGGCATGATGCTAATGTGAGCTCTCCAACTGTGCAGCTGCTGCCCTGGCACCCTCTGTTCTTTAGATAGCAACAGTTGCATATATTAATTATGCCAGCAGGGAGACAGCAAATTTATGACAGTGCTTAGGGGAAAGCTGAATGCACCTGGCATTTACACAGAAGAGCAGAAAAGGGAGCAAGCAATGATCTTGCCTTTTTACTGGTAATTCAAACAGTTATTCTTATAACTTAGGCACTCTGCCATAGGTTGAGGTGACTGGAAATGTATTTTTAAGCTAAATACATAGATTTAATCCCTTAAAATTCTTTTAATTACCTCTCTTCCAAGGTCTTTTAGCACGTGTCAGCTTGGATAACTCATGCCTGCAGCATCCTGCTTGCTTGTGTGTTGGTGTGAGGATGCTTTGCAGATTCCCTGAGGAGAACCCCGGGCTGTCACAGACCCTGGGGGCTGCCCAGAGCCCCCGGAGCCAGAGGCTGATTAATCCTGGCCGCAGGTGGAGCTCCTGCCTTGGCAGCCCCTGCCCCTCCCTGCTGCCTCCATCCTGCCATTTGAACAAAGCATCACTCCTGCATTGTTTGCTGCAGCAACTCAGCCAGGACAAGACAATAGACATATAACTGATAACCTTGTTAACTTGATCTAATCAGAGCTCCTAACAAGTAGAAGAGTTTAGTAAAGTGGAATAAAAATATTACAAATATTTGTTGTCAATGGCTTTTCAGCTGTGCCTTTGAGAACATAGCATTTCTTGTGCTTTTATTTAAGATTAAAGGTAAGCTCAAGGACACCAAACAACAGTAACAAGGACAGAAATTACTTTTAAAAACCCCTACTACAAATGCTAACTACAGCAGACAGGCAGACTTTTTCATTGTGTTCAAATATTAGCTAGTAAAATAACAGAAAAAGATATGGATGTGCCATTCCAAAAATCCCTGTGAAGTAACAATCTACAATGAGCTGTTCAATATTTTATTAGGACTAGGCTGTGACAGGGCCAGAAATCCTAAATGAAGGGCAATGTGTATTAACACTGTCACATTAGCAAGTGAGGAGCAAATTGCTACTCCCAACCACATCCATCACCCATTGCTCCTCTCAGAAAAGAGTCTGAGCTTCCCTTCCCACAGCAGCTACCCTGATCTCCCCACAGCAGGAGAGAAGCCAGGAGGCAGCACACCCCACACCACTGCTCCTCCTGAGACAGAGTGTGCACACATGTGTGTTCCAGTTAATTAACAACCAGCAATCCATAAATCCCACTTTTCTTCTTCTGTGATTGTTGGTTTTTTCTCCATTACCTAACCACAGTAATCATATTTTTCATTTCAAAGCATTCTGCCTTAAAAATCTTTGAAGACACTGATAAATACTTGAACAAAAAGTTGAATGCAGTGCTAAATAATGACTACAAAAACTAGAAAGAGAGAATGTGTTATCTGTGGTCTCGACTTTCTTCCCTTGGAGGAATCATGTGAGATAGGAATGTCATTTTGCTTGTACCATTTCCCAGAGGCAAATGAAGAGTCATAATGTGAGATGCTGTTTAAGCAAGGGTTTGTTTTTTTTTTTTTTTAATCCAGGGAATTAATTAAATTGGTAGCATTTCTTCTATTTTTAAGCAAGATGAACAAAAAAAAAAAAAATATATAAATAGTTGGAAGAAACCCTTCAACCCAGATTTATCTTTCAGTGTTTCTAAAAGTGGTATTAGTCACTAAAAAGTAAACTGTTTTCTGGGAATCTGCCTAGTGCTGAGCACTCATGAAAATCAGATCGCTTGTCTACATGCCAGAAAATAGATTGAGAGATCTAACTTCAGGCAGCCAGACTTGAAAGGGAAGAATCAGTCTTGAGGAATCTTACTGCTCCATCTGTACAGTTACATCTGTGTAATTTTTGGTGTAGGCATTATATTTGTAGAAGAAATTGTCATGTTTATCTTAGAGAGCTATTTTGGGTTCTGCTTTCCCTGGCAGAAGGCAGTTGCAGTTATATTGGTAGGTCTGTGGCTTAGAAAAGCAGCACAGCAAAGCCACAAGTTTTGAGGAAAAGTAGCTATATTTTTAAAATGTATTTTTTGTAGCAGACATGTAGCTCCCTGGGATGTCCTACCGACACAACTGCCTTGAAAATTGCAATTTTTACCTCTTCAAACTGTGCTCCCTGAGCTTGCAAGAATGTGACAGTGTGATGGCAGGACAGGGTCTCTCTGCATTGGATGGAAAGAGGAGGGGGAGCTCCAAATCTCTGTTTCACATGACCAGAGAGGCAGGGGAAATATCCCTGTTAGGGAGGGAGAAGTGGGCTCAGATTTCCCTGATCCTTTGGGACAAGGGCATAAAAATTTTGTGGGAGTCTTCTTCAGGCACAGCCTGGGACTGGGGCAAGGGGCCAAGGCCTGGGCAGCCTGGTCTGACATCAAAATCAGCCTGCTCCAACCAGGAACCTGGGCCAGGAGGTCTTCAGAGATCCCTTGCATCTTAGTTTATTTTAGGATTGTGCAGAGAGACAGTTCCAGGGAAAGGAAGGAATCAGCTAGTTCCCTCTCCTTCCTCTCTCCTCTGTCATGAGCAGGGTGATGTGCAAGAAATTATTTAAGAGTCAGGAGATTTTTCCACCTATAAAAAGACAGTTACATAGTAAGCATTTTCCTTCACAAGTTTCTCCTCAGCCTCCTAAGCTGGGCTTGAATGTTCTTTGCATCTTTAAAAATCTCATTGTTTAACAGGAATCTTTAAATTGTTTTATCAATTTCCAGTGGAATACTCAGAATTTTCTGTGCTGAGTACATTATTGAAGCCCTGTTTCAGGTCACAGAACTTAAGGCTACTGAGAAAAAGGCTTTTGGGGGAAGTTTCTTGATTTTATTTTTCAAAGATGACAAAATAATTTAGCAGCTTTTTTTTTTTTTTTAATAAATTCAGCTTCTACAAAGTCAATACCATTTCACTGAATCCCAGTGTGCCTCTGAAAAATAATCTTTTGCTGAAAATCAGGAACCACAGTGACAGCCTTGATCCAGCAAACAATGTAAGTATGGGTTTAAGATGAGTGTTATCCACTTCACCAGAAAGGATAACATTTCTGTTCCAGCAAGCAACCTTAGGAATAATAGAGATGGGAAATGTATGGTTTCTGTCTGAAACCATACAACCAGCTGCTTCATTTCTGCTGCTGTGCTCCAAAACCTTGCAGAATAGGAGAAATTTTCATTCTGCTAATGATGCATCATGTGAAAGATCAATGTTTGGATAGCTTTAAATCCCCTGAAACATCTATTAAAAAAGACTAACTCTTCACTGAACTACATTAAATAGTATCAAAATACTTCCACCTTTTAGAAAAATCCCAAAGAATTAAAAGAAAATAAGTTTATATTTCCAAATAATTCTTTATTAGAGCTACAGTATCTGATGGCATTGTAGTGGATATTTTTAAGATTACAGAGAGTATTATTTCTTATCCAGTTCAATATTATTTGTCTTCTGTCTTCATTTAACACTAGAAGAGGAAAAAATACTCTTAATTTCTACCTACCTGTTTTTAATTAGAGGTATATGTGGTGAAACAGTATATCTGCCTGATTTTTACAAGTTTTCTCTTACTATATTTTCCAATATTTGCAAGTCCTGTGTGATTTGAGGAGATTGTTGCTTTTCTCCGAGGTGAAACTTTGAATAAAATAACACTTAATATATCCTCATTTAATGTTTAGTGTTTGTTTTACTATTTTTCACCTTAATGAATGTCAGGTTTAAAAAAACAAAGTTCTTTTCAGCCTTGAATATTAAGCCTGCAAAAGCAGATTTTGGAAAGAATTTTAGAGTTAGAATATTAGTAAAGTAGGCAGAAGTCTGGTGCACATTGATGTATCCCCCCTGGATTTCAGAAGGTGCTGAGCACTCACATCTTGTGGGTCTAAAGAGGAACTGGACCTACTTTGTGCAATCTTTTCCTTGATGGCTCAAGACATGCAGGCTGACTTTGTTACCACCTTCTCAGGATGCATCTAAATAAAATTCTTGTATAGAGTAGTTATTTACTTCATTAAACATACCCAGAGGAAGCTGGTATTTTGTAGTTTCTGCTATAAATTTGTTTACATTATTTTGATTGAAGATAAAATAAAAATTAAAATTACAAAAAGGCAGCCTGGAATTAGCTCAGATTTCACTAAGGAGTCTTCCAAAGTTATTAAGAAAATAGAAGCTACTCTTGGCACTACCAGTGAACTTTTTGTTGGTGCCTATGTGCAGTCTTTGGGCACAGCTAGAAAACAGCACAGGTCCTTCTGTCCCACTGGTAGCAATGCTGCTGGTTCCAAATGTGGAAAGCAAAGCAGATTGCTTTCCCCATGAAGGAATCTTGATCTATCCCTTTGGTTTGGAATTTTCTTTGTCTTATAAAAGTCTGCCTTTGCTAGAAGCAGCTCCAGCCTGAGGATATATAACATATACATAACCATCTATGATATATAGATAAACAGAGCTAAGCAGCTCTCTTGCAGCACCAGCAAGAACTGCTTGCTCTGTCTGAGCTTTGAGATTCACAGTTGTTGTGCCTGTTTACAGCCACAGTGCAGGTCAGACAGGGCAACAGAAACCAATCCCGAGGGTGAAGGCATTCCAGCTGGAGACTTGGCACTCACCCTCTGAGTGCAGAGTTTCAAGAGTTTACTCCAGATCCAAATTAAAATGCTAATTTAAATACATCTAGTAGACTGGATGAAATGTGATATCCTTTTACTCTTTCCCAGACATAAGAGCTGCTAAATTAAAATTTAGAGTCCATCACTAGAGGACATGCATTTTCTGCACCATGAACCTGATACTCTCCTACCTCTGAAAGTATTTGTCTTGCCACTTGCTTATCCTGTCTGGAAATTCATCAAAGTGGCAGGAAAAGGATGAAAGCAAGCAGATTAAAGCTTAGAAAGCTATTTGCAAATTTTCTAGTTAATTGAAGGGCTGCTAAGAAGGTTATAAGGAGCTCAGTTTGGGCCCAGGTAGTGGTGCTATAGCCCATGTGAAGAGGGAAGGAGCAGGGGCTGTGAGCCTCTGCAGTTTCACTCTTGTGGCTGGGGACTGCTTTAAGCTACCATGCAACTGGAATGACTTGGCAGGAAATAAATTCCTCATGTCCACCACTCCTTTCCTCCAAATCCCCTCATTTGGGGCTGCAGGAAACAGCAGTGCCCACAAATGCAGGTAAGGGAGCTGCCTCTGCCTGCTGACCCAAGGAGAATCAGCGTGCTCCGTGCCCCCACACCACAGCCCACTTCTCCAGAGCTTTGGCCAAGCTCCCGTTCCTGCTTATTGTGGTGTGAAAATAAGGCCATAGCAAGTAGTAACTATTAATGAAGCAAAAGCTAGAGAATGTAATGATGCTTTTCATTGGCCACAGTTGCAGAGATCAGTCTGTTTGCTAGTATCCCACTCAGTCTCTCACTGTCCCTCACTAGGATGTGAGTAAAGCTCATCACCTCTTCACTTCCATAAACCTCCATACACTTCTCCATAAAGGAGGTTTTCCAATTAATTTCCCTAAATCCTTACGAGCAGCTTCTGAAATCTGAGTGGAATCACACTGAGCAAAAGGTGAAAACAACTGAAAGAAAAATTGAAAAAAAAAAAAGGCTATAATGACTATATCAGGTAAAATCTCATTATCTTTTTTATTAATGTTTGACTGGTAAGGATTATCAACTCCATATCATGTTGCTCAATAGCTTCTCTTTTTTGAAAAAGCCCAGGACCTTTTGTTTGCCATAGAACGTAGGTTTTTCAATCCATATGGTTTGTAAAGCCGTAGAATAAATTATTGCCACATCTGAAATACCAGCTGCATTTTGGGGCTCCTTTACCTCTCCCCAGCTACCGTTATTTCATTAAATTCCAAATAAAATACACAAAGGTAGGGAAGGTGCCTTTGAATATAAAGAGATTCAAGTTATTCCTGACACCCCTAAATCTGTTGTGTTTTATAGCTCAATTGACCCAAAAAAAAAAAATGTATTAAGTCTAATGAGATGAAACCCAGTGAACCAACATGGTTTTATAATATGGCAAAAAATATCCTGTTTTGCCCTTTTGTATACAGACAGTATTGTTGCTATTATTATTGAGCAAGTATGTCAAGGGCATGAATACAACATTTATATCAAAGGGAAACATTCATATTAAGCATTCAAATTAAAAGGAACTCTTATTAAAAAGCTGAGTGAAGTTGTTTTTCAAGCAGAAGTCACTGGGGTTTATCTGGTGCTGTGATGTTGCTGTGCTCAACAGCATGTATTAAGCAATAAAATGTGACAGAGAATGCAATGCTGAAGGTTAAAATATGACTAAAGGTGCATTATGAGTCACAAGGCTGAGAGAATAGAGATTTCAGTCTGGAGAGCAAGGCAGTCACCTTCTGAAAATGGACTGCCCAAAGTGACTTATGATTATTGTATAAATGTAGAATACCTGTAATGCTATGGTTAACTATGGATTCCCAGATCCAGGTCATTCTATTACCTGGCTGGAGGTGAGCACTGACGAGGGAGGCAGCTGCCTGCACTGTCAGTAAAGTATGGCCAAGTCCAGATATACATATTGGCCAGGAAGTATAAATTTGAGTTGTTAATTTCTTAAAAATTCCTAAATGCCTGAAATCTAACTTGCTGAACTGCTTTAACTCAGCTGATAAGCAAGAACCTCATGCTCTGCTCCATAATTTCAGATATTACATAAATCACATTATTTTGGAAGGAAAGATAGTTTTAATGTTTAAACAATAGCTTGGATATGTTAATTTCAAGATAAATCATTAAAAAATTCAATTTCTGACCTAAGATCTTGAACAAAGCCAAAGTTAAAACCTTATTTATTTCAGTGTAATGTAGGGCTTATTACAGAACCTCATTGAAAATAGAAAAAAAAAACCCTGTTGCCAAATTACAATCTAGAAGATGGCAGTAAAATTAAACTGTCAGCTGTTGCTTAGAAAATCAAGGTATTGGCTTTTTTTCCTTTTGAATCAGGCCTTTTGATGTTGTTCTAAGCTCTAAATTGATATAGAAATCTAATTTAAACAGTCTCCTATGTATTTCAATATTCTGAAGTCCCTTTCTTATTTCTCAGTGATCATTTCAGAGTATACATTTCTTATTTCTCAGTATACATTTCAGAGCATATCAATAATTGTCCTCTCTTTATTTATAGAGTTCTCTTTATTCATAGAACTGCCAGTGCTTTGCGTTTGCCTACAAGAACTTTAGGTTAATTTAAACCTGAACCAGACTCCTTGAGATACACAACTTCAAAAGATAAGAAAATGACACCTGGCCCATTCATGAATAGTTCTTCAAAAAGAGCAGAAGCTTCCAATGGGAAATTTCTACTTGTGAGCAAGCAGCTTAAAGAATCATTCTAAAACTAAAATATAAAGCAAAGGTTTTGCCAAGTGCATAAGCCTGTGAGGGTCAGTTCATGTAAAAAACCCCAAAACACCATCTCTAACTTGTTTCATTGTTTTGAAGAGTGAAATACATCCCTTGCTACCCAATTAATGGTGGTTTAGTACAGTAGGAAGCAATGACACATCCTACCCAGCAGGACAGCTGAGGAAACTGGTCCCCAGCTCTTGTTCCAGCAGAGCTGGAGGGGTGGAAAACTGGTCAGAGGATCAGCAGTGCATTCCCCAAGAGATATTTGTTCTTGAATTACTAAGTCTCTTCCTTTAACCTTTCCCTAAAACTGTGAATCCCACACAATAATTTAGAAGTCTAATTGACAAAAGAAACTGTTGATATTTGTCCTTCTCTTCCTGTGTTCATTTGACTTTCCCTTTAATTGTACTATCTCAGCTGAGGTCTGCAATGCACCATTTCTTAGGCTGCTTTGATAAAAATACTTCAGGCTCCTCTTACTCATCTCTCAGGTTAGCAGCTTATTTTTGCCTTCCAAAACATGCTATAGGGAATTTATGATTTTATAGATTAAATGGTCTTAACTAAACATTAATTTAAATTGTTTAACAATAAAAAGAAATAAGAAGAGAGAAATGCAAGCATGAAAATTCAGTGAAGTATTTTCTGTCTCTGCCAGCATTCACTTTTGTAATTAAGTGTTATTGATAAAATTACAGAAATAAAGTTTATGGTTCAGATTCAATAATATGCTCCCAGGCCTGTGTGCAGTTTCCAGGATTTTTTCTGCCTTTCTTTCAGTGTCTTTATTCTTCTATCCATCTTGCTTCTCTTCTCATTGCTCTTGTAATTATCAGACATTTTGTGCTTAGAGCTCTCATTATTACCAGCACATTTTCCTACAGAAAAATTCAATTTTATAAAGAAGAAAATTGAGAAGGAAAAAGATAGCTGTGTGTAGTTATACAGCATAGTCTCCTATTCAACCATACATAACTGTATTCCCAGCATAAATAAAGCACTTTCTTTCCTATATTTCACTTAGCTTTACAATCAAACATTTTGGAGCCTCTGATGTATCCAAGTATGGGTGTGAATGTATTGAGTATGTGTGCACTCAGAAAAGGAAGCAAAGATAAAAAAGAGCTTACTAAATCAGCATGACAAAGACTGTCTAGCTGTACCTAAGGGCAGTGATCCCTAAAGAAATGAAGAATGAATATCCCATTAAAAGTGAAGAAGAGAAGTTTGTTCTGTGCTGAATTTTGAGGCCAGACATGACCTCATGGTGATGCCTGAAAACAGCAGAAGGAAGCTTGAAACATCAGGCAATTCCTGCCTTTGCAGAGCCTAATTACAGGACTTGAGAGTATTATCAGCCTAGAAGTAAATTGGATAAATAGAAACATTGGAAAATGGCTTGGAAAGAGACCACATTGGTGATTTGAGGTCCAAAAAGATGCCCATTACAGAAATGAGGATGGTGTGATATCTAACATGTGATGAAGAAACCTCTAGATATCTGCTTGCTCCTTTTATGTAATTTACAAATGGAACCATTTCAGAATTCTCTAACAATCTTTATCCCTCTGTGTGAAACTGTTCAAAGTCTGTGCATGTGCACTGGAAAACAGTTCTATTTTCACAAATGGAGGAAGTCTGAGTCATGTGTTACTAGATTTTAGGATGCTCATGAAAAAGAAAGGAATAGTCTTTTTTGTTGCAGAAATGTCTTGTGGCATGACAGAAAGATTCAATTGTCACAATAATTCATTCCTCCCTCTTTTCCAATTTGTTAGCCATCTTTTGCATTGTCAAAGTTGGCTCAAGAGTTGTTTTTATATTGGGTCTTCAAGCATTTGTAATTGTAATTAATTTATGTGCTTAATTGTAAGACTTTTGTAAGACAAGGAAAATTCCAAACCAGAGGAATAGGTCAATTAATTGTAATTAATTTTCATGTGCTTCCAAAATTCAAACATTCACTCTGTGATTCTTTAAATTACACACATCACTAGAAAGGTCTTCAAGACCTTCCTGTCTTTACAAACCATACCCACATACTCTGATGAAGGATGGACTCTGGATGTGTACACTGTCTGGCAGTGTTCCCACAACAATTATAAGTATCTTTTTCTATCCTTTTAGAATGCACACCTTTTTCTACTCAAATACAATGCCCGTCCTTTCTAACACTATTCTAATTACTCTAAGTCTGGCTGCTTTCCTTATGAACATTGTCCTATATTCTTTTTCCCTATGCTTTAACAGTTTTAAAACATTCCTTATTTGGTCACCAACAGCTTCAGCAATCCAGAATACACAATCTGCCTATTTTCATTATTTAAGTCCCCCTTAATTTTTTTTTCCCCAAAAAGAGCAGCAAAGGTTTATCTTTTCTTCCCAATAAAAGCACCAAATTAACAGCCAATATCAGCAAAGGTTTATATTTTCTTGTCTGTAAAAGCACCAAACAATGCAGTGGCAAGCAGTCATTCTAGTGGGAAGACTTCAGCAGACTTCTCTCCAGCCATCATTTCCCATGGACAAGTGGAGCTGGAGAGCCAGGCACGGGTTTGTCCACTTCATGGATCCACACCAGTGACATGTGACATGATCTCAAACACTGTTCCCCACTTTGTAAAGATAATTGTTTTCATTCCCCTTCAGAAAACAAGAAGCCTATTAAGCCCTACCTAAGATTAGGTGGCTTGAGACAGACCATAAAATTGAAAAGTAACGTAAGACAAAAGCAGTATCCTTAAGGTCACATTGCTGTGTGTCATCTATCTATATTGCAGTCTTGTAACCTTTCTGTCCAAATATTATGAAATAAAATGCCTCTTATTTTACTTCTATGAAGTCAGGAATCTTCCATTAAGAAGGGTCATCTAAAGGCCACAGCCTTTTGTTATGTTTCTCCCACTTTGTTCTCCTGCTACCATGCCCAAAGGGAGGAATAATGTAGACATTGCTAGTGACTGTAGTTACAATGTTATCCAATCAAAACTTGATTGGGGTATTAAATGTATGATACTCGTGTGAAGGACAGTCTGTACCTTAGAATTCTTTTTTAAAGAACAGATAATAGTCTGGCTGTTAAAAAAAAATAAAAAAAAAAAAAGAAGGATTAAAATTAAATGTGTATTTTTCTCCATTGTACTGCATCTGTTTTCTGTCAGAATGAATCCTGCTGATCTTGGTTTCAAGGTTTCCATTCTGTGTGCTTTTAAACCAAGGTCAAGCAGTAGGCAGCAGAGGAACCTTGGAGGTGTCATTGGCTAGAAATACATAAGCTTTATAGCTACACCACTAATTATTTATCATTCATAGAAAGAAATATAGATGGGCAAAATGATATAGATACTGATACTTCTATAGCTGCACACAAACCAGAATAGCAAAAGACAGAAGCTTATTTGGCTGTGCATGTGAGCATACATGTACTTTTATTTGTGAGTGCAAATGTCTATATGGTGATATGTGTTCCAGCCTCTGTGTCCAGAATGAAATTGTTTCCTGTTTGTGCTATTTTGCTCACACATATGGTCTAAGATGCCTGAGAAATCTATGAAGGGAAAAATCATTTAACAAAGCTGTCTGCCTAGTATGGTTATATACTACTGTGAGTTTTTTCAAGGTGGTTTCTTCTCATTAAAAATAAAGCCCTTGGAATGAGGCCTTACACCTGAGAAAGCAGACATTTTTTTAGTGAAAAAAAGAGAAAATATTACTTTAATAAATTGGGCCCTTCCCTGTATTCCTTTCTCTGTTTTTCCTTAATTTTGTGTTTGCCTTGAAAAAGGTACAACATCCTTGTACACATTACCAGTAACTTATGGCTTCTCATGCATTATCTGTTTAACCTGAATTTAAAGCAGAGTTTATAGGAATGGTTAATGCATATTCAGGGAAGACATCCTATTTTTCTAAGGCAGATGTGACTTCTGAAAAGCAGCAGAAGCAGGGCTTTCTATTTGTCAGACAGGCACCATGCAGACTGACACATTGGGCTCTCAGGAGACATAAAAAACAAACCCCAAATAACTCATCCTCTGAGTGTCCAAGCATAGGGGCAGTTTTTCCTCTCCAGCTGTGCCTGCACTCCTGGACAAGCAGTCTCTACCAGGATAACAGAGAAAGGAGATAACAGACCAAATCATCCTGACCCCAAGCTGTCTGGGCCAGGGAGCTCTGGAGCTGCCCCTTGGCTCAGCCCCTGGCTGTGGGTCCAGATGTCAAACAGGACAGGCTGGGCATCCCCCACCAGGACTGGGAAATGCACTTCAGCCCCCGTGGGCTGGGTGCTGCCTGGAGCACTGAGTGCTGGCACTTCTGAGCTGTTTCCATTACCAAGACTGCTGATGCAGATCTGCTGATTGCAGCAGCCCAGGTCAAACACACCATAGAATCTGGGGGGGCTATGCCAGAGCAGCTTTGCTCTGGCTTTGTGCATTAATTGCTCATTAGCAGCTGAAGTGCCTTACACAGCCACCGGGGCAGTGTCTGCCAGCTCACTTTCATCAAGAAATCTGTTTGCATCCTGCATGACAAAGCTCTGATGTGAGATGCAGAAACCAAGACAAAAGTGCAATTCTGGTTCAAACTAAAATACCACACATGGTCATTTCCTGGATGTGGCATATTGATTTACTGCACCTGTGTGACTTCCTGCATTTCCTGTAGGCAAAGCATGCACAAATATTCTGCCTTCACGAATACAGATATTTTTCATAAGAAAAAACCCCAGTGTTTGAAAGAGGACATGAGTTTGATTCACACAGTATATGTCATTTTTATTCAAACTGCCAAAAACTGCTGAATTTATGCCGACCTAATAAAATGTTGGAAGAAAAATTCCTTTAATAAACTTCCTTCTCTTTAATGTATGACTGAAAACTTTTCAGTCTATTTATCAGAATTATCACTGATGTTAACTAACTCATATTTCACAGAGGAACCATGGACAGAGGAACTCATATTTGCCAGGGAACCATGACATTCCTTTATTAGGAAATAAAAATTCAAAAATACCCCGTCTTAATTTAAGGAAAAAAATATATACTCAATTTTGGCCACAACACAGCACACTGCTTTTCCTTCCTTTATTGCCCTGTCTTCTCTAAACAATTCTGTGAGATAAAGATCAGCTCCCAAAATTTCTCCTTTTATAGAAGAAGCACCAACACCCACATTTGCTGACCATTAGTACTGTGTCATGCTTTCTCAGTTTCTTCAAGTTCTTCCTCTAAAACAAGGATGATATTTTCTCCCTCCCTTCCACCCCCTCAATCCCCTATATTTTCATTATTACTTCCAATTTTGTCTGCCTTGTCTCCTGCTTGCTTTCTTCCCACTCATCCAGAGTGCTGAGACACTGGGGTAACGTTTCTGTCACTGATAAGAACAAAGAAAGCCTAGTTATTTTTAAGAGTGATAATTACTGCCTGCAGGAAGGTGACAAAGGTTCACAAGAAGCTCAGCATCACCCAGCAATGTGCACTCAACAGCCCAGAAAGGCAAATGTGTCCTGGACTGTGTCACATCAGCAGTGGGTCAAGGGAGGTGATTCAGCCCCAGGTGAGACCCTCCTGGGGTCATCCATGCAGCTCTGGGATCCCAGCACAGGAAGAACATGGACCTCTTGAAGTGGGTCCTGAGAAAGGCCATGAGATGATCAGAGGGATGGAGCACCTCTCCTATGAAGATGGGCTGAGAGGGTGGAGGTTTTCATCTGGAGAAGGCTCCAGGGAGACCTTAGAGCTCCTTGCAGTGCCCAAAGGAAGCCTACAAGAGAGACAGAGACAGGGATTTTTTACAAGGGTAAGGGGGAATGATCTTAAGCAGAAGGAGAGTAGATTTAGATTAGATATTAGAAAGAAGTTCTTTACTGAGAGGGTTGTGGGACACTGGCAGAGGTTGTGGATGCCCCATCCCTAGAGGTGTTCCAGGCCAGGTTAGATGGAGCCTTGGGTCTGGTTTAGTGGAAGGTTTCCCTGCCTTTGGCAGGAGGGCTGGAAGCAGATGATCTTCAAGGTCCCCTCCAACCCAAAGCATTCTGTGATTCTACAATCACTTGACATAGAAGTCAGGAAGTTTTGTTTAGATTCTGCTGTCATGAGAATGGGAACTAATGAATTGCAGCTTCCACAGGATTAATTGCTTATAAGTTTTGTTGAGTTTCTGATGAGTAAGGTGATGAGGCATTAACTGTCCCTGAAACGTTTCCCCTGGCATCCACTTTTCTCAGGGTATGGAACCTCAGACACTTCACATGAACTGGATATTTACTTCAGCCTTTTTTCAAAGTGGGCCTGGAAAGCATTTTCCTCATCTACCCAGGTCCCTCATATGTGAAAATATAACCGCTGAGATTTCCACAGGTTGGTCAATCTGAAATCTGCAAACAGATGCAGGTTTATGGTGGAAAAACTAGGTAGAACTAGGTCCAAAAATATTTTCATTTTTACTTGGGGAGAAGGGAAGGAGTAGAAAGCTGAAACTCAGATATATTGACAAATTATTTTGATTTCTCTATAGATACATTTCAAGAGAGTAATATATTAAATTTGAAAAATTCCACGTAGCAGTATTTGTGATTTGCAGTGTCCTGACTGGACTCCATGCCTTTACCCAGCACTGTTGCAGACTCAATTCATACACCAAGTCTTGGGCACCCCAGACTTTGCACACTATGGCCCAACTGCAGCAGTTTTGCATGAGATTCTTTACAAATGAAAAATAGCTCAAATAGCATGTTTTATCAGAAATGGGTTTTGATAAAAAATGCACTCCACAGGGAGCACATCTAAAACGGAGCTTTCTCCACAGGCACTCTCCTTTTATGCACATATAGCATCTGAAATGGAAATGAGCCTCCCAAACTGCTGCTTTTAGGTGGAGAAAATGGGAGGGCAAAATGAACCCACAAGGCAGTTTTGTTATTCAAAAGGCAAATTGATGTATACAGGATTTGTAAAATTTTTTAAATTGATCACTGAGCTTGCTAATGTCTTGTACTGTTAACTGGGAGTAGACATATGACATCTGTGTTGCTTTAAATTTGTTGGGAGCTTTTGAGTATCAGTTCTTCCATTGTTAATACTGCCAGCAAATTGTAGCTCATGTGAGGCCATCATTTTCCTGGATATAAACATCAAAACTTCAGATTAATTTGATTTGCTGGGAATAGCACCACTTGGACAACTCTTAAAGGGAGCCTGAACACTAACAAGATTTAGTTCACAATAATATCTTTGCTTCTTCATTATTTTTTTTCCCTGCCAATTAGAGTGAACACATTCCTTTCTTTTATTGTCTTTCACATCATGCCACAGAGTAGCAGTGTGTCAAGGTTGCTGCATCCTGCAGAGAGAGTGAGAAGTTGTTCTGTTTCTTCTCAGGAGAGGTGTGGTAGATGAGAGGGACCCCAGCAGGCACCAGCACTGGCATGCTCTTCCAGCTAGACTTCCCTCCTTCCTTTTCCCTTCTGGTGACTCCTCTCCTCATGAGATCCCTTCCTCCCCACGTGGTAAGCACCTCCTTGTTCACTCTCTTCCTCTACCATCAAATTAAATTATGCTTGTTGATCAAGTGCAAAATTAAATACAATCTGTACTAAATAATTTCTGTGTCATCAACCCATTTGTATAGGATTTCTTTCCCAGACATATTAAAATAAGCAGCAGTCTGGTCACTGAAACTGGTGAGGGCTCCTAAGATCTAATTTGTGTTTTCATTTCTATTGAGGGAATTGTAATTCCTGAAAATTTTCATTTTATAAAACTAATTTCTGGATTTTTCCCATACAAGAACACCAAAGAATTATTGAACTATTAAGCACAACTCATCCAGGCTGATATCTGACTGCTACAGATGTGTGCTAGAAAATTATTGCATCTGAGTTGAACCAGGCAAAGATTCATATATTTTAATCCATGTTGATTAAATGAATATTTTTCCAGTGACATTTTACATTGCACAGGCAATCTGGCCTCTTCGAGGTTCCAAGAAGCATTAATCGTAAAAGGGATCTAAGAGTCTTTATTAACAATTTAATTTCTCTAGGGTATTTAATTCAGAGCCCTTTAATACTGTGTTTGACCTTTCCTTTCCTACAAACTTATTTAATACTGCTCCTAAAAGTGATTTTTTTGGATATGTATTTTTAACCTTTTTTTTGACTGGAAATGGAGATTATTCTCATTATTTGTTTCTAAAAACCACCTTGGAATCCACTGACAAGGGCTTAGAATCTTCAGAAGTAATTCTCTTCGGTTTCCTAATGTACATCCTTAAGCTTCAGTCTCCCTAGAGAAATACAGTCCTAATGAGCCAAAACACACAAATTAAATTACCTACCTTTTGGTGTTACCTGTGTTTAAATAAGGTCATGTGAAATTTTAGCTGTATTAAAATGCCCATTTATATATCAAATAGACAAAAAATTACACTTCCTTTAATTTGTTTCCAATTAATGTTCTTTTGACCTGTTGCAAAAATTGTAGTTAAGCAAAGAAACCATGTTATACCACCCTGTGCTGGTCTCAGCAAAAGAGAATTTTGCTTAGCAAATGAGCTTCTGTTTCCTCTTGTATTCTAATATAGTGTGGGGATTGAAAAAAAATAGACAGTGAAATGTTGAAAAGATCTTTCAGTTTTCCTGTATTAATTTCTGCTGTGACTATTTTACCCCACCTGGATTTTAGCACAAGTTCTGCCCCCTGGCTCACTCTCCAGGCAAGTAACAAGCTGGACAGGATCCCAAGCCCAGGACTGGGTCCCAACAAGAGCCAGGTCAGGACCTAAATCCATCAACACATCCAAGTGTTGAGGCATCCCCTCCTTCCTCCTGCTCCTTCCTATCCCTCCCCACCTCCAATTCAAGTGAGATCCCTTTGTTTTCACTTGAAGGGAAACCCAGAGAGCCCCAGCCTGTTCCCTAAGGCAATTCCCAGCTCCCAGTTTGTATTTGCTCTCAGCTGCTCTGCTGTACCACACTCTGCAGGGCCTGGGTCCTTGGGATACAATCATTACTTCTGAACCCTTCAAGCAGAAAATTTCTGGAATTATAATTTATTCCAAATTGAGACAAGCATCTCTACTTATCTCCTTCCTTTCGCACAGTGAAATGTATCCCTTTTATTACAAATAAATGCAAATATTTATTAGCAATGTGTGCAGCCATTATTATTGTTGTCCTGGTTAATGCTGTCTCTGAGGCAACAGCATATGAAATACTGCTTATGGCATCCCCAAGTGGAAGCAAAACTGCTCTTAAAATGTTCTTTGCAGAGTTTAATACAAAGAGTGAAAATAAATAATGTCAGGTCCTTGCCATGATCTGCCCATTTTAAACTTTTCGATGGCACAAATCATCATTAATGAAGCACTTAACATTACACTCCCGACAGCACAGCATAAAAATTACTGCAGTCATCCAAAGGATAAGAAGAAACATGGCAGATAACTTCTGGAGGGGAAAGATTTACACTCTTTTGATGAAACTTTATGGGTTCAAGTTTACATTAGAATAAAGCAGGGGAAAAATGCTTATCTCTTGAAAGCTTTTAGAGGAGATATTTGGAAAGAAATTGTGGGCTTTTTCCCCAAATGAATGAAGAAATGTCAGAGAGCAAGGTCTCAGCAGTAGTGAAATCTGGTTTGCATCATCAGCTATTTTGGTATAAAATACTGTAGCTAGAGTAATAGGACACAGAGATTTGCATTATAATGAAGAATAAAGTAAATTCTTTCATGCAAGTCCCCTTTGTTACATAGGTTTAGTCACAGTTTGCTCCAAAATAGCTGACAGTAAGCTCAACAGCTGTTATCTAATGCTTAATTTCCTTCCTGTTTATTTGTAAAAGCGGAATATCATGCTCTTTGTATAAAATTATGCTTAGAGAACAATCTCAAATTCATATGCCTGAAAGGCACGGATCAGCACAAAGACTCCTGTTTGTGATAAAGGACAGAACAACCCAGGTGGGAGTCTGTGAGAAGCAAGAGGTTTCACTCACCTGCACTCAGAGGTATGGCAGGGTTTCTGCAGAGCTGGGATGGAGGCTGAGCAGGTCCCAGTGATGGAGGGGGACATGTCTGGTGGCACAAGCTGATCAGTGTCATAAGAGAAGACCACTCAGTCCAGGCAGCTCCTTGGTGGGAATTAGGTTTTAAGCCAGGACCTGATGAAAGGGGAAGAGGAATTACTCTCTGTAGAGAGTAATTAGCATTTGTGATCAGAGGACAGAAAAGTATAAGGATGGAGATATCATTTAGCAAAACCAAAATGAACAAATTTAATATTTCAATGCCACGTTTCATTTTGCAGTGATTTTTAACAGAACCAGCAGAAGAAAGATGTAACCTTTAGCTTGGTTCACAATGCATGTAACTAGAAATAGAAGAGTTGGGTGCTGTGCTGCCTTGCAGGTGGAAAAAAAAACAAAAAGGCAAAAAGCCCCAAGCAGCCACCCAAAACCACTACCATTCATCAACATTTCACACTGTTCAGTCCAGGGAACACAGAATTCTGTTCTCCCGTGGAAAGTGCTTTGAGGAAAACCAAGCAATATATTATATTCAGAGAAATGGTTTGCTCTCCTGAGCTTATAAAGATGGCATCTAGGTTCTGATATTCAATTTGTCTGCTTATCAAGAGGAACATTTACTTCCCTCATTGCAATCAATTCCTACTCAAAATAAGGTGATGATGTTAAACACATATATTTTCTCAAACTTGATCCACTTGATTGAAAATTTGGGATTTTCTCTCTATTTATTAACTAAAATGCTTCTAAATTCAATCCTACTTTATTTTCTATGCAAATACATGATCTATTTAAACCCTGTTTGTATTGCTTCACACTTTGTCAGAGATTCACCTCATTTGCTAACATATTTCATTTATCCTTTGTGAAGAAAAAATTGTCTTTGTGGAAGGATCATAACCATCTTAAAGTGTTCTCTGCTTTCTGTGTTCTGCACAGTAATTCTCCAGAGTATCACAGGCTCTCCCAAATGTTTCTGGGATGAAATAACAAATAGCAGCACAAAAAGCAGAACCAAATTTTGATGTATTCACATGTTACTAACCAAGGAAACTGTAAAAGAAAGGTAGCCTGTTAAAATTAAATTCCTGTTGATCCAAGATCAATATTTTGTTGTTATCTGCACTATAGATTGTTGTAATTGTCAAATTGATCATCATTATAACAATATCCCAAACAGGAAACACAGAATTAACTCTATCCATATGTTTCTAGTAAATGTATCACTAAAATACCATGCAAAGGTGAAAGTGTTGTTTTTCTTTGACCCATAAATTTTGGTCTCTATTAAAATAGCTCAAACATTCTTTCAGGATAATCTTTTATTTTTTTTTAAATTAGAATAATTTAGAGGAATTGGAGTGTAATGCACATCATTTTAACAACAGTGCAACCAGCTTTCAGGAATATCACTATGATAACTCTGCCTCCAATTTTGTCATGGAATAATGTTTTCATTTGACCTATTTTCTTCCAGTATTCCTGATGGTTGCTGTGGGAAACCAAGACAATCCTGAGCTTCTGCTAAGTTGAAATGTGTCCCTGTGGTTATTAATTTTTTTGAAATATAGGGCTAATGTTTTTCAGCACAGAAGCTGGAGTAATATGGATTACTGGGGATGTGATAAATGCTGAATATGACAGACTGCTGGAAATGTGTTCAGTACCATGAGGGGAGAATTTCAAAGGCAAAAATAGGAATGAAGTTCCTTTGAACATTAATTGGTAGATGAGCACCCATATCCTTGATTAACATAATGAGAGTGGGAAAGAATAGAAAATAATTTGGTCACTAGAAACCTGTTTCTTACATAGTCTTCAGTACCTATTGAAACTGAGACTAGATGTTCTAAGGGATCACATCATTTTTCTCTTAATTTTTCCGCAGAGGAAAATCATGCACCTGACTCACCTGTCCACTTAATCACTACAGCCTGGTTTGGAGCTGAAAATGCAGGTTAAACCTGGTGAGTGTAAAACCTGGGTAAGGAAAGTGCCCTATAATCTCATTGATTTACTCTTCCCCATGTTGAAGATAAATTTGATCTTACCTGCTTCTGCATTCAGCATGCACACAGCTCTATTCTAATGTTTGCCATGATGTGACTGACCAAGGGAGTGCCAGAATTGGGCAGTCTGGCTGACACTTCTGTCATCATGCCACCATGACTCCTCTGCTGTGGTCAGTGGTTATTCTACATGTATGCATATTTCAGGAGCAATAGCTGACCAAGCATTGAGTGTTCTTTCTAAGGGGTTGCAGGGAAGTAGCCTGTTTAGCCTTGAAGCACTGTGAAAAGACAAATATTTTGATTTTTGTCTTTTTCTTTGATTCATGACAGCTTGAGTGTTCTCAGTGAATCTACACAGACCCCACTGTGCACCAAGCAGGACACACAAACAGGGTACTTGGTAACCCCCTGCCTGGAAGGTGTTCAAGGACCATGCTGTGCCTTCTTGGCAACTCCTAACCAGCAGCTGAAAATCTGGCAAATGCAAAAAGCTTTTATGAAATTGGTATTGTCAAGCCCTGAAAAGGGTTTGACAATACCATTTCTTTGCCTTGCTGCTCTGGAGGCCAGGGAAATGTTTTCAGCCCCAGGCTGAAGCAGCACTGGGGCCCTTGAGCTGTTTCTCCCATGGCAGCAGAGGAAGAAGGGCCATGCTGAGACCCTTGGCCAGCAGCAGACTGAGGTCTGGCTCCAGAAATCCCCAAATGCCACCACAGCCACAGCTGTGAGCAGTGACCAGAGCCTCCACTGCTGCATCTGCACTGGCACACAGGGAGGCAAGAGAGAAGGCTGAAGCCTCACCTCTTCCTAGGACCAACAAATAAAGTGCACAGTAAAGCTCCTGGTTTGATGGGAGTTTTTTATGACAGATGAAACATTATCTTTGTAACTGCTACGTGACATTTTGAGCCCTTCTGTGGAAAGCCTTTTCCAACAGAAATGTTATTACTATTTATTATTTTCCATTTGGTTTCAGGTGCAGTTTATACACAAGTTATCTGTCTCAAGAGGAATAGCCATCCATGGCTTACAGTTTGAGCTGAAAAGAGATCATTAACATGGTGACATTTGTGGAATCATTAGCAAAGGTGATGGGTACCCTTGGCAGCCTGGGGAAAGATTTTGTACAGTGCATAAAGGTCCTAGAGGCATTCCTCATGAGGATCATAAAGACCTTCTGTCCCAGTGACAAAAGTCATGCTCTGACTGACAGCACAAGATTTAACACTGCTTCTGGGATGACTGATTTTCAGTTTATATACCTAAAACCATGCAGATGTTGGTTAGGTAGGCCTAATGAAAGCAGAAATAAAAGCAGGGTGAAAAAGCTAAACACAGAGGAACCTGTCAGAGGAGATGTGCAGCAGTGTGAGCTGGAAGCAGGGCCAGGTGAGAGAGCAGCACACAGTGCAGAGGATGCCACGCTGCTCACCTCGGCTGCCAACACCTGCAGGAGCTTCTGCTGAGACATATTGCACAAAAAGTGGGACTTGTTTTGTGTATTAAATCAAAGACAAAAAGATATGTTTGGTACATTCATTGGTAAGAAAAGAAAAGCAGAAAGCCCAGAGAGAATAATGTGTGTGCTTTTTTACTACTCTCTTAGTATCAATACTGAATGACAGCTCTCTGGCTCTCAAAAAATGTATCTCTAACCATCCAGTGACAAAATTCAGAAGAAAAGTTGATGCAACAGAGCCATAATTTCCTCTCCCTACAGCAAACTGACTGAGGCAATTACACAGCCTAATATCTTTCTGACATCCAGCAAACTCCTGTGGATAAATCCCCTCTTTTCCACACTTCAACACTCTTCAGAGTGTCACTCTTTGTGCACAGAAAAGGTAATGATTTAGACAGCAATTTCCAGAAAACTTCTCACATGCCATTCTGTCAGTAATCTTCATTCCAGGATGAAGAAACATTTCCAATGGTTTTGAAGTTTTGGAAGGTCCACTGAGATTTCTAAGACCAATTACAAAATAAAATACCTACTCACTACTTTAAACCTCCATTTTCAGCTCAGAGTGATATGATTTAATGCCTAGGATATCTGGGTATATTTAATTTCCTTTTTCATTTTATTTTATTTTTATTTTATTTTATTTAAGCAATTTGTTGTTAGATTTATAACTTAGGGATACCATAAGATGGCTGTATCTGGACTTCTTAACTCCCAGTCTTTGTCTCAACACTGAATGCCTGTGTAATACACCAACAGGCTCCTATTGACACATCAACATTTCCTATTAAATCTTCTCATGGTGGGAACCTCAAATGTCCTCCCCAAGGTCATAAGTACCTGGGCAAAAAATTCCATGTAATAGATCCTTATTCCCTGCACAATAACTCCCCTTTACAACTCTCTTGTTACATCTTCTTTCCCAACACTTCTTCCAGTCTAGCAATTGGATCTTGGATCTTTCCTGCTGTATTTGTGAGCCGGCTCATCTTACTCCTCCTTTTGCCTCTCTCTCACCACCAATCTTTTCTCAAGGTTTTTCACCATGACCTCTTTGGAGATAGTGTTTCTGGCTGCCCTGAGCACAGAGCAAACAGCTCAGGGGCTGAGCAGCTCCCTGCTGGTTCCCATTCAGAACAGAGAGATCCTGGCTGAGCAGCCAACTCCCAGCAGTACCCCAGGCAAGCCCTGTAAAAGTGATGGATACCTGCTTTCCCCCAGGCTTTCCCTGAGAAATTTAGCCATGTTTTGGCAACTAGGCATCTACCTGGAAAACCTCCTGAATGCATAAATGTTCCTGGGGTTTACTAGTGCTAATGCTGGAGTCCATTCCCTTCCTGTATGTGCTTAACAGTGGGATTTCTTGCTGGCAGCCCTGCCTGCTGTCTGTGTAGCAGGCTCAGTGTCACACAGAGCTCTGCTTTGGTAACACCAGCACAGCTGCACAGGCTGACAGCTGGGGCTCTGCAGCCTGGAGAGGACAAGGCTCCTGAGAGACCTTAGAGCCCCTTTCAGTACCTTAAAGGGGTACAAGGCAGACAAGGAGGAGCTTTTTACAAGGACTGCAGTGACAGGACAAGGTGGGGTGGCTTTAAATGGAAAGAGGTTTAGATTACAAGTTAGGAAGAAATTTTTTAAGACCAGGGTAATGAGGCAGTGGAACAGGTTGCCCTGAAAGTAGTGGAAGCTCCATCCCTGGAAACATTCAAAGCCCATTTGGGTGGGGCTGTGAGCAGCCTGGCCTGGTGGAAGGTGTCCCAGCCCATGGCACAGGGACACCTTCCACCAAAGGTCCCCTTAAAGGTCCCTTCCCACCCAAACCAGTCCAGGATCAAGCAAGCAGAGGGACAGGGGCTGCAGCAGGAGGGAACCTGCCCCTTGGAGGCACAGAAACCTGGCTTTGCCCAAATGACACAGCCATCCTCTCAGCCTTCCAAACACAGCTAGAGCTCCTTACCTCCTGCCCAGGTAAGGGGATCAAATAGCCACACAAAATCCTTCGACATTAGGAAGCAAAAAAACCAACAAGCCTGAAGACCTTGAAGGCCTGCTGGTACATTAGTAGGTGTCAAAGAGATCTTTCTGATCTAGTCTTTGCCAGGTTGCTATTTTCTGCATTTCTCAAGCAACTAAAACCTAGATAATTATCTGTGTCTCTTTCCAAGTTCTTAAAACGCCAGACGAAGGAAATTTTCTGCAGGTTTTCCCACAGTGTGGATTTTTAAAGCTGATGATGGTAAAACAATGACACCTTGTGGCACAGAAGAGCAATCAAACCCACACAGCCACAGGTTAAGATAAAGCATTGCCAAGAAATAGATTACATTTCCCAGAACTGCTTTGAATTATTGATGACCTGAGTTTTCAGCTACAAGTTTGTCCTTAGATCTTTAATCTAAAATTGTTCTTGATGTTTACAACTTTTGAAAGCATCCTTCTAATGATGGGAATAATTTAGACACTTGTTATTCAGGAATATAGCAAATTTCCAAGAAAGTTCTGTAACTATTTTTACAGTGAATATTTTTTTTTCATTGATCTAATATATTCATGTTGTTAAAAAACACTCAGAGTAATTGTTCATCTTTTAAATGTCCCTGACCTTACTTCAGGCAACTAGGTGATTTAAATTGCACTGGCTGGCAGGAGAAATGTTGTGCAGAATTGCTAACAAGAAAGATGTGATGCCTGTTAGTTTCATGTAGGTTAAAGGGAAGACTCCAGCTGTCCACACTTTTCTCAGAAATGAGGATTTTCTGTTGTAATTATTTTAAATGGGCGTAACTGAATGGAACAGATGTGGTGCAATGTCATTTTAGAGTTCTTATCAGATTTTAGGCTTGATAATGATGATTTTATATCAACCCTATTAACTCCAAAAGACTGGAAAGTTAATGATTTGAAGGCAACTCTTCCTTTAACTTGTGGATCTGTTCAAATCAGCAAGTATTAATGACTGTAAGTGGATGAGAATTCCTACAAACTGATAAAGAACCCAAGATTGTTGAAGTGAAATTTAAAAAAAAAAAAAAAAATTTTCAAACTTTATAGAGGTCCCAATTATTTTCCTATCTACCAAGTACCAGCTTTCAGTACCAGCACTGACTACTGACCTTACCAGTATCTTCTCTGACCTCCATTTGGACAAGGTATACTGCAAATTATTGAGATTTTGAGTGAATTATGACCTGATTAAGATGACTGGTGAGCTATTCCTGGTATTACATTATGCAACTAAAACATTATGCCTGCATTCATATATTTTATAACTGTCTAAAAATTAAAATCTTTTTGTCAGCATAATAACATTGCTGGGACAGCACTACTCAGTTCCAAGGGTATTCTGGGGACAGGAAAGAAACCCACATTGTTATATAAAAAGCACATCATCATCAAAGAAGTGATATACAGGAACAAGGTATATTTGGTGCCTCTGTCATTTGTCACTGAGGAGTTTCAAATCTTGACACCCTTTTTGCATCAAGAGGTAGGTTTTTTTCCAGCCTGATGGCAACAAACTATATGTTTTACATTGTCATGGTGGAAATTACACAATAAATCTCAAATAGTATTCACCTCAAACATTAGACAACAAATAAGTCAAATATATCAGCAATGGCAGATGACTAATAGTGCACGTAGGTAAAATGTGGAAATCACTTCTCTCTTGTAAAGGAGCCTGTACTCACCAATCATTGCAGGATCTAAAGGTGCATTGAGCCATTCCTGCTGTGGGCAGTGCACACCCAAAAAATCCCAGAGCCTCTCTATCACACATAAACCACAAATTAAACCAAAACTCCCAGCCTGGTGCTGTCTCAGGACTGCAGTGCAGGCCTTGGCATGTGCTCAGCTGCATCTCCCACCTTTCAAAGGCCACAGCCTGCAGGGGCATCCTGCACCTCCTCATCCGTGTGCGGCTGGCAGGTGAAGTGCTGCCAGGAGAGCTCTTGTCTGATGGGAGTGCTGCTGGTGGTCAGTGGGGCCAAGAGGTCATAATTCACACTTCCCACTTTCAGTCCCTGTAAACTTGCTCTGCAGGCAGAGACTAAACCAGCCCTCAGCTACACCTGGGCTTTGCTAGCTCTCCTGCAGCTGCAGAAGAGCCAAGGGCGAGTTCCTGACAGCCAATTCTCTTCTCACTCATTTATTTATGCCTCTCACCCCACCTGAATCCCAGCTCACCCAGATGCTGGAATATTTCTTGCACCCAGCAGTGCTACAAAGCTTACAGGTGAGAGTTTTCCATGACCATTGTATACATGTTTTAACGCCCTCGTGTAGCATCCTCTGACATGTTCTCTATTCACTCAGTTTTCCTCAGTCACTGACTCCAGGGACCACTTCTGGGTTTGCACTTTCAGTAAAGATGAGGGAACTCAACTGCCTGCTTTTAAGAACATGAAAATGCTGGAAAATGACAGAAAATAACAGTTATTATGCTTATGTACAGTAAAATATCCAGACAACTCCAAAAAAAGGCATGTGATTTTTACTCCTTGTTACGGTGTGATGGAGATAGAATATCTATGTCCTGATGTGCAGAGCAAATTAGATGCTTTTACTTGCTTGTTGCCTCAGTGACTCATTAAAGTGAGTTGATGAACATTAATTTTTACATCAGAAAAAAAAAATAAGTGAGTCTTCCTTTCTTCCTTTGTTCTCACCTTCTGTTTGTAAAGTTCAGGGAATTAATAGAGACTGTCACTTTCACAGCTCACAAATGAGATTTAACCATCCTTATTGTGAGTTTGAAGATTGATTTAACCTCCTTTGGCCCTGTTGTGAACTACACCTGTGGCATTTTTACTGTTTTGCCACCTCAAACAGAAAAGTAGATAATGAAATCCTAGATCTTCTAAAATCCCTTAAATATATTTTTATTTTCTGTTTCTGAAAAGTACCTAAATGCCTCTGTTTCTTCTGACCTTTTGCTTCTGTGGGTTACCAATCTTCTGATTTGCAGCCACTTCAATCCTCAGGGTAGCATTGCTCCACCACATAAACCAGGGGTTCAGGGAAGTCTGATTTTGGGAATACCTGGAGGCTGAAGGCTTCAGACCTGTAAGACTGTGTGTCATCCCCTCAGAAAGCCTCCAAAATCTGTCTGCCAGGTAAAACTCCTTTGAGAAGCAATGGCATTTTAACATAAGACATATTTATTGCTATAGTTACATCATTATACAAGGTCTTAAAAAAGGATTAAGTAAAATCTGGTCATTTTTTTTTAAGATTCAATATCTACTATTTTTATACTATCTTTTTTTAAAATCTTCACCAAATATAAATGCATGTCAGGATGGTGCTGCACTTTCCACCAGCCTCTTACATTTCGTTGGCTACAGCCCCTGCCACATGTGGAACCCTGACAAAAAACCTGTGAGATCTTTCCTCACCATGGGCTGCCTGGCACTAATATTTGAACTAGAATGAAGAGCTGCTAGAGCTCAGAATTCCTCCCCTCAAAATACAGCCACAGGAAAAGCTCCAGAAAATTATCCAGGCTTGAGCTGGTATCTGGCAGGTAATCAGATGACCCAGGCTCAGTTTTCCCGTCTTAAAGTGGAGCAGAGATATTGTCCAAAATGTAATGAGCACCTTTTTTTTTGCCTCTATTTGCCCAGACTTGCACTCAACCAGTCATTCCTGTTCACACCTTGCCTGCCACTGCATCCCAGCCACTGAGCTCCTGCTGCTCCAACACCCCTCTGCTGGTGGAGAAATATAAATTTCCGTGTCTCACTCTGCCCGTGCTGGGGGAAATGAAAGTGGGTACAAGGATGGAGACATTTAAATGTGGACTAGGGCAGCTAAGGGAGGTGTCATCTGAACCCCACAGAGCATCTGCAGCCCCAAAGCAGGGCTGGATTCTCTGGGTTTGGAGCAGCAGAATAGCAGCAGAGGAATTTTGCTGGATGTTTTCTTCCTCTTCTTTTCTGTTCTTCACATCAAAAACTTTTGAAAATGGCTTCTACTTGGCTTCTTTGCTCAGAGCAGTTGTTTCACACTCTCAGCAGACTCAGAGAGATAAGAAAATTCTGAGTATGATCACATCCAGTTTCAAACTCTCCTTCATAATTTTTCCTACCAAAAAAAAAAGAAACCCAAAACTAAACAAAAACTTTTTTCAATTATTTGGCTGCAGTTCTTGAATGAACACACCAGTGGCTAAAACATGTTCCCATGGCTCCAGCCCTGTGCTCATTTCAACCATTCACTGCTCATTTTCAAACTGTTTTTTTTGGCCTTAGTCAAACTTGCAAACTTGCACTTTAGTTGATAAATAAATCATAGCAGCATGCCCACTACTCTATGATCTTGTGCATAAGAAAAAGGGATGTTAAATTCACACAGCTTTTGGGGAGGACAAGAGACTTGTTTTAAAACTGTGATCTGAGATTAAAGCTCCAGGAGGAAATTGCTCTGAGTTGGATCTTACAATCAGGACAGGTTTGAGCCAAAAAATATTCCTCCTTTAAAACCCTGTTGTGCAATGTGTTTCAATTACAGGAGCTCTGGACTAACATTACCACTGCACAGGTCAATTTAGCTAACATGTTCCTAAATGTGTTATGGCCTAAACCTTATAAAATGGATTTAAAACCAAATTGTTTGAATCATGCACTCATACATTTTAGCTATGCATTGAGAAATAATTTCACTACCCTAAATATAACCACAATATTAAATCAGACTGTTTATGTGAGGAAGATTATTTACATATTTCCTCAGAGTTAGTCATTTGGTTCTTCATTCAGTTGTGGCTGTTGCATATATTAATGCTAAATCCTTTAAATATATTTTTCCATTTCTGAGAAGCAGACAAAAACCTCTGCTTCTTCTTAATATTAATACCCTTTGTCCAATGTCTTCCCCAGGCTCAAAAGTGAAAAGATTAAGTAGAGAAATCCCCCAAAACTGAAGAAAACCAAACTGTTATAAATACTCTGATGAAAACTCTTCTTTCTTTGCTCGACCTTAAATCTTCCACAGAGTAAATGCTCACTAGTTCTTCAGTCATTCAAATAAAGGAAAAGATAAATAACTTTGTCTGGTTTGCTTTTGCATGTTTTTAGTGATTGTTACTTAGATTTAGCTCAGTCAGAACTTTTGTCTTGTGTGCAGTGATACATGTAGCATTGCAACAGCGTGATACTGAATTAATACTTGACTCAAAACTAGCTTTTTGATGCAAATTTGGGATTTTTTTTTTACTCACAGGTGGAGAAGGTGAAGATTTACTCTGCAGTGATACCAAATGCAAGGAAAAGGAAGCAGAAGAAGTAAAAATCCTGAAACTGGTCACCAGAGAGAAGAGATCAGTGCTAAGGACAGTTTTGAGGCTCTCAGATAATTGAATCACTTTCATGTATCCCAGTCTTGGATGCCTGTACCACTGAAAGGGATGAGTGGGCTCACTTAGTTTAAGGTGCTGTTGAAGCTGTAGAGCCCAAGGGGAAGCATCTGCTCCTGGAACAGCCCAGACACTGCTAGGTGAATTCCTTTGCTTTGCATGGAAGGATCGGGGGAAATTTAAACCTAAACTCTGCATCCAGCCTATAAATTTTAACTCTAATTTGTTTCTTTCTAAGAAAGATACTGCACAAAAGGCTTGTGTGGTCAAGAGAGGTTTCAGATCTTCCAAACTTGCGTAATCCAATCCAGCATCATTCAGAGTGATATAATGTCTTTCCAACTTATGGAAAGCTTCCAAACAGGAGGAGAAATCAGTGCTCCCTGACTCCATTAATATGGTAAACCAGTGGGTACAGCTTGAATTTCAGCTGCCAACTCACACTGAGCTGGTCAGGGTCCATTCTTTAAGTGCAGCTAACAAGCAATTTGCAGGTTCTGATGTGAAGCTATTTTGAGGGGTGGTTAGATCCACCCCTTGGTCTCATGCCCAATTATAGGTAGCACCTCTACCCTGATGGCCTGAGGCATCATGGCCCCATCAAACTAGGAAAAACTCTCCCTTGTCTTGCCAATCTAAATCTATCTTTGACACCTCTATCTTTACAGCTCAGTCTACCTGCTCATTGTTTTGGTGCTCCTAATTAGTCCCCTGACTCTTGGGAACATGGGCATCTACACAATAGACTTCCACAGGTAGCTTCTCTACCTGAGTGGCAATGTCTTTCCAATGTCTTTCCATTCATCAGCAGCCCAGACTGGCTTTCCTTTAACCTTGGTTATTATTTCTTTCCAGGGCATACATACTACAGGTTCCTTCAAAGGGATTTGGCAGATCATACCTGACAGCTCGGTCATGTGAGGCTGGGGCTACTTTCTCTTTACTGGATTCCCTTGGTTAGTGTTTCCCTCCTTGAGCTGACACACTCGTGCTGCCAGGACAGAAGTGGGTTTCTCATTCCACCTTCCCATGTCTTCCCCATGGTCACACAGGAAGAACCACAGATCAGCCCATGGGGTGTACCCTCTCTCTCTAGCTGAGTGACACTGGGCTCTGACTTTGGGGCCTGTGACTCTCACTGGTGCTGCATTGATCTTCCTCAACTCCTCTTTGAACTCCTCTTTGAGTTCCATAATCACAGCAGAGACATGAGCCTGCATCAGGCCATTGATCATACTCTCATAATTTCTAAGCTTGTTGGTGACAGAGCCCACTGTCACTTGATTGGTATCAGCATTAATCATTTCAAAGAAGGAGGTGTATTGAGGTGGCCCTAGACTTGCCAGGGTCCACAACATTTGCCCTGTGCACCTGACCTTGTCGGGGTCATTATCATGCTGTCCATCCCTCCCGTACACTTAGTGTATGACACCTCTGAATCCATGTGCCTGCCTTCCAGAGGAAATTTAAAATCCATTCATTCCATACCTTATTAACCCATAAAGCAAACTGGATAACAGCCACAGTAACCTTAGCTATAGGACCCATGTTTAGAAATGGGCCTGCAAATGGGGGAAATGTAGCCACGACCACATGCCACCCAAACCTGAGTAAGCTAGACCACATGGTGACACTTAGTGAGGTTTCTATCTGCAATACACAAAAATTAGATTACTCAAGAGCTGTTACTCTTTTTTCACCCTTTTTCTCTCAATGCCCTCAAGCCTCACTGTTGGGTGCCAAAATCTGTCCTGGTTTACAAGGCAGGTGTCTGCTAGGGAAGGCAGGAGCCTCCCTTTCAATGGAGAATTCCCCCTCCCTCCAAATTATTAGAATTTTGAAATGAAGGGGCTCTCAGGCAAAGATGTGGGAGTAGGAATAACAGACACTAGTGTGCATAACAAGGTAAAGAGAAGCAAACACAGTAAATAATTACTAATGATAAACAGAACCTGGAACCCCGCTCTCGGCTGCGGTGCTGTCCCACTCTGTGCAGTTCCGGGCACGGCCAGCAGGGGCGCTGCTGCTCCCGGTGGGCGGGGCCGGTGCCGTGACTCCCCAAGCCTGCAGGGGGCGCTGTGGAGCAGGCTGAGGCAGCACGCGGGACTGGCGGTTGGGCCTGGATGGGAAGGGACGGAGGAGGAGAGAGGAGCGGGGAAGGGACGGAGGAGGAGAGAGGAGCGGGGAAGGGATGGAGGAGGAGAGAGGAGCGGGGAAGGGACGGAGGAGGAGAGAGGAGTGGGGAAGGGACGGAGGAGGAGAGAGGAGCGGCTTCACTTCACAAACCCTGGGGCAGCCGATCCTGGTGCCCCTGAAGGACTCTTGGAAGCAGCAGGCTGGAACAGCAAGGATGAGCAGAAATCCCAGGGCAGGAGGCAAGAATGTACCAAAACTCCCTGACAATAGCTGGAACCCGCGGGATGTCCTGGCAGGGCCGGGGGATGCGGGGCCCAGCAGCAGGAGAAAGGTTCCATGCTGGGTTATGGTGGCGGCAGCCAAGTCCTTTCCCCAGGCTGCAGGTCTGGCCATCCTCCTCCCACAAACCCATCTCTTCTACTTGCCCCCCATTCTCACAGTATCCCTGCCCCCCACCCTGCCCAAGAGAAAACTCCCAAAAACCAAAGGAGTTCCCCCTCCCCAACCAAAGGAGTTCCCCCTCCCTGCTGTCTCGAGCACCCAGCCATCAGTGCTTCTTAGCAACTCAATGGGGAAAAAATTCCACACTAACAAGGAAAAACAGAAAAAAACCAACCCCCATCATTACTGTTACAATCCTAAAAGTGTCTTTGCCTCCTTGCTCTGTGCCAGAAGGGTTTCACTGGCATACTTCTGGAGCAGCTCCATCTTCTTTCTTCGTACAAGAGCTTTCTCAATCTCCGGTTGAGTTGGCACTGGAACACGTGCAATAAATTTCTGTTGGCCATCTTCACCTTCTCTCTCCTTGCCACCTTCCTCATCACACTCTTCCTCGTGGACAGCATATATATTTTCTTCCTCCTCCTCACCTCTTACAAGTCGTGCTTCTCTCTCCATCTTCCATTTTTCCACTGCTTCTGCTATAACATTTTTCTCATGTTCCTGCCCCAGGGGCTCCAGAATCCCATCATCTTCATCCCCGTAGCCATAGTACTCAGCATCGATGTCCTTCTTAAGCTCAGCCCAAGTCTTCCATGGGGGTGGCAGGGGCTCCTTTTCAAAAAGCTCTCTAACTCCTGGCAAGTCCTTTGTAGCCCCCAAGTATTTGTAGCCTCTGTTTCCTGGAACTTATTTCCCTTCACAATCTAACATTTTTGGGCCAATCCTAGCATAATCAGGACCTCCCAGCTCCTTTATTCGGTTTTGCCAGTATCCTTTCTCTCTCAGAAGTTCGTTGATTTCATCGTTCAGGTCCCGAATTCTGAATTCACCCAATCCAGTGTTTTGGATCTGTGCCACTTTCTTGGAAATCTCCCCAACAATCTGTCTCCTCCATTTCTCAGTTTTGGGCAGCTCTTTACACTCTGATTCAAGGAAAGGCCTTCGCTCCTTGACTTTTCCTTCCTCAAGCTGGGCTCGCCGAAATCTTGCCAAGGCTGCCATGGCCTTCTCTGCATTGCCAGCCATGGTCCTGCTGTGCCCCTCAATCCCACCAAACACAGCATGCACACAGCTGCTCCAAGCCCCAGAACTGCACCCAGCCCTGCTCCCCTGTGGGCCTGTGGCTCACTCTTCTCCCTCTTTACCCTTCTCCCAAGATTATTTCCAGCAAATAATTTTAAGTTCTTAAGTCCTATAACCTTGAATTTTATCTGCAGCAATTTAGAAATAATTAGTTCACCAAAAACATTTTTCTTGCGAAACAGACAAAGTCAGAATACAACCTGACACCCTGTCAGTCAGGGTGGTGGCAGCAGTCCAAGTAAATGGTGGCTGCAGTCCTCCTGGAGTGACAGATGCAGTTCTGTTGAAGCAGTGATCCTGTAGAAGGGTGGAGATGTCCTCTGAGGGTTCAGTGGTGGTGTAGAAGGATCTGGTTTTCCTCTGGTTATCCAGTGGAAAATGCTGCCTGGGGTGTTCTGAATCTCCGATTATATCCAGGTGGGAATGCTTGGCTCCTCTCCCTAGGTGGAGCATCTCACAATGGGATGAGGGAATTCTTATCAGTCATGCAGTGAGACTCAATGGGCCATTAACAGAAGATATCTCCTGGAGGGGGAGATCATGGGGGGGTTATGGAAGAGATAAACACTGCCCCACCTGGTTTTAACAGGTGGTGATAGAATACATCTGGTTACACCTTGCATTGCAATCTAAGACAGCTAAATATTACTTTTCTACATTGTAAGATATATAGTTGTTTTCTTCTAAAGGATAAGATGACTCTGACTAGAACAGCTGTGATGAAACACTGACAAACATCTGTTTGTGGATAAAGATACAGTGTGTTCACCCTTGATTTTGTTGAATATTCTATTGCTCATTACAATCTCTGCTGTTTTATCTTCCCTAGAAAACACAGAAGAGTCTGTTATGATTCTACATTATGCCTGTTACTGATTGTTAGCTGTTTTAGTGTTTTTCTTTGTTTCATTTTACTGTAATAGGTACCTGACTATATATTTAGGAAAGTGTAATCTCAAATTCCTAAGAGGGTTATCACTGATTTATCAATTACATGATGTGAATTTACTGATTTTATTATAGGCATTATTCATAAGATATTATTACTGTATTTATAGCCATCTTATATGCTTCAACATCTCTTTGTGTAGTTATCTAAGAGACACATGTCATTTCAGGATCTTTTTTTTCTGTTCTCTAGCTGCTTAGGCATCTCTTGGACCAGGTTAGCTCTCTGGCTAGTCCCTTCACTGGCTCTATGGTTTGACCCAATGCTGTCTCATAATTTATGTTTTTTTCAAAGTTCCAAGAAAAGATATCTGAGCTTCGTTGAAAGCCTCCTCCAAACTGCTAGTCAAGTGGTTTTCCCCAGTTATTCTTACAGAAGCAGTTTGCTGTGTTTGAAGCACTTCTATCCTGAAGGAAACTCAGAAGGGATCCAGGTACTAGATAGCTGGATTAGTCTTTAACCCCAAGGCCTTTACTCATAACTGTTATTCTTAGGAGCCTTGTTTTAAAATGTGTTTAGGGAACTCCCTCCCAGTTGGAGCTTGGGCAGTGGCCAGGCCTTGGCTCTACCTGGATGGAGAATCTGCCAATAAACCCAGATGTTGTCTGCATCAAAACTAGATTCAGATCACTTTGACTTGGCAATTTGACCCTTTATAAATGACAGCTGAACCTGTTTTTAGAGTGAGTTTGTGAATTATTATCTGGAAATAATAATCCAAGCCCTCACTAAACTGAGGTTTGTCAGCTCTTTGCAGACTCTGGGATGATGTACAGTATTTCAGAGATTCCTAATTACCTAATTTCATCAGAGATTCCTAATTACCTAATTTCACATGTATTATTAATTATGTGTATTATCGGAAATATTCTTGATTGGTGTACCTGACTTATTCCTTACTGCTCTCAGTTTCTTGTTCCTTATATGTATTGTTTTGCCTTGATGTTTTTTCATGCTCATAACCAAACTCATGCATTTCATTTTAAGAAAACGAAAAGAAGGAGAATTTAGTGCCTTAAGAACATCCAAGTAATGTAATATGTACATTAGAAATTTAGACAACAAATCATTTTGAATAATGCAATATTTGCATTAGAAATTTGGAAAAAAGATCTTCAAATCTAAATCCCAATTGAGTGTGCCGCAGCAAAGCCTAATTGATTCATTGGCTTGAAGAGAGGGCATGCTTGTGGTTTATCATCAGCAGGTTCAAAGCAGTCACCTGTTCATTCGATCAGACACCAATCACCTGCAAGAAAGTGAAGCCCAGTGGAAAGAGAAATAACTTAATCACCATACAGCCTTTGTGGCCAGAGCAGGGACAGAAGTAGGACTGCCAAGACATAGCTGTGTCTGCAAACTGCAGGGGTAATTTGCCAACAAAAGCCTTATGTCATCAAGATGATATAGTGTTCCTACTAACTTCCTTCCTGGAAGGTTCCTTATTCCCTGTTCCAGGATGACATCCAGTGATGTCAGAGATCAACATTTCCAGCTAATGAACTTTCTCCTGAGTCTCAACTATGTGGACTATAAACAATGGTCATTTCTTTCCATTTCCCTAAGAGACATTGGACATTATTCTTTTGTTTTCTCATGCTATGAAACCCTGGGTCAATGACATGATAGAATTTGATATGTTTTGTTGATTGTAATCAGTCTTTTATGTATCTTACCCCATATCTAATAGATAACCGGTGGTAACCTTAATGAGATAATAGCTCACAAAAGCAAGCTGTGTTAATGTCAGAACATATGAGCCCTTTTTAAATTAACAAAAAGGATGAGATATTATAGACCGGTAGAAGAATTATGAAAGAAAGGCCTTATAAAATCAGGCCTTACTCTGCTAAAATTGCCAAAGCTGGCCTGTCATTTCTTCTAAATGCAATTAACAAGAAATTTGCAAGTTCCCTTGTGGAGCTATTTTGAGATTGAGAAGTTGTTTAACACAACAATTCTGAGGGTGAAAAACAAATGCACCTGTATAAACAATAAGAATTGTCTCATGAGACCCCACAAAAAATGTATACATATCTAGAGACAGAAAATTTGATAGATATATACAATAGCCCTTTCTGACCAATGAACTGTTTCACTGTATTGCTGACCAATTAGGTTTAACAGAGTGCCTTCTGATATTTCGTACAAATATGAGCTTTGTGAATAAAAATTGGCTTTCTGCATGAAGAAAATGGAGTCTTGGCTGATTTATTCCAACTCTCAAGTAACTGCCTTTCCTTGCAAATTGTCCTTCTGCATCCTGGATCAAAGCACTTCCTAGGAGTCTCAGGTTTCTCTCTTATTCATCACTTCTGTCCTCTCTTTCTTTGCTCTCTTTCTTCTCATCTAAATGCAATTTTTTAAGGTTTTCTCTCCTCATACCTCCTAATTTCTGTGATCTGGACCCATGAGTGTTTTTCCCCAGTTTGATTCTACTTTGATGTTTTTTTCTCTCCGGTCTCTGCCTCCAGTTGCTGTGGCAGGTGTTGACACAAGCCCACTGCTGTACATCTCATCCCACACTGGGCAGCCCCACTCAGCTCTCCAGGGCTCTTTTCACCAAACACTGGCATCTTCTGATCTGTTTGTGTCTTACCAATCTTGTCATTTCCTCTGCTTCTTTCCCACTTGTCCCTAGCCAACAGTACTGCAAATTTTTACATGGCCACCCAGTTCAATTCAATGACATTTTTTCATCTTAAGATATTTCCTTTCTATTCCCTTTCCTTTCTTCTATGGGCATAATTGTTGATTTTTCCTGTTTCAACCATGACTTCTAAGTCTTCCTAGACAAATGACTTTTGTAACTCTGTTGACCACAGCTCTAGATCCTCTCACAACTTTTACCTGACATCGCTCTTTTTCCTATTTCCCCCTTCATTATTTTTCTAGATAAAGGAACTGTTGAGCATGCCAAATTAAAGTTACATTTTAATCTTTTGATTCCATGACACTTTACCTTTTCATGCCCTCATTTTTCTTGTACAGTTTTGACCTCCCTTTTAAATTCAATCTCCTCTGTTTGTCTCCATGTCTTCATGTCCCCAGTATAATTTCTTTTGCATTTCTCCTGAATTCTTTTTTTATCTTTACCTTCAGAGTACAAAGATGTTTTGTTCTATTCTGCCTAAACAACAATTTAAAAAACCCTTTAATTCTATTTGGTTTCACAATAGCTACATCTTCAGCTGTCCTTTTACTTTAAGTTTATTCCACATGTCAAATACAAATCTGTTGCTGTGTCCATCCACACAGATGGCTCTTGTCCAAGTTCTCAGCTTCTGCATTCTCAAGCACTACAACATCCTTGACTAATTCAGTCCTGCCTTCCCCACCCTTCTACAAAAATAGTTTTACTAGTTCCTTGTTTTGAGCACATCATTCTTCTCTCTTAGTTCCTCCACTGCTATCCTGCCTTCATATCATCAGACATGAATAAAAATGAAGTGTGATATCTCCTCACAGTCTTACCTTATTCCATCAAAAGCAAGACAAATAAATAATAATAATAGGAATAATAGAATCATGCATGGAAACACACTACCTACAAGATTATGAGATTGGAACATCTCATTGTGAAAACATCAATCTAACTTGGCACATCTAACAGAAAACTTCTCTCCCAGTCACATCACTGAAGTTACTGTTCATATATTTTTGATAAATTTTCCTTCTTTGTTTTAAAGGTTTGCATCTGGTACCTTACTTAAACTGACTAATACTTTGTTTAATGACTTAGTCCACTGAGGTCATGACTTGTGAAGAAAAGTGCCATTTAATTGGAGCCAAGATGATACAACTTGCCAATAACAAAACTTGGCTTTTAAATATTATTTTTAAAGTTGTATTTGAAAGATCATACTTTTTCCCCTTTTCTTTTGCTTTACTGTTTTTTAAAATATGCTAATCACATCTAACAGTCAAGGATCAGAGGCTGTGTGACTTCATTAGATAGAAATACAATTAATGGAATTTTCCCAAATGCTGTTGTTCATGTGAGCAGAACAAGGAAACAGGTCACTGGTGAACTTCATTTCACAGTACATGACAACTGGCATGCAAACAAAATGCAATCTCAAACTGGTTTATCTTCTTACTACTGCCTTTGATCTTCAATTGCATATTTCTATACATCAATGGTTCAATAACCTCTATAGTGTATGCCATGACAGCTGACATCAGATTAATTGATTGTTACACAAGTACCTTAGAAACATGATGAAATAATTAGTAAATAATCATGTTCCTGACTGAAAGGCAATATATTATTTTACAAAGGGATGAATCTAGCATTTTAATAATTTCAAATTGATTTAATGAATGTGGTTCTATCAGACACCATTCTGCTTTGCTCCAGTCTTCAAAGGAGTGTTCTGGACTCTGTGTTCAGTCTGGATTTTTTTTTTTTTTTTTCGTAAGAGGTCATAGGCTAATAGAAATAAGAAACTTTACTATACTTGTTTTAAAAAGCTTATGTTGTTGTAATTGATTAATTTTAATAGTTTTTCCAATGACTAAACCTCTAGCTTCTTATCTAAGTTTAGCTGGTCAAGGCCTGAACTGAAAGTAGGACGAAGGGGGAAAAAAGCTGCCATAGATCTGCTCTGGACATCACCATTGATTCAGTCGTGTAACATCCCTGTGACATCCTTATGCCAAAGGAGAGCACATTGCAAGTTGCCTGGACAGAAGGGATGCATCCAAAGGATAAAGGAACAGAAGAAGAAAATAGCAAGACCAAAAGAAAGGAAATTAAATTAAGTGCTCCCAGATCAAAGTTGTTAAAATGAGATGATAAAGCAAATTGTATACAAAGAGCTGGTAGCCTGATTGGAGTTAAAAATGTAAATTGGAAGCTATGGGTTTGAAGAACATAATTTGAAGCAAAAATTAGTTCTGTGAATTAAAAATAATTCACTAGTTCTTTTTTCTACTAATAGATGTCTTTCCACCATTGCACCCAATTCAAATGTCACATCTGTCTACAATGAACTGTGAAGATTTATATAAAATTGAATGTCATAATAGCAATTTGAGTTTTATGGCTTTGAATGTACTTTAGTCAAGCACTCAGCTTCTGAAGTGACACTTTGGCCAGCTTTTGCTAAATAGGTCACCTAAACCTTGAGATTAATTTGTTTAAAATGCTGTAACTGAAGAACTCTAACCTCTCTTTCTTAAAATTGGTGAGCCTACCTTTGTTAAGATCTTTCTTTTTTTCTTTTGATATGGTTTCTATGTAGAAATGCATAGGAATATGTCACCTGTGTTAAAATGGTTCTGATCAAATTATTACTGGTTGGTTTCTATTCTGTTCCATTTCTACCCTCCAAACAGGATGCATTTTCAGGCAAGGGAGCTTGTGTGTAAAGATGAACATTAGACAATTGCATCAATGAAAATACCAAAGTCAGCTCTGCCAACTAGGATTTTATTCTTATAGTCTAGCTCTGGTTACAGAAAAATTAATTTGCAAACAAAGCCACTGCATGGCCTGACCCTAATTCCTGTCTTTCCCATTCCCATTGCTTGTTCTTAAGAAAGGTCTCCTATCCCACTTTGTGTTTAGCAAGTAAAGTTCAGTAAAGATGGAAAACAGGTCAGAACTGAGACAGCCAGTGTAGGATCTGGAGAAAGGCTGTGGAGTTGCTGATGCTCCAGCAGCAGGAGCATCAGCAGCTGCTGCAGCCCCCAGGCCCCACAGTGACCCCCAGGAGCAGGAGTGGGGCTGGAACATGTCTGTCCAGCAGAGCTGGTGGGCACTGCTGTGGCCAGAGACCCCTGGTGTGTCCTGCCCAGGTGTGGCTGCAGAGGGAAGGAATGAACCCCCATGTGGGATTCTACAACTCTTTCTGCTTGAAAAATGCCATGGGTGGAGCTGGGGAGATTGCTGTCTAAAGTACAGAGACACTCCTTCCATCCAGGGAGTGGCTGGAAATGCTGCCATCCCTCAGGCTTGTCTTCCCTGGGAAGATTGTGAAACCTCTTTCCTCAGCTGCCCGCCATCTCCCAGCATGTTTCACAAATTCAGCTCTGCAAGGGCTTCCTCCACCTTCACAGGAGTGCCTCACTTCTCCCACAGGAACTCAGGCTTTGTCACCAGCCTTTGTCTCCCCATCTCCCTTTGCCAGTGGTTCCCTCCAGATGTTCAGGATCTGACTCTGCCATCAGACTGGTTGTTCTGGTTGTTAGGGGAGCCAGGATCATCTTCTGTGAGGGGGGATTAGAGGGGCAAGGGAGGTTAGAGAGCACAGGAGCACAGCTTGCCAAACCACCAAATGCAGGGTTGTATGGCAGGAGGATGGAAGGAAATGCTGGGGCAGTCCTGGAGGTTTTGACATGGCAGAAATGCAGGAGCCCTCAGTGATCACCTTTGTGGAGAGCTAAAGCTGGAGCGTCACATTGTGAAGGACAGCAGCACAGAGTTCAGTAATAACCAGATTTTAACAAAATGAGGCACTGTTAATACTCCTAGAGGGGATTTCCACTTCAAGCAAGGTAGTTCATTCAACATTTGCCCTGAAAGAGATGTAAGAAGGCCTGAGAATGAGCCTCGGGAGCATTGTTCCCTTCAGCCCTTAGAAAACCTGCCTAATGTTCCAAAAAGCCATCCTAATCCTGTCAGCAGAAATGCCTGAGAGGCAGCAAACCAGCTCTTCCCAGTGCAGCAGAAGCAGAAGTAACACTGCAGTGCACAGAATAATTCTGGTTTGACCTAAACTTCTGTTACTTTACATGTTAATCATATTCTGCTGCATATTTCTAAACTGCAAATGCTCTTCAAAGACAGTGATGGTTTTAGCCAGCACAACACAGATTGGTGAGCAGGTCTCAGTCCATGTTAGCTGGCATGGCTCCACCAGCTAGAGACCAGCCCTATCAATTTGGATGCCAATACATTGATTTAAGCTGCTGTCGTGCTCACATTCTATGTAATTAGTGCAGATGGAGAAATTCATGTCCCTTCTGAGCACTGTCCATAGCCATTGAGTGAGTCTGTCAGAGAGGGGGGTGCTGTGAGCAGAGAGGTGCCAAGCAGGCCCACACACCAGCTGTCCTGGACATACAGGTTGCATTTAATGAGGTGTGTGGCAAGCTAATAACTTCACCAGCTACCAAAAGGGTAGCAGTCCTTTCATATGTCAGTATTGGTTAAAAAATGTGGTGATTGACCTCCCTAAATTGATAATTATCCCTCCTGAATCTGGGAGAACAAGGGATGTCTCCCACCCCATACTGTCCATACCAGCAAGATATGTTACAGCAATTCTGATAATCAAGGTAACAAAACCTGCAGTCCCTTTTAGCCTTCCTGCCCAAGCCATTTATGCTGGCAGCTGGTTCCATCCCAGCAGGTCCTATCTCAGAGAGAAACCTGTGGTAGGAAGAAGCTTAGGAAAGGAATAGTCCTAAATAAATCCCCACTACTTCAGTCTTTGAAAGGACAGTAGAAGGGGAATGAGATGAACCTTGGGGTGCTGGGAGGTCCCAGCTTCCCCATGGTGAAATACCAGCATTATGCCTGGTTGGAGTCAGCACTGTAGAACTTCATTTATTTCAGTTTTAGATGCTTGGCTTTTTGCCTGCATCTGAACCTAACAACCAGAGCATGAAATGCTCACTTTCACATTCAGCACAAAGACCAGTCTTCACTTGATATCCATTTTTCTTCCCTCCTGTGTTTCTTGGTACAGGCAAGAAATCAGAGCCAGCAAAGGGATTAAAATCAAAGGCAGGACCTACAGGTTCCAACAAATTTGACAAACTCCTTTTCCCTCTCTTCTCTCCCTTTGCCAAGGGTTTTTCTTGTCACACTACACATCCAGCCTTCCTGGAGTCCACGAGCAATGTTCATCTGCCACAGTGATGGGCTCAGACTCTTGGAGGCACAATCACAACATCTATAAACAATAAATTTCCTAGCTGCTATAATCATGTTGTCAGCAATGAGTAATATGTTCAGCACAAAATGCCTAAGGAAGCTGCTGGAGTGTGCTAAAGGTGGCTATAAACTATCCTTCTGAGAGCAGCTTCTTGACAGTTGGTCAAAATTTTAACCAAAGAGTTACTGAAATGTTCATCACAATTTTCTTTGCCTTCTTAAATTATGTTGGTCCTATTAAAATAGCCATACTGTTAGGATGTATTGTGTGGGAAGAATTCAAGCTCTCCTCTCCAGCACACACTCCCCAGATGCCAGGGCTCCTATCAGCATTTTGACAAGATCATGTCAAGAAATTATATGCCTCTGACTAAAAATTAATTATTTAAGAGAGCTACTAAAAAAAATTGGGATCTCTCTCTTTAAATGCTTGACCCTGAGGCAGAAGAGGAGGTGGGGGAGAGTGAGAGAAGAAGAGAGAAAACGATAATCGCTTTAGATAACAACCTGAGTCATGGTAATAGCAGCCTAATTGCTATCCAAGTGCTTTCAGCAGGAAATAGGCACACCTAGAGAGGCACCTGTGCAGAGCAAGATTAAATGGAAGAAGGACAGAGATCTAAAAGCACTTTCATCTGAGTATAGTGGAAAGGAAGAAATGGTTGTTTATGTACAAACTGCCTGAAATCCAAGAGCTGCACGTGACTGGTATGCAGTTCATGTGAGAAACAGGCACAGTACAGGGCTCAAAGTGAAATGGGCATTTGTATTTAGGCAGAGAAAAGAAAATAAGTGTATGTGGGAAAGAAGTGGCTGATGCTGTCTTTCCAGGATAAATCAGCTTCTGCAGTGATTATGACCTTTTTATAAAGTGAAATAAATTTAGTAATGTCAGTCTAACAATACAAAATAGGATCTCTTTTTGAAAGTCAGTATTACTGCAGTAAGTGATTTGCTTGGAAGAAAGCTGTCTGAGAATGGAATGGTTTGTAGTTGATGGATAAATATCAAACATGCCCTTCGTATGCATGAGCCTGTTTGTGTACATTTAAGAGTTATTGTTCTTCTCCACTGCTGTTCTCTGAGCACTGCCCCTGGCTCTGGCTGCACCTCTGACACAGCAGCTATGGGAGGTTTCCACCCAGGTTTGGGCAGAGCTCTTGGCCCCTGTTCTCCACCTGCCCTCCCTCTTTGGTGCTTTGGTTCTGAGAAAGAGGACATGGTGCTGACCAGGTGCTGCCCGCGTGTCTGGGGGGAAGTGAAGATTGGGATTTCTGAGTAAGAGGTGACAAAATGCTCCTCTGTTTGTGCAGGACGAGGTCTGTGGAGTGGGGAGAGCTGAGTACAAGAATCGATGGTGTCCTCTGATGAAGGAGTCAGATCTTTCAGCAAGGGTATTGATTTACACATTCAACTCTGCAAGTTGCTTTCCACTACATCTTTTGCAACTGAAACTCAGTGATGTGAATGTCAATAGGTGTTATGAGTAAAAAAAGAGTTACCCTTTTTTTTTTAAGAAAAGGGTTGCAGAGTTTAAAGTTAAGCTGGGAACAGATCGCTGGCCAAGAGTTCTTTTGTTGGTTAAATGTTGTAATCACGTTGAGTATCGTCGTTAACCCTCTATTGTGGAGAATTCTTTTTTTCAGTACCACCCTTGCCTGCTGCCAGGAGGATGACGCCCCACCCTGGACAGTGGGGAGGGAGGGGGAATTTGCATCTCAGGAGACATGCAAATTTATCTCAAAACCCAGACTGCAACAGGATGGGACCTCCACCAAATTCCAGAAAATACCCCAAAAGAGACGAGCCAAAGCAGAATTGAGAGGTCAGGGTGGTGTCTGGACAGCAGGGCCGAGGTCCGAAGCTGGCAGAGACACTGAGAACCTTGGTCACTCCTCACCCCGGCTAAAACGAAGTCAGTCAGACGTAGGACCCCTGAACCGGCAAATCAAACTGAACCCGAGATACACCCTCATTGCTCTTGCAAGGATGGGGCACCCGGTTCTGTCTCCCAAGGGACTGATCTGCACTTTCTTCCTCCTCCAAATCACTTCAAGGAGTGACGGCTGTGAACCGCGGACCTGCCAACCCCCCCATCCTGAGCTGATCATTTTTAATAAAGGTATTAAAAAGGAGAAAGAACTCCTGCCCTGTGTATTCCAATATGCATGAACAAAAGCCTCGTGTTTTGAAAAGCTTGAATCTGTATCTGTAGGGTATAAAAGCTGACACATTTCTGTGCTTTTGCTCTCCTCTGGAAGTCATTGTTCCAGGTTGTTGGTTAATGGATATCACATGCAGAATGTTTGTGTGTGCCTATGCATTACCATGATGGTTATTTTACCCTAAAAATAGCCAGTTTTTATTATTTGTAAATAGCATTTGATCACAGTCTAGAAATATTGTGTGACAGAAATTATCTGTCTTGAATTGCTGAATAATAATGTTTGGGTAGGCTGTTATGGCAACAGGGGTACACCCTCTGGATTTAAGCATCACAGGTTCTCATGGCAACTTTTTTTATTATCTGCACATGCAGGAAAATATGCTGGGCTATTCCAGTAATCTCTGGAAAAACAGCAGCAACATAATAAACTGACATGTTTATCACTTTACCTTTGTTTTTGAAATAGACATAAAAACCTGCTTTAAATAAAATACATCAATAAATAAATATGAGGGGGAAAGTACATAAAAGCCAAAACAACACTGTGGAAACAATAACATGAAATAATTTCATGAATATTTAGTATAAAATAGTATTTATGTTATACTGATACACAGAACTTCCACCAATGATGGATTGGCTTTGTCAATATATATTATGAACTCTCAGAGTAGGTACCAACCCTTGCCATGAGGCAGCTCTGGTTATTGGTTTTTTGGTTTTTGTTAAGACTTGCTGAAATTTTACAAAATAGGACCTTCTATTAGAAATGCATCAAGTTCAAATGACCTTGACCTCTGATACAGCAATCCTAACAAAAGTGTTCGGCCATGGTGTCAAATGCTCCATTTCAGCTTTTCTTCTGCATTCCAGGGCACTGTTCACATTAATCCAAAGGGCTTTGGAGTAGCCCTTTTCCTTCAACGTGCAATTCTCATGACAAAAGTAAGTGTTCCCTCCTCTTCTCCCTTTATTACTACTGCTGTCCCCACATGACCCCTCCAGGGTGTCAGGTGTGTAAGTAGCACCTGGCCAAGGTGGCATCTGTCTGTGATCACAGGTCCCCAGTGCTCCTTGTGAGGGTTCAAGCCAGTGCAAAGCACACAGGTTTACACACTCACTCCAGAGGATGCTGTCTGTTTGGAAACAGAGCTTGTGCTTCACAAAAAGGGATGGTAACTCTTGAACAGGAGGACACCAATTAAATAATTAGGGTTAGCATAGAAAGAGCTGTAAACTGTCTATCCCTTAATATCTTTAAGAACAAATTATAAAACTTTCTGTGAGGGATGTCCTCAAGTAAAGGCCTTAAGGGCAGGGAGGTGAACTGGATGGCATCCTAAATTCCTTATTTCTGTGGCCATGCCATCACTGTTCTTGCTTGTCCTCACATGAGTGTAAGCCTACACAAGCACAGACCCAGAGGTAGCATGGCAGATGCCACAGAGAGGAAATTTCAAGTGACACATCAAGTATGTGAGGGAGAAAGTGAGCACCTGAGCACCTGGAAAAGTTTCAAATGCTCTTAGTAATTTTTTCTGTGAAACTTTGAATGTCTGAAGTTCATTAAAAAAAACTTAAAAAAATAACTTACTGGTTCACGGCAGGATGTGGACTGCACAGCACAGGAGTACAGGTGGTTTTACTTATTTAATATGTATTGAAAGTTTTCATTGAAGTGCTGGATGATAAGTGCATTTTTATTAAGCAGAAAGTATCTTAAACCAAAAACTGCCTTTGAAGAACAAACACTTTCTAACATTCAAACACTAAGCATTAATGTGACTATACTGGGAGATGTGCAGAGTAGGTGTGCTCATTTCTGAGGAAACCTTCCCACTGGCTATTTGTAAGAAGCGGCTGATGACGATGTCTTTGGCCTTGCCAGTCTCCATGTTCCTCTCCCGTGATATCTGCATGCTGATTTGATCCACGTTGGTCATGATTAGCTCCGAGGCCAGGATCTGGGTGGGGGATGCCCTGTTGGCTGTGCTGTCCATGATGTACTGCTTGTACAGCTCCACCAGCTTCTGCTCCAGGTAGTCGTTGAGGGCAGAGTCGGAGAGGGGCTGCAGGTGTGGCCCCAGGCTGGCCAGCCTCCAGCACGAGGAGTGGCCCTGGCCAGGCCTGCGGATGGTGTCACTCGTGGGGGGAGCCTTCACAGACTCCATGGCCGGAGGGATCTCCGAGGACTCCAAGAAGGGGCCTATGCCGCTGTCACAAGCAAAATCTGTGGTGACCGAGCTAATTGGCACCACGTAGTCCCCAGCTATATGCAAATCGTTGTAGTTCTTGCAAATGCTCTTGCAGGAAGGTGGAACCAGGTAGGTGACTTTTTTGGTCAGCTCCTCACAGACCTGCGTAGCTGGAGGTGGCTGCCCTGTGGGTGTTGGGTGCTGGACGGGTTGTGGGCGATTGTCCTTCTGCCTTCTGCTGTGCTTGCTGCCTCTGGAGCAGACTGAGGAAATGCACTTTCCAGCAGATCTGCATCTCTGAAGGAGGCTTTTTCCTTGTGCTTCGCCTGTGGAGGAATAACTAATGGAGCTCATTTCATACACCCCTTCATCAGGCAAACTCTCGTAGAGTGCAGGGCTCAGGTGTTCCCAAAGGCAGGTGATTCTGTGAAGGTAACCTTCTGACAGCATCCTTCTCCACGGGAAGGGAATCACCAGCAGACACAAAAAGGAGAAGAAGAAGTTAATTACAAAAAGTTCATTTTAAACTCCCTGAGCTGTGATTGCACTCGCCAGTCTGTTACAAGCTGTAAAGAGATGTCTCCAATTTGGGCATGAACAGGAGTGTCTCTGCCTTACTGGGCACTTGAGTCAGTGAGTGAAGTGACCAGCCAGTGTCCCTGTTGTGCTGAATCTCACCAAAGCATATCCTGTGTAACTCAAGGTATTGCACATCCAGTGCATCCAATGGCAAGTGAGTTGTGGAGAGAGGGACAAGAAGTCTTGTGGTGGAATAGCTGCTGTAATATCTTACACTAAAATGCATCTAATTTTGCCCTGGAATTCATTAAGAAGCCAAGGGTTCCCCTCTTTTTCTTATATGCTTTCAAGAAGCCAGGGGTTTCCCCCTTTGTCTCATATGATTTGAAGCAACTTTTGTTGTGTGTGGTTTGTCAGCTGCCTCTGAACTTTGATGATCTGAGATTCATATTGAGAGTATCACCCCTTCTGTTCCAGACTAATCAACAACTGTAGGTGTGGTTCCTATTTCATTAAAAAATCTCAGACCATTAAATTTGCACTTTGCACTTCTGCTTTGCAATCAGGATGGAATTAATTGTCTCTACCTTTTATAAGTGAAAATGTCAGTGGAAAAAGCAAAACGCTTTGAAGGCATGATTCATCTGGCCTGGTTTAGACACCTAAATCAAAAGGAAATTAATTGTGTCCTAGATTTGCTTATGACTCTCCAGTTTCTATAAAAGGATCTTAAACCAGATCCTAGACATAGATATCTGTACTAAGGGTACTTTTGAGGAGACAGATTTCAGTGCAATGCATAGGAAAGTGCACATTTCAGAAGTACTCCAGCTCCCTCTTTCACCGTGGGATCAGCCACACCACAGCTCTGGAATCAGTTTTCATTGCATGCTAAGGCACAGTTGGGTTCCAGCAGTCACTAACTCTCTCCACTCTCTGAGCAGGCAGCTCAGACCCAAAAGCTGCACAGAAATGTCAGTAACTAAAGACAGAATTTACCAGCAAGGACACACATGCTGCACATCAGTAAATGTTCTGCCCAAGCTTTGGCAGCTCCACTACCAAAAACATTGTTTTAAATCCACCTCTGTTTTTTTTTTTTTTTTTTTTTAACAGATGTCAAGGATACAATCAACGGGAAAGATGTTCTAAAGAAATTGTTTGGTCCAGCAAAGAGAAAGTAGATTTAAATTTTAAAAAAATTAAAATTAAAATTATTAAAGTATTTTTTTTCTTTATATACTACAAATAGTCTTTTCCAATAGTGAAAGGACTCTCATTTTGTAGTAAAGTTTTCATGTGTCACAGTTGCAATTGCAAAATGCTGCACTAATAATTATTGGCTAAATCCTGTCTAAGCATAGAGATAGACTTTAGATAAATGTTGTGGAGCAGAGAGTGTGATAAAAGACTTTCCTTGGGGGGAGGGAATCACTTCCACACCATGAAGAAGGTTGAAGAAAAGGTGAAGAGAAAATAACCTTCCTTCAGGCAGAAATATTAATGGGAATTAGATGTGTCCAAACACTTGCTTTGGTGACCCTGTTGCTGCCAGTTGTGTGAGACTTCCCGCAGTCAGTAACATTTAATTAAAGTGTCCTATTTACACAGAAGGGGGGAAAATCATGTCTGGGGCTTGGCAGTTCTTGTAGTATGGTGCTGTAGTCTTGCTTTGGCTTTTAGCTGTAATTAAGGTGCCCCCACAGAAATCTTAGCCAAATGTTAGAGCTGCTCAGGTTATCAACTCTGTCTTCTGCTTCTGTTCCCTTCCCTCCACCATCCATGGCCCAGATGTCCTTATTGCAAAATCACCACTAACCGTGGCTAGCTTGAATCTGGAACTGTTATACATTCATTTGTGGGTTATTTTTAATGTGGATTTGGAGAAATGAGTGGAAATGTAACATGCAGCCTGTCCACTGCCCAACCAACAAAGGCAAAGGCAGGTGTGCTCAGGCAGCATGTGACACTTTGGTCTGTCCTGCTCCCCAGATGTGAGTTGTTTCTGCCATAAGGTGCTACATGAGGGAAATGAAACTGTTGGTTTCATTTCTTTGCACTGCATTCTGCTACGCTTATTTTAAGAGTGTTAGAGCACACTGAGACAGGAGTGGAAACAAAAGAATTGGCAAATTCAAAAACATTAGAGTCTCGTGCTCAGAGTTGTGTGTTCTGCTGAATGAGTTACAAGATTGCCCTCTGAAGCTGGCAAAGGCTGCCACAGTAATCGGGCTCTTCCCAGCTCTGCAAGGAAATCTGACTGAAGTTTTGATAGGAGTGCTGAGAGCATGAATGCAAAAGGGAGGTGCATGTATCCCTGGTGTTTCTTGTCCTAGTACTTAATATGATATATAACTCTGACAAGTTATTATCCCATCACTCCAACTGTCATGTGACTGTCATACCACCTTTAATTTTTGCATTTTAAATCAGATAAGGATTGCAGTTTTCATTAATTCTGCCTTCCTGCACCTCTTCTCTTAATCCCCTCTCCATGCACACCAGGATTCCAAGGGCACAGAGATTATATCTGATGTCTTTCAATATTTGGGTTTCATGCTCCTTAAATCCAGATTTCACTTACATCTGCCTGAAAATAATTGCATAACTTTTTGTTGCACAAGGAAAACCAGTCCCTTTTACAATTCTGATCTGACACATTTTGCTTGTAAGGTGAACAAAACCAATTTTTCTCATGTTGCTACTGCCCTGGCAATGGGCATTGACTACATTCTGTCTAAGCCTAGTGGAGATACAGGGAGAAGACTGCCTGGTTTACACTGTCTTTTTTATCTGACATTGTCTTCATTACAGTCAGATGATCTTAAAAACTCCTATGTCTTGCTTGATGTTTTTGTTCCGTTCTTCACCAGAAGAAAAGCCTGAAGGCAGGATGAATATTTAAGGTCACATGGAGAATCCAGGGGTATTACCAGTGTGTGGCAGCAAATTTGCTAGCTTGTAATGCCTGTAGACAGTGCCAATGTTTGCATAAAGAACTCAAATTACAGTCTGAGAGCAGGGAAACAGAACGGGAGTTCTTGGCTCAGAATAAGCAAAACACTTACAGAAACCCTGAGAAGGGTGCACAGTGATATGACAAATTGTGTCCTGTTCAAAAACCTAAGCAAGATGAAAAGTTGCTAGAGAGAATGGAAAGAACATCATGCCCACTGGGATCACAGCTCAGTGGGGAAAGGGACATTCTTCTGCATTGCAAAAGGAGGGGATGGAAATTCATAGAAGAGACAAGCTTGTGTTGGATATGTCTGGCTTACAGATCCCTGACCAGGGCTCTGAGTGGCATTAAAGTTGTGCTGTTGGGGACTGGAGCTCGGCTCTTATCACAGAGTAAACCTTGAGCTCTAGCTGATTTACTAGATGGGATCCCAGATCCCAGATGGGATCCATCCCAGACAGTCTCCCTGTCTTGAGGGAACTCAAATCCTATGGATATGTCTGAAGTATTTTTCCCCTATTTTAAGAGACATTTTCCAGTTTGTGGAGATACAGACAGATCCCCTCAGTGAGGTGTGGGATCCACCTCAGATTGCCAGACACTCATGCAAGAGTCCTGGCAAGAAGGATAGTCTGTAGAGAAGCTTAGAAGTATTGCAGGACCCATATCTCACTTCCCCTGGGGCTAGTATGGAACAGCTCCCAGGAAGCCTCAGTGCAGCCAGCGTGGGGAAACCAGGACAGTGAAGCAGGTAGTATAATGAGCTGTGCACATGGGTAAGTAGAGCCTCTCCTTAATGCCTGAAACCTACAGATCTTTGGTATCTGAACTTCATTTGGCTTGGGTAAAGGTAATGCTAATGACACCAAATTGTGTGGTGACATGGACACATTTTACAGAGGCACCTGCACAGGTTGGAAGGTGGGTCAGCAATAACAGCATCAGGAGAACAAAGGCAAGTGGCAGCTCCTGCACTGGATGACACAAAGAGCCCAGCACAGGACCTGTGTGCCTGCAGAGCCTTGCTGAGAGGGACCTGGGGGCCCTGGTGCACAACAAGGGGACCCTGAGCCAGCAGAGCAGGGCTGCAGCAATGAGGAAAATCAGATCCTGGGCTGCACCCACTGTGGCTGAGATAGAGACAGGATCTTCCCACTCAGCATTTGTCAGGTTGCCCCAGGAGCATCTAGGTCTGCTCCCAAAAAATTCAAACAAGATGTGGACAGACTGGAGACAGTCCAATGGAGGGCCAAGAAGATGATCAAAGGGCTGGAAAAGCTGCATTGTGAGGAAAGTTTGAAGGAGTTAGAACTCTTCTCCCTGGAGAAAAGAAGACGTGGGGTATGGGACAGCTCATCATAGTATTCCAGTGTCTACAGCTGCAAAGAATACAGGGGCTCTCTCTTTGCAAGCAGCCACATGGAAAAGACAAGTGGCAACAAGCACAAGTTGCATTGGAATAGAATTACAGAATCACATGGGTTGGAAAAGGCCTCTAAGATCATTAAGTCCAGCCATTAACCCAGTGCCACCATGTTCACTGCTAAACCATGTCCCCAGTGCTCCCAGGGATAAGAGGGAAGAGAAGGAAATTTTTACAGTGAGAACAATCAATGACTGGAACAACCTCACCAGAGACATGGTGGAGTCCCCTTCACTGGATGTTTTCAAGGGATTGGATGAGGTTCTACAAACATTGGGCCAGATGATATTTCGAGGTCCTTTCCAACTTATGCTTCTCTCTGACTATAATTCTACAATAGCAGTGGCTGCTGTTTGATGAAGGAGTGGCTCACTTTGCTCACAGCAGAGAAGATGAACAGCCAGAGGATGGTTCTGCACAAGCATCCGAATGCTACCCACTACATTTGTCACTTCCTCTCCCTGCTGCTGCTGCTCTGGAAGATCTGGGGCCCAGGAGATGCACCAAGAGGCTCTTTAAGCAGTCACTGTGAGCCAAACCACTCTTGTCCCCTCCCCACGTTTCTCTTGACTCTGATCTTTTGTTCCTCCCACAGGAGAAAACATAAGCCCTGTTCATCTCCTTTATTCACACATCAACAGTTGAAGAGACACAGAAAAGTTCCTCACCCACGGGGGAGTGTGAGCTGATTTGAGGGGAGCAAGTAGGTTTCAAAGAATAATAATCCTGTATATCAAGAGTATGAGGGCATCTGCTGGAAGGACAGGCTAAATGAAGCAAGACGGGAGACATCTTCCCCAAGAAGACTATTATACTGTTGAATGATCTCGTTATACAAACACCTACCAGTTTTTGATCATGCAAAATGAATGGCAATGAGTTTCAGGAGCATTCAGCTTCTTTAATTTAGAAACAGATATATTATGTTCTCAGTGTATTTTTGAGTTTTTTGTATCTTTAAGTTGAGTTAGGGGGAAATACTTCCATAAAAATACAATGAAAACTGTATATTGGTAAATATAGCTTCTTGAGCTCTCAAAGTTTTCCACCCAAGTTTGTTTTCCACTCAGTTCAAGTTCCTTGAAACATCATACAGACCAAGCCTGGTTCATCATTTCCCATAGTTTTCTTCATCATCTATGCCTCTACAAAGTTGGTTTAGGACCCCATCAATCTGGTTGGATAGCATTTTACATCTCGTACCCACAGCTGTAAACAACTGCATGAAATCTGAGGCAGGAAAGAATCAGGCTCCACATTCATAAGGAAGACTTGACTACATAAGTTTTCTACCTTGTGCTTTTATAATTTTCTTCCTGGGGAGGAAATCATTTCATGTCTCTGGATGTCTGTGTTAATTTTAATGAGTTGTTAGCTGTTATAACTGAACTACTTGTACTGCAACATTTTGAATCTGAGCATTTGAAGTAAAGAGAGAACAAATTTGCATGAACTCTTACAGAAGAGAATACACTTTCTAGAAATTTAATTGGTAAAGCAAGAAAGACAGAAAAGGCTGAAGGTATTTCCCAGAAGGAGAATGAAGGAAATGGTCCACAAAAAGGCATTGAAATGTTAGTCATGTTTGTTGTAGAGCATAAAAAAAAGGGGAGAGGAGGCATGTTGTGCATGTATACCCTTGTCAAGCTGTGAATTTGCAGCAAACCAGGAAACTCACTAAGAATTGGAAAAAATGTGTTTGTTTATCATTTTTAACATCATCGTGTTCTCAGAGAAGTCTCATCTTTCTTCTTATGAACTTTTTTAAAATATGATGCCCCTACTAATCTATTTTGGTGCCTATTTTTATTTATAATCTACAAATAGAGTTGGAGGACATTACTTAGACAGTACAGTAACATGCACAGAAATTTCAATAACAGTATCTTAATTATGATAAAAGCAACACAGCTAGTAAGGCTCACTTTAAAAATATTCTGAAAAACCTGTTTAGTCTGATTTTATGAAAGTCTTTAGAAGTATCAGAGGAAAAATTTTGTTTTCATTTTGAAGTCTCATTGCAACCACAGTTGGTCATGGTTGTGAAGATGGCACCTTAGAAATGTTCTCATCACTTCTTAAGGCAGCAGTAAGTGTCTGTGGGCAGAAGCTGAGACTCTGCAAACACATGTGCATTCAAAACAGAAGAAAGTGCATTCTCATTCTACCAGCTATCAGCTGTGGTGCCACACAAACAGAACCAGGTCACTTTGTTAAGCAAGGGCAACATTTTCATACATTTGTAGAATGTGCAGTATATTTTAGTTCTTACCTCCAAAGATACAGCAGCAGATCAGGTACAGAAAAATTGATGTCTTCTAACTGGTTTGAAACTTCCTGTGGGTCTCTCCTACCCCAAAATGCAACGTTCTGTTTTTATTTCCTTTTTAATTACACTTCTAAAATAACATCTGTGTTACTTCTAATCCTCTACAGCAAAGAAGTATAGAAAGAAGGTCCCTTAGGAGATGAGGGGGTTTTATAACTGACTGAACTGCAACACGCTGAACTTGCTTCCTCTTTTATGTCCAAATGAAACTTCATTGTGAAACTGTGTACTGTTAAAATAGCTGATTGCAACACTCTCAGTCCAGGCAGATGGACTGTTGTAAGAAAAAAAAAGCCCTGGTGAGTTAAACACTCAGAACAATCTTAGAGAAACTGTTCATCTGTTGGCAGCTTACAGTGTACCCCATTTCAGCCATCACTCTCCTTTTAGCTGACATGGCAAGACATCAAGACAAGACAGATCAAGACTGTCAGGCCAAATAGGTTGGAAGAGTGGGGTGCCAAAGCAGAAATGCATTGCACAGCAGGCCTACTTTGTTGTCTGCAGACCCTTGTACGTATAATTTTCCACCAAGCAGCACAGCACAGCTGGTTTCTTAGGTTTTGCTTTGGCAAACTTGACAACACTTGTCAGGACAAAAGTTAGCTCTGAAAGTTATGCCTCATCTGATTTAGCACTCAGTATCATACCCAGGAAGTTTGTCTTGGGAGGGGCAGTGGATGAAAGTACCTGGGGCAAGCAGGAATTCATCCACCAAGTGTGAGGTGTGAGAACAGTGAATATGGAGTATTCCTTAAGGGCAGAAGATAAATACTGTTTGAAATACACAACTGGGCTGTTTGAATTGATCCCAATAGGATATACAGAATTTGCTTTTAAAGGCTTAGTTACACATCCGTACGTTGCAATAATAAGAGAAATATATTAGAAATATATTTTAATTCTCACTGAATTTTAACTTCCTCATTCAGTACCATGTGTTCTTCTCAGAAGCCTCCAACTCTGCCAGCCAGAAACAATACTTTTGTTAATGTCATTTTCCTAAATATTCACTATGATGCAACATATGACTGGGGCTAATATCAAAGACTTCTTCCAAAGTCTTCTTAGACATAGGCATGAAAAAAGTACAAGTGTCATTCTGTCCCTACCTACACATTTGTAGATAACTCATACAGCAGTTTTACAAGTGATATTGCACCCAGTCATTTGTCATGCTAGGATCAACAGCATCCAAACAGCACAAAAACTGGACAACACTGGCGGTTTAATGAAAGTCTCATCAGATATCTTTGCTGTAAAAGTTCTCCCTGTGCGTCCTAGATTGCAAGGCAGTCTGTATTCTATGTGCCATCTGTTAGAGGTGTGGCAGTTATCTTCTGTAAATTAGGCAGTTTCCTTTATCTCTTCCACAAACCAATCCTCCCTCTGGGGAGCTATCTTCTCTTAATGGGCCATTGAATGTCACTGCATGACTGATAAAATTATGGAAGAGCCAAGCATTCCTAACTGGATAAAATCTGAGATTTTGGGAACAGCCTTTCCACTGGATTCCCAGAGGACAGCTGCCTTTTCCACTGTATCTTCAGAGTAAGACTACACCCTTCTACAGGATCCCTGCCCCAAGAGAACGACACCTGACACTCCAGGAGGACTGCAGCCATCATTCAAATTAATTGGACTGCTACCAATACCCTGACCCCAAGGGTTTCAGGCCATATTCTGACTCTGCCAGTGTTGTTTTAGTTTACTGCATTGTTTATTTTTTTAAATTTTCTTCCCTAATAAAGAACTGTTATTCCTGCTCCCATACCTTTGCCTGAGAGCTCCCCTTAATTTCAAAATAATAACAATTCAGAGGGAGAGGGTTTACAGTTTCCAGTTCAGGGGAGGCTCCTGCCTTCCTTAGCAGACACCTGTCTTTTCAAACCAAGACACTGTGGAAACAAAGCTACTGTCACAACAGACCAACCCTTTTATGCTTAACATTAACATTAATATTAACATTATTGTAATTTTTTCCCTGATCTCTCATTTGTACTATGGACCAATCTCAGGCCTTGTCACATTTATATTGGCTCAACACCTTTTTCCCGTGTTTCCTTACCTAGATGAAATTCACTGAGGAAAGCAAGAAATAAATCTCTGTGAGGTTTTACCTCTTTTGTACATCCAGAGAGCTCTATATTCACTGAAGCTCAATATTTCTAATTAGGTTGTTGGGAAAAAGCTTTGGTAGTACAAAAAAAAGCATTTCTGTAGTGGTCCTCAGAGAGTTTTCAAAATATTTTTTTAATAACATAAATCCATGCAAAACCAGGAAGATACAAATGGACAGATATTTTAAAGTGCTTCTACTGCCAGAATAGCATAGCTATCTAGAAGCACTGTAAAATCAATCTACTATCACAGATTTATCTAAGTATGGATTTAAGACTTATCTTCACACACCTAGATTTGCATAAAATAAGTGACCTTTTTTTGTCATGCATGTGGAATGTTTTCAGTTCTCTAGAAGAGCTCAAACATTGTCTGCATTTCTGCACAGTAGCTTTGTGTACCTATGGAAGTGAGATATAAAACTGTAATTTCTTGTCACTGAAATTGCACATTAACATCCTGACAGTCTATGCTCTCAGGACACCCACTTGTTCTAATGACCTTTTCCACATTCACTCCTGACCTTGGAAGAGTTTTCCTCAGCTAACAAGCACTGTCCCATATGAATTTTTGCCATGTGGTTTATAAACTGCTCTGAGTGCAGCACTCTGAGGGCCAGATCCAGATCTGAATGGGCTGGGTACAACACACCAGCACCTGACCCCTGCTGCAGAGATCCCCACGTGGGCTGTGCCTCCCGTGCCCCGTGAAACAGATGTGAGAGAGAGGAAAGCTTCAGCACCTCAGGGAATCTTCCAGTCAATCTCTTCATCTGTAAATGTAGCTCAGATTGTGAGGCCATGCCAAATTCTTTTTGTCAGTGTAATTCACTACAGCAAACCCAATATATCAAGACTGTATCTCTATCCACTCTTCCCCCCACCCCCCCAAAAAAAAAAAAAGAAAAACATTTCAAGTAAATTTCCATAATTCCTTCTCTACCACATTATTCTACTCATAAGGAATTTCCTTGAGGAAATTGCTTTAATTTTGATCCTCAGTAGTTCTGATCCTCAGTTTTTTTTATTTCAGTTCAAGAGTTTATCTTCAAGACAAATGTGCCAGATGTTTGCCCTCACTTTGCTTTGGCTGGCCTCTGCTTAGGCTGGGCCTGTTTGTTCAGAGAGTGCAAATGCAGCTGCCTGTCATTTACAGGTGCAATGTTTATATTCTAGAAATGATAAACTGGGATCTTTTGATAAGATAATATTCCACAGCTTTTTTGTTAAATTTAATAGCAGGAATAAGTGCATTAAATAAATCAGCTTGCTTGTACATATACTTAAGCAGGTATGTACACAGTAAGCTCTCTCTGGTTATCAAACTATTTTAGCTCTATTCTTATTTGGTATGTCTGTACCTTTACCCACAAATTTTGAAATTTAAAAGGTTAAAGATACCACCTTAAGATTATGACCTAGTTTCTAAGTAGGTCCTATTTGTGCAATAGGACAAAGGGGATATTTTCAAACCTTTTGATCTTTGGAAGGAAAGATTTTATGGGAAGGAGGAAAGTGTGTTATCCAGTACTCCATCATAGAAAGATTTTATGGGAAGGAGATAAGCATGTTATCCAGTACTCCATCATAAAAACAATAATGAATGATTTATATTCCTTACAGCAGCAAAATCAGATATATTTCATGCTTTCTAGTGTATGTGGAAGTTTAACTTGATTTGAACTGAAAACCCAGTTTTCAATGCATTCTTTGCACCAGTATAATCAATTATTTGAGTAAATCAACAGTCTTTAAACAGGGAAGAACCTTCATCATACACAGTTAATTTTCATCTTCCTTCATTGCTGGTAGTAGAAAATAGATCAGTAGAATTTTCTAGGTAGAATGTGAGGATTCTCATCTTACAAATGAGTGCCAGGCAAGTCTGGTTTTGAGATATCTCAGACCAAAGGGAGTCTCCTGGATTAATTACTCCAGCCCTTTACTTGCTGTGGGGGAAAAAAGTGGTTGTGACATCATTCACTTGGTCATGCATTTCCAAGGAGGAAAAAAAGACCACAGACACACAGAGAGCCCTCCCATGCTAGAAAAGGTAAAGGAGTTTTGGTGCCCACCCATATTTGCTGTTTCCAGCTGTGCATGGCCAGTGATTGCCCACGCAGCAATGAGAAGCCTGGCTGTCCTTGGGGCCCAGAGCCTTAACTCAGGAACTCAAGGAGCTCAGCACCTTCCATCTAGTTATATCCACCAAGCTCTGCACCCAGAGTATGATATTTCAAAATGAAACAATAGTTTCATCACACAAAAGTGACCACTAAATCTTTTCGTTAACTACAGAGGCATTTGTAATTCAGGTACAAATAGGGTAATAATAGGGAACATTTGCTGCTTTTTGTGCTCCTTCTAGTCCATTACATATACAATTTATTCCTGCGTTAAATTCCTTTTCTCTTCTGTGGATCACATAAATATTTAGTTATATGCAGATATTGCTACAGGTTTGATCTATGTATGAATCAAGGAAACAAAAGCAAGGCCTTTGATATGAGAAAATTATAAGCAAGAACATTGCACCCTCTGATAAAATCTCCAAGGCCAAGGGGAGTTTGCTTTGGGAGGAGATGATAGTATTGGATATAGTATATTGAAGCTGATCTGCATTATGTTCCCAGCCTTTTGTAGTAACAAGTAGCCAATTAGTGAAGTCTTTTTCAGCTCATGTTCTTTTCTTCTCTCACTAATTTACACAAACTAGGAGATTGATCTTGCCACAGTTCAGAAATCTTTCCCTTTAGTCTCAACCTCTCTTCATGCATAAGCCCTTATTTACCTTTTGTAATCAAACTGTTCTGCCCACATCCTTTTGTTTTAACGGTCACAAGTGGTCACTGATGTATCCTGAACAAATACATCATTGTACAAGTGACCCCACTGATGGCAGAAACTATCCTGAGGTTTCCATGCATAACCACACATGGGCAGATAAGCCTTTAAGCCCTGCAGAGCATGAATCACCCTGTAAAGCATCAGAAGGCAGCAGGCTGGGTGAGCTGCTCTCTTTCCATTGTCTGTGTCTGGCCGCAAGCCAAAAACTTCTCTTTTTTTTATTCTCTTACCTCTTTTTTTTTTTTCTCCAAGCTAGTACCATGATAACTTAGAAATGGATGGTTTTAAACAAACCACGAATATTTACATCTAAATGCCACCTACTTTTAAGCACCCTCAAATAGCAACATGCTTAAAAGGTGGTCTACAGTGTGCAGATGCATAGAGCTCTATTTACTGAAATCCTGATGCACACCACAGATACTGTGCATGGCTTACTCTGTGCTGCTGGCTGAAATACCCCAGGGTCTGATGCACTTCAGTCAGCAGCAGAGACGAGCCTGACTCTCATCACACTGTGGAGAGTGCAAACCACAACTACTCCTCAAGCAATTAAGCATATTATTCCCCAGCTCACCACCCAGCTCAGCAAAAGGCTTTATCAGCACCTATAACTCTCATGTTTGCACCTTCCAGATCTTGTTAGACAGTCCTCTGGGGTCACTTTTTAAGCTTTCCAGGATGCACACGTTAGTTCTGATCCTTTCACAGAATAAGTATTTAAATTTTCAAATTATGTCCTTATACACTGAAGGCTTGGTGATTTATCTCAGTTTTAGATTTATTTAATGGTTTTCATACATTGAAAATTTCTTTAAATGCTTGAAATTAACATAAATAATTTCAGCAATGTAAAATAAACATTTTATAAACCTGAGTGTGCATAGCAAATAGAAATGATGAAAATTAGTGTTCCAAATAAAACAGCTACCCAAATCCCTGAACCCAAGGCATCTCCTGCAGAATAAGAAAGGGCTTGAGTTCCTGACTATGTCAGATCACTTCCTACCATAGGAAACCCGCAGGGATGTTACACTGCATTCTTGGCTTCGCAAGTCTGAAATGATCACTTACACATGCTCACTTAATTAAGTAGAAGCTAATTGCATCCTACTTCTCAGATAGAAAGGTGTTAAACCTTTGGAAACTACTGGACTACTGATAAAACTAACCTGTAGGCTGGGAAGGAAATATTTTTGCTGCCTCCACCTTTCATTGAAGGAGTGCTTTTACAGATGCAGTGTGTAAAGCAGAGATTCCAGCAGCCCACACCATCCTAGGGAGAGGCCAGAGCTGAAGTGTTTTTACCAGTTTTGACAGAGCTTGACTTTCTTTTCACAAGAATCTTTTTCTGCTTTCTTGCCTCTGGGCGAGCTCATGATTGCATTCTCAGCAGGTCTCTAGATTTAATAAACTCTAAGCCTCAGCAAATCCCAGCTGGTGGGGGAGGAGCTTGTTCTTTCACCTGGCTGCACCTTGAGGACAAGGAAGACCATTCATCTCTGCAGGACAAGTGCACTACAGTACTGGCAGTGTTCTTCCTGGCTTTCTGCCAGATTCCCACTGAGGCTACACACACCCTCTAGGATAAAACAGGATATTCCTAAGGAAGAACTGGTTAATAACATTATAAAAGTTTTAAATGTCATTTCCAAGAACAATAAAGATTGTCTGAAAGACTGCCTACCTGTACAGAATCCTGTCATATGATACATTTCCTAATTCCAATGCTTGCATTGGGTCTTTGTTAAAAATAAATCATGCATCCTGCTGCTAATGTACTTCTTGGTTCAGTGACAGCCACCCACTAGTGGTCAGGCTTTACAGTAATGCAAAGAGCTCTTATCTGTAAAACAGGACTGAACAATAGATAAGGGCTTTCTTTTTTAATTTTTTTTTTTTTTACTACACATCTGTGTAACAATAAAATTGAAGGCACTCAGGCTACTAAGAAGGGATTTTTTTTTTTTGTTCGTGTATCAAAATACCCCCAAAACTGCAGAAATCCAAGAAGTGTTACAGCAATCTGGTTTCCTTAGGTGCGTTGGCATATGTCTGTAATTTCTGGGTAGAGCCATCCCATGATAATTGGGTGATTTTCATGGTTTTTTTTTCTCAAGTATGGGCTCTTAATTTGACTCTGATTTCTACATTCCTCACTTTCTTACTCTTCCATCTTCCCAGCAGTGAACTTTTCCAGCTATTCTAAATTCTGTATCAGTAACATTCATTTGAAAATTTGGTCAGAAAGTAGAAACAGAATAAGCAATTGATCTGCTGAGTACTTTTAACAAAATAATGATAGAAAACCCTCCTGCATTTTGGCCCATGCAAACCAGAAGCCATCACTGCCCACAGGGGCTTTTTTTGAGTTAGGTAATCCTGGCTAACCATGCTATGAGTGAAGAAAAACAGGAAAAGCAGAAAATGTAAGGGTCTGGATCACTAGTTGTCAAATCACGAGTTCCATTTGCTAAGAAATGATGTTCAGCACAGTTTCTTGCTGTTGAGCATTATCCAGGGGCATAGGACCTGCCAAAGGAAGTGAGAGGGACAAATGTTTTAACTAAAAACTTCCTGAAAAGCAGATTGAAAGCAAAGGGTCATTGAGTTGATTTTTTTGAAAGAGATAGTTATAGAAAAGGGGCAGAAAACATGAAATTGAGCAGTTAGACAGGCATGGAGAATCAGGGAAGCTTTTTCAGATGGAGGCTGCAACTGAGATTTTGCAAGGACGACTGGCAGGTTATTTAGTTACATGAATAAGGAGAAAACAATTTCAGAAAAATTGATCCAGTGTGGTTTCTGAAGAAAACAAACATATTTATTTTAAGATGGAACTCAGTGAATTAATGAAAATATATATTTGTTGTGGTATTTAGGGGATTTATGGAAGATATATATACATATCCAGGAAGATTGGGACAGAAACAATACAAAGATTTAGAAATGAGAGCATTTAAAAAATTAAATTATGAGCCAGCAATGTGTCATTGTAGAAAGAAAGCCAATATTATCTTGTGCTGCATTAGGCAGAGCATTGTCTACAGTTTGAGAGAGCTGATCCTTCCACTCTGCTCCAGCCTTGAAGATACTCAAAACCAAATGGACACAATCCTGAGCAACCTGCTCTCACAGACTCATCTTTGAGCAGAAATTTGGACCAAATGATCTTCACAGGCCTTTCTGCCTCAGCTGGTCTGTGATCCTAAATAGGAAGGAGGCAGAAAATACAGCATTTGGTACAACAATCAACAAATATTTCTCTGCAAATGTTTGCTGCTACTGCAGCATAAAAGAGCATTGATGTGAGAATACAATACAATGAAATACACAAATATGTGTGACAGTAAGCACAATAACACAATAGACAAAAGCTGGATATAAAACTAGACAAAGAGGTAGCAGAATAACCACAAAGGAAGAAAATGGAAACTAAAGGTAAAGAAAGTTTTTTTTCCCTCAAAGCAACATTTGAGAATTGGGGCTGTATTGGCAATCCTGCCAAAATCCTCTGTTTCTGAATGAGATCTATAAATATTGCATGACTAATTTTCTCAACTGGTAAAATCACTTAGTAGTAAGCATGGGTTTACATAACACTTCCAGGGAAACAAGATAATCTCTTGGATTTGATTATACAAAAGGTGAAAAAATTCAAGTGATTTCAGTAACCACTAAGCTAAACATCAAAGACTGTGGCCAAAGGCCACATAATTACATTTCCATAGTGAAAGATATATATACTGGCATCAAGAATCCCAAAAGAGCAGAGAAATTTCTGAAAACCAGTAAGAGGCAGGAAACTTACAGATCAGGACAATGTGGATTGCTCCTAAATCAGTATTAAGGAATGTTTTTCTCTTTCTGGGCATTACAGAAATGTTGAAAAAATGTGAGGCTGTAATGTCAGGTAAAATTGGTTATTCTTCCTTTTTTAAATTTTTTTTTTCCATTAAACTGTTTATCTTTTATTTCATCTTAGGTAGTTGGCATCTTTAATGACTTAGTAAAGCTACTGGTAAAGGGAAGAACAAGATAAATCATCAGAAATTAGAGATGTTTAGTATTTGTGTGATTTCTTCTTCTCTTTTTTTAACCCACTTTACATCAAGCTGCACAAGTGTTAGTGACCTAACAGATACCTGTATCATCATCAAACTCAAGAGCCATTTGTGCTAAGTCAGACAGGGCAAAGTAAAATAATAGAAGAGGTCAATAAAATAATTATACATACCAGATACCATGATAACGAGCACTTACAGAACATAATTCACATTTTGCTATGGATTTACTTTACCAGTAAATGAGAAATATTTCACAATATCCTCGACTCACCCCTGTGTGATACATGATGCAATCGATTTCCATGGAAATTTGTATCTAGCCTTTTACTAGAACAGTACTTTGAACCCCATATTATTATCTTTGGCAAAATTCAGGATTAAGGCTGCTTGCTGTCAAAGCAGGCTGTTTAGCACACACAGACTGGAGAGAAAAAAGGGCACATTACTGACAATGTTCTATGGTAGCCCTGAGGAGCTCTAAAATACAGCTGCTAAGGTCAATGGTCCTGGTCTCTTCTGACTATCCTGAAGGGTTGAGATTTTTTTACTGAAGTGTTTGAATCACCTTAAGTCATTCTAAAGAGAAGACTGGACTCTGGATACCATATTTGCACATCTCCCCAGTTACATCCCACAGCTTCTCTGCAGACCCAGCTGTACCTTCAGTGTGAAGCACAAGCTCCTAAAGAGCAGAGGCTGCTTGGTCACTGCCTTGCTGCCTTTCAGTTGTGGCTAAGGACAGGACAGAGAGGAGACAATTTTAGCCATTGAGTTGTTGGCTTTGCTGCCAAGCAATGTGACCTCTGGGATGAACTGAGCAGGTCTGAGCAGCTCTGCACAGCAGTGGATGGGCACTTCCCATTAACTCTGAGGGTTCTTAGAGCAGCCCAAGGAAAAGGACAAACTACCAGCCCCTTGACTCTGTGAGAAGGGACTCTCTGGCAGCTGTGGAGGGCAGGGGAGGAGAAACAAAGTTACCCCTTTTGCTGTTTTAAGTGTTTAATTCGATTATTCATGATTAGGATATACCTCTTACAGGGTGGAATGTTTCTCAATGCAATAAACATCAACCTGACATGAGGAACAGTGGGTATCTTTGTAGAGCAGGAGGGAAGGAGCTTTGTCCTGTCCTCTAAAATATATATTCTTGTGAAACCATTTGAGAATTGAGAACTTGTTTTACCTGAAGACTGGAAAGAATAATCCTTTTTCTTCTTTTTTTTTATTCCTTAATTCTCTAGCCCTTGGGCCCAAAACCACAGAATATTATTGGGCTGACCTGCTCCTGGTGACACTGTGCATGTTTAAAGGCACAAAGGTCAGAGAAGCATGTGAGCCTGTTAAGACTTGAATTAAGAGTTAAGACTTCATTTATAAGATTTGGTAAGAAATGGACACTCCACCTTTGAACTGTTTCTATTGCAGAACACAGCCCAGTTCCTCATTCTTTACTTCTGAGGTAAATGAACTGAGCATTGCTCATGAAAGTGCAGAATAAACTTTTCACAACTGGGTAAATTCCCTATAATCAAGACAGCCTGGGAACTTGAACCAACAAATGAGAGGCAGAGCAACTGTGGGAAAAGTACAGCATCCACTCACCTGCCGCTCTGTGTGTGGAAGGCCACACCACATTCAAGGAAAGCATCTTCTCACCTTTCTTCCACAACAGCCTCTTCCTTAGTGAGTGATTATGCATCAGATTTCCTTGGGAGGCTGATTGTTTAAAGTTTGCCTTATAAAGTTTGCCTAAAGTTTGCTTTTCACATAGCAAAAAGATAGCATGCCATTCTTAAAACCTCCATCTCCTGCCCACAAAGCTCCCAGGAGAAATGTGCTTTGTTAGCTGGGACCACTTGTTTTACATACACTGTCTCAGCAGTCAAAATTACAAAAAAGTTAAACCTTCTGCTGATGTGTATAAAGAAAACAGAATTTCAGCCATAGAAGAGCTCTGTGTTTTATATCAGGCTTCTAATTATTACAAAATTTTAAAGAGGAGAAGGCAAAAAGAAAATAGGAGCAAAAAGAAAATAGGAATCAGTCTTTTTGGAGAAGATATGGAAAAAACCCTTTTATTTGGATGTTGTGTCATCTGACAACTTAAGGCATAGCCTAAGTGAATGTCTAGGCAAAAAACAGACGGTATATTCAAACTTAGAAGAGGGTGATGGAGGGACTTTATAAGTTTGCTCCCAACCTAAATTATTTTGTGAAAATAATGCCATTGAACTGTTAAAAAGCCACTTACTACTTTATGCTATTTGGCATGTATTGTGATGTTAGTTTAATGAAATATCTGGAATTATTATATTATACAAAACTTTATCTCTGTTTTTTATTACATGTATATATAAGAAGACATTTACTCAATCATATATATTATATCTATACCTATGTATATATCTATATCTATGTAACTGTATTAACTGTAATTATTTAGTGTACATACCATTTATTTTCAAAGTTCACATCATGCATTTATTGTGAATAAATAGAACTGTATTTCTCTATGTTGCATATGCCTCCAAGATTTCTAATACCCCCAGTTCTCTTTTGTTTTAGCAGAGTTACATGCTCCATCATCTGAGAAGTCTGTAGAAAATACACCATGGATGTAGGTCTTTTCTGTTCACTCACTGTTTTCATGTTGCTTACAAAAGTACAGCAAACAAAACAGTAAGTGAAGATAACAGAAAGAAACTCATTTTTATGTTAAAATTTTAGTCTTGTTTCTTTCTAAAGTGAGCAGTGCTAAAGTAAAGCAAACACACACACCAAGCTCATTTTAGGGCATCCACAGGAGACAGGCACATCTCCTCACCTTCTTAAATTCACTGCAAAAGCTTCCTTTGACTGCAGGGGGAGCAAGAATTTTCCTAAAGTATTTTTGAAGCATTTAGCTGTGGTGCACTCACTGTGCAGTGTCTTGCTCGTTAGCTAGATAATTATTTCTCCACAGAGCAGAAAGAATGAACTACATACATAGCATATGAAACACTGAGCAGTGTGTTGCCTCAGGCTCTCTGTAGAAGCAAATGTATAAAAGAGACTAAAGTTAGTAATTTAATTTCTTTGTAATATTATACCAAAAATATAATTTCATACAGAATGAACAGCCAGATATAAATTTATCTTGGAATAACAGGAAACTTATGTTGTTAGAAAGGTAATTTTTCCACTTCTGCAATAAATAGATGAATTTTACCAGTGCTACATTGACATTCTTCACCTGAATGCTTAGCCTTACGATTTTATCTATGCCCCTATTATATTTTGTCCTAATATCCTCAGTAAGGAGTATATATGGACAAATAATTATTTTGTATTCATTAGAATCCTAAACTGCATAGCAGAATCAATGCAGCTTCTAGAAGTTAATGTACTCACAGGAATGACTCAGAATTAAAGCAGCTGGAACAGTTTCCACCCCAGCTCTCACTCTTCCCCTAAGAAGCTTCTGTTCCCGCAGAAGAACACTGTAACCTGGAAAGAACCAAATGCTATGCGTACTCTCTTCTGATAATGGACCAAGAACATTACTGCAATCAGAAGTTGATAACAAGGAGCTGTAATATGAAGACTGGCACACGTTCTGTTAACAAACCACTGATAGGTAGATTGAAATGTCAAAGGCCCTGAGCAGCAGTTATCAGGAACTCACCTCAGGAAACCCGAGCAGGAAACTATGTTTTGAGGTACATAAAAGAAAAACTGGAACCTGCTGTTGGGAAACCATTCAGACAATGTATAAATTCAACATAATTTGACCGTGTATAGAACTCCACAATAACCTATTGAACTAGCCATAAGTGATAGCAGAGATGGAGCTATCTGCAAATATAAGCCTGTAAGAAATACCTCATGCTGCCTGTCTGTGCTTTAGAATCCAGAATGCAAACCTGAGCACTCAGCTTGCCTGAAATGCTCCCACTGAAGTGTTACCTTACAGTGAACCCAGGGAAAGACACCTTATCTTCACCTCTGGTCCAGCACCCTGCCCAGCAGGTTTGGCTGTAAACCAGCTGGGCCTGACAGAGGCAGGTGTTAAGCCCAGCATTACCCTGGGTTTCCAGGACTGACACAGGGCTGGTGTCTGTGCTGGATCAGAACAGTAAGGTCTGCAGTCCATCTTCACCTTCCAGGACTGGAGCAAGAAGAGCTGAACTGATCACTGTTTCAGAAAAGCGTCTTTTTGTGTGTCATGCTTCTCCACCAGTGCACCAGGAAAGTGCATTCCTAGATCTGCTGCTTAAAATATGCAGATGCTCAGAAAGCAAACAATAAATCATCAAAATGTCAAATCCAGTCTTTGAAGATCACTAGATATGTCATGGTTTTCTCATACTTTTCCCAGGATACTTTTGAGTTTACCTCACAAACTCACGTATCCTCCACTACTAAAGAGCCTTTTTCTCTTGAGCAGTTTCATTGATAGCTTAGTTATCTTCCTCTCTGTGTTTCGCTGGGAGTTTATTTTAGTGGATTACATCTGAGAGTTTCTTCTTTCTAGAGAAGGGTTGTTACTTTCTTTCTCCATAAGCACAGGTTTGAGGTTCTGCTTTGGCAACCACGGAAAGAAATATATGTAATATCTCTCATTCATTTTAAATGCAATTCAATTCTCAATAAAACACAGCAAGACATCTTTTATGAAACTCAGCATGACTGGTGTTCATTTCAGTGTTCTTGGTGAGGTGTATTTTCCAGCTGTCATGGGTTAGGAATACTATTCCTCAATTTAGTATTCCCACTGTAAAGACAACAACAAGACAATCCCCTCCCCCACTCCAGCAAGAGAGACAAAAGGCAGAGATTACAGGTTAAGATTTATTTGGAACAGCAATGAGATAAGAAAATGAACGTTAAAACAGCATTAATAACAAAAGCATACAAAAAGTGAGTGATCTACATGCAACAAGATGCTCACTGATATTCCAGGAGATGGTAAAGTTATAGGCAGCACTGAGATGTCCTCTAGGTTTTCTCTTCCCAGGGCCAAGCAAACACACCTCTCTCAGCAGCTGTCTGTAAATTACTTGTGAGTCCCCCAGAATTCCACCTGCAGGTAATTAACACCATTTTGCCTTCTGGTATAAGTGGAGCATAAAGAAACTCCAGAAGACCTCAGTGTAGTTGAGCTCTCCCATCAGTTTTATAATACACTTGTTTTGTGATGTAAAATTGAAAACATCAATGTATTAAAGTTGTTTTCAAAAGCAGACAGTACAGTCTAGTCTTCATGATAATAATGCAGCCATTAACATCTCCAGAATTTCCTAATAGATGGCTAACATTTGATTTGATGATATAGAGGCTGAAGGTCTGTCAGCAGCTGAGGCAATCTAAGAGGTTGCAGCTGCTGAATATTTCATGCTGTCCCCAGTCTCCTCCACATCATCTCCTACTTATTCTTAACCTTTCCCATGCTCCTTGCTGTGGTAAGCTCTGCTTTTCCACCAGCTCTGGCACTCATTACAGCAAGTGAGTCAATTCAGCTTCTTGGCAGAGAACAATCCACTTTTATTTTGTCTCGGTATGTTTTCTGCCATATTAATGAGCTCAGGGACTCAAGAAAGGATCCAGTAAAAACCAGACCCCTTGCACAACACACAGAAACTGCATGGCCGGGATCAGGATGGTAGTGGTAAAAACATCATCCTTTAGAATCTGTGTGAGGCCAGATCTACTTATCCTGTGAAATCGTGCCTCTGCCAGTTATTACCAGCTTATTCAGTCCTGTCCTCTCTGAGGGCAACAGGAATACAGTTACTGATTCCCAAGAAAGGCAGTGGCCAAGGAAAGCAACGTCTTTGGACCTCAGAGAAAGCTATGCTTTACCTCTGCTCTGCTAAGCACTACATGACCATTGGCCTATAATTTAGCTGCTCTAGGCTCATCTCCATATCTGTAAAAAAATGCCATGGACATCACATTTTCACAAGAGGTTTCATAGAGATAATACATAAAAACCCTTTGATGTTCATAGACATATGTAAAGCTCCTGAGGGCATCTAATTAGCTAGAGTAAATGACTAGGTCACTTTATAATAATCGGTGCTGAACTCTCAGTTCCTATCTGAGGGTGTTGCACAGTAATTCAGTATGCCTTCACCAAACTGAAACAGACAACCAAAAAGATGGGATATATTTTATTTACTAGAGTATGCATTTTCCTTAGAAGAACGTATATTTGACAGTATGCTTTAATAAAAACTGTCCTTCTGTACTCCCTATAGACATATGATCTCTCCCACTTGAAACTTTATACTCTGTTCCTTTACTTTAGTTCTGCATGATGCAAGAGCTCAGGTTTGTGCAGGATTAACTGAATTTAAACCCATTGTAGCAACAGTCTCAGGGTCTTCATGCAGTTTCACTGCTGCTTCTTGGTTTTAATATCTTCATTACGTATGAAAACCAAAACCTGGAGTGTAAATCACTAAATTTTCTACTTCCAACTAGGATGTAGAGGCAAAAGTATCAAATATTAGTATTTAGAGCAGTATACAGTCTTATTATCGTGTAGAGCAATTTCACAAAACATTTTTTTTTTAAATATCCACTGTGCCGTGCAAAAACAAAAAAGAAAGATGTGAAAAGATATTGTTTATGACCAGCAGTTGCCTTGCCTCTGCTAACTTAAGGCTAAAGTACAGAATGAGCCTATAAGAATTGGCCCTATCATCATATCATCTTATGGAGCACTAATTAGATTAGCTCATTTGATTAAAAAAAAAAACCAAACAACAAAACCCTTGCAAAATACAGTTGTTATGAAAACAGTAGAAAGCTAACTCATATTTAATGTGTCCTTTTAATGCAGTGTATAATTTCAGGAGTAAATTTTGCAGTAAGTTGCCATAATTTTTTCTGGAAGCTAGACCAGGTATCTCAGTTAAGGATTTTGAAGCATGGAGTAGCTACTATACCACTAATGAATATTTATATTCTCTAAATTATTCATTTTCATTCCCAAGAACATTTACTTTTATCTACACAAAATTCTTGTAGGGTGTTTTTTCTGATTTCCTCTATTTGATCTGAATAATAGGGCTTTGAGCAACCTGATCTAGGGAGTGGTGTCCCTGGTCATTGGCAGGGGAATTATCTTTAACATCCCTTCCAACCTATACCATTGTGTGATTCTATGACTCTTGTAAAGACTTACTGGCTTAATAACTGCTTTTCAAAGGACTTAGCATTAGCTGTCTTCAAAATGTGAATTTATTTATTTAATTTTTTATTTTATTGTCCATCAGAAAGACAGCAACTGCAACAATGATTACTCGAGGTTTGAACACTATGAGAGTGATTCTAAATATAAAATGTCATTCAGGGGAAACTGTTGTCTAATACAGGTCAGAAGTAAAACATACCCTGCGAAACATTCATTGCATCACTGCAGTCATGACTTCACAATAAAATAGTTCCTGCCAAATGGTGACAGGGTATTGTCATGTACTGTTTGGCGTGTGCCAAAACAAATGTAGGAGACGGAACACAGAATGGGTCACTGCAATCCTGCCCTCCTCTGGATCTACAGAGAGGTTTCCAGCACACAAAGGGTGCTGCAGATGACCTATAGAAATGTGAGGACATTGGCAGCCAAGGTCACAGTCTGTTTGTGCTGGCTCCCTGCACCAGACCAACGGAGTTTATCCGCTTGTGCAGGCACATGCACCCTCGCACATACCACTCATCTTCCCAGTAGGCAAAAGGGTGCAAGGGGCAGCGTGACTCGTTACCCTGGTGCCCTGGACACTTTACAACTCCACCTGTTCCAGCCTAGCTCCAAATACGTGCCTTCTGTCCCTGCTGGGGGAGCCCAAGGATCCCACATCTGTAAGGAAGTGTAGGATTTGATGGCAGAGCCCTCTCTGTCACCAAGAGGCAGAAGGGAAAGACATGGACCTCTGGCATCCACTCTTTAATTCACACTGTATCACATGCTTGGAGTAGTCTGACACAGTCACATTTTGTCCTTAGCTTGAGGTCAGTAAAGAAGACAGCCAAGAAGAGCAGAACGTAATTGCCAACTTAACTCTGCTGAGATTAAAGACAAAAATCAAACTGAAACTAAAAAACACCCAAACCAAAAGCAAACAGTTAGGTTTATGTGCTATTGAAACTAGTTCTTTAGGAACTAAATTATGTTGGCTCTGAAAAATGCACTGCAAATATTTATGTGCTTAATTAATGTCTTCCAATGTGTCCACGACCTTAAAAATATATTTTTAAAAAAAGCAGTGGGTCTGTATTCAAAGATGGAAAAACCTTCCATTTGAGTTCAGTTTAAAGAACAAGAGGTCAAAAAGCTGCATGTGGAACAAGAGCAGCATTTACAGGAATCTGCATTGTGTGGGCTGTTGACAATAATCAGCAACTTTATAAATGTTACATTTTGAGGAACTGAATTCAACTTTCTTATAATTAAGTCCTCCAAAATCAATGAGATCCTCCATTATTTCTACCAGGCTGGAAATTGTTATAGCAAGTATATCTAAATTCTAAAATTTCTCCTTCTGTCAAGAATAATATATACAAGGCTCTCAACTAGCATTTGAGCTTTATTTTCTTTTTTTTTTTTTTCATTTTGCAAGTTCTTCAGCAGGAGAAGAGAACAGAACAGCGAACAACTTGATTTGCACTGTGTAGACTTGCCTCAGTGAGATCTGAGCCAGAAGCAGAAGAAATTAGTCCACATGGATATCCACACTCCTTCCTTTAAGGAAGCTAATTCTCTTAGAAGTGTCTCAGCTGAGCATGGTCTCACACTGTCTTACTGTAAAGGTACGGCCAGAGCTCCACCCTTCCTTCCCCCGCAGGCTTCCCTGGGATAGCACCCTCTATCCCTGCTCTGCAAATAGTATTGCATAATAAATACTAAAAGAAAAAAAAATGCCCTATTCAAACAGTGAATAGGACTGTGAAGGAAGCGAGAGCACACTGTTGAATGAGCTAGGAAGAATAAACTATTCTCCCTGAGTCAATATTTTCTGGTCTTGGACTAAATTATTTTCCCCCTCTGCCTGTCTTGCATGTCTGTTGAGGGTTAAGGAAATATCACAGGTTATTGCTGTCACCTGTCCTGTTCCTGGTCTATAAACATTCACAGGCATTGCTAAAGAGCACCTGAGGAAATGGCACCTCCAGAGAATTTCTGTAACTCAGTAATTAACAGTACTGTGGTATTTCATGTTTTGCATAAATGTCTGTCATGATATTGCTTCCTCTCTTCTTGGATCTATAGAGACCTCAACCTTTGCTGAAAATTGTCACATCCTATCTTGAGCTAAAATACTCAGAACACAATACTGCAGCTTTTAAAAGAGAAAAAAAGAAATATCACAGATCCCACACTTTGTCTAGGAATTATACTAATTAATTCAGATTTAACTAAGATCCCATGGGATTAATTCCTTGAATTCCCAATCCAAATGGAGAAGCTGTAGCTTTGGATAAGTTTTCCTAATCAACTGCAGTTCTTGGCAGTGGCTTTAGAATAGAAGCTCCCTGTGACAAGTGAGGGAAGTACAGGGGGGATCTCTGGCAAAGCCAGGAGGGATCATTATGACCTTCTAGGACAAACTCTGTGGATCTTTCTCTAAGGCTTGCAGCATGCTCTTGAGCAAGATGATCTCTAAGCTATAGCTAGGTTCCAAGGGAAAAAAAAAAAAAAACAGTCTTGGTGATAAGATTTGAGAATAACAGAAAATCTTTGATAATATTTGTCAAGTGGTCCTCATGCTACTTCACTGTCAGTCTGGAAAATGTGGATGTGGATCTTACCACAAGACTGTATTTGCCTCATTTCAGATGCTGTAGTTAAGGGCTGCAATGAAATTCCCTGCTATTACACATGAGCAGAAAGTGCTGTTCATGCCCCATCCAAGGCTCCTCGATGCCAGCTGAAGCACTAACAACCAAAAAAATAAAAGAGTTGGGTAAGGTATCTTGCAAAGCTTTCCCAAGCAGCAGAAATCAGATTTTGCTTATCACGGAGCAATTGCAGCAAGACACCCCAAGTTTGGACAACTACTAGTAACATGAATTAATGGCAAAGGCAAATCTTTTTAATGGTGTCTGTGGGGGCTGGTTTACTGGCACCGTGTGTCACTGGTAGCTTTTCAGGCCCTTCAGTCAGCATTGTTGGCTTTTGCAATTCCATCCCGGCTCTTACAACACCAGCGGTTTTTCTGGAACCACAAGTTACCAACAAGGAGTAAGGAAGGAAGACCGAGATTCCATTTTTTTTAAGCCAAACGCAGGCTAAAGCTTTAAAAGATAAAAGAAGCCGCTTTGGGGATGTATAATAAATACGTAGAATATATCTCGGTCATCCATGATCACTCAGCCTTGCACAGTTCCTCGGCAGCAGTCGCCCTGAACAAAAGACTTCCAGGGATACCCAGGTTTGGCACCTCCTCAGCGGGGTCCCGCCTCAGAGAGCGTAGGGTTTCTTTCCCCCCTCCCCGATAACGAGCGGGACAAGTTTCGCTGCGTGGAACGCCGCCTCAAAGCACAAGTGACCCGAAAAAGGCTCCGGCAGCTCTCCCGCCGCTGCCCTCAGCACCCCCAGGGCTCTCCCGCCTCCCCTCCCGCCGCCCGCGCGCCGCCGCCTCAGGGGCTCGGGGGCGGGGTTTGGAAGGGGGCGCGCCGCGCGCCGCTCGTCACGTGACACGCCCCTCTCGCGCCCCTCCGCGAGCCGGGCCCCGCCCCCGGCGCTTCGCCCCCGCCGCGCCCCGATCTCTGATTGGCTACAAGCTGACAATGCGCGAGGCAGCGCCCCCCGCCCCGCCCCCTCCGCCGGCTTCACCCCGGCAGCCACGCGCCGCCGGCCGCGAGCTGCCCGCGCGGCGCCGGCGCGGCCGTTACGGGAGCGCAGCGGGCGCTGAGGGAGCCCCATGGCCGCGTCGCTGGGGCCGCTGGTGGGAGCCATCGATCAGGGCACCAGCTCCACCCGCTTCCTGGTGAGCACAGCGCGGCGATCGGGGCGGCACCGGGGGCAGTCGGCGCCCCCGCGGCCTGAGGGGAGCCGCGGCTTCCGCGCCTTCATTCCCCTCCATCCCGGCGGGGGCCTCTGCCGTGCCCTTGGGGAAGGGCAGGGGAACGGGCCCGCAGGGCCGGGCTGCGCTGCCCGGCTGTGGCCTCCTGTCTCCTGGAGAAGCGGCGCCGCTCGGCCCAGGGCTGCCGGATCCGGCGCTGTCCCTCAGTCGCGTTCCCGCCGCGGCGCGGGGGGCAGCGCCCGTCCCGCGGGGAGCGGTCCCTGGGCGAGCCCGACACCAGCGGCTCTGCTGCTGCTCCAGGGCACTGCGGGATCCCGCTGCTCCGAGCAGGCTGCGTTTGCAGTGTGTCAGGCTTTCAGTCTGTCGGCTGTCTCGCCCCGAATGGAATCAAATGGACGAGGTCCTGAGGCACTGGGGAAATAGATCCGTGAGAGTTCGCTGACTGTGATTAATTGATGTTCAAACAATGCGATGACTCCCCTGTGTTCCCCGCTGAAACCTTCCCAGGGCCTGCTGGAGTGACTTCTACAGCTCCAGCCCTAATGTCAGTGCCTCTTGTGCACTGAAGGTATTCAGGTGGCTGAACCTGCACACCTTGTTAAACACTGATTTGTTTAAACACTTAAGGAAGATAAGTTTAAGGATAGGAGAATTAATATATTAATCATATATTTGACCCTTTAGTTGAAGGATCTAGTTATTTCTGTATTATGCAATAGGCTGTAACTAATGTTGTTATGTATGAAACTTAGGATAGATACTTCTGGCTTGCAAATCTCTACAAATATACTGTGCCCTAGTCAGTTAAGTCATGGTAATTTGACTTAATTAAAGCCCTATGACAATTTCCTCCATGAAAGTGGAATAGAGATATTTACTCGATATAAAACGTTATCAAATGTGCGAAGCATGAATTGGGAAGATGAATGTTTTCGCTTACCCTTGCTACTTTTTTTTTTTTTCCTATTGCTTCTTCTCCCATGTGAAATGTTCCTTCATGAAGCAGGAGGCTAGAGTATCTTCTTGACCTATGTTACCATTATTATTCAATATCACGACCTTCATGGGATTGTCAAATGAGAAAACACAGCTCTGGGGGTGGAGAGAAACTCCAAACTGACAAATGACACCAGTGGGCTGTCTTGGATGCCAGTCAGGAGTCCTTTTTGGGAACGAATTTGAAGAAGGTCCCTGTAATGCATTGAGATAAATTCTATCTGCTTTATGTAAATGCCAAGTTAACTTTTTTCTTATCCTCAAAGGATAACAGTAGAAGTTTTTACTATTTACTAGGAGAAGTAAAACTTAAGCTCTTTATACAAGTGTTTTTACAAGGTCCTCTTAGGAGGAATTTCTTACACTACACACATTCATCAATGGTTTTTATGCAGCCAGGGAGATTTTGCCTGCCTACAAGAGGATTCAGATGCTTCCTAATTTTTTCAATAAGTATATTGTGTCTGCCACTTTTAAATTCTTGCATCCATCTCAGTGTCTCTCAATTGATGTCAACATACAGCATTGTCTTAAACTTGGCAATGTGATCATGTCATTATGATAATAAAGTTGCAGGGGTTTGAGCAAATAAGAGGCATGATCACGGAGTTAAATCAGAACACGGGAGAGGGAGAGAAGTGGGCAAAATGTGCAGAGTTCTGTTTCAGCTCACCTCAGTCATTCAGATGACAACACCTGTAAATGGAGAATTCTGTGCTGGAAAGGGATTGCTGCAGTTGGAAGAGAGATTTTGCCTTGAAATATTTTAAGCCGGAATATAATGTATTGTTGTCTTTGCTTAAATTATTTCTTTGGCTCTGTTGATCTTTTGCTTTTAGTTGTTTTTGTTACATTTCCCAGTGATCTCTCTACATTTTTTTTTAATTTAGTGTTTCCAACAGTTTTTGTCTTCACCAAATCACAAGTCAAAATCAACTTGCTGCTTACTTTACACTTGTGTATTCAGTAGTTCAGTGCAACTGTTATCTAACTTTTTAAGTGTAAAACATATGATTTTGAGCAGGTTAAAGAGTTCTCCTTGGTGAAAAACTGTCTGGTCTAATGGGGCCAAAGAGTAGTGTCAGCAGTCCAGAGTGTAAATTTCCATTTGCAGGTGGCAGATTTACCAGTGGTGTCCATAACAGCCAGTAGTGAGGGCTGATACCCCACAGTATTTTCCTGGACAGCCATGGGGATGGGTTGGGATGTTCTCTCTGATGGGGGTGACCAGTTGACTGAAATTCCAGTTGGAGATGGGGCTGCCTGAATATTCATACAGTTAAGCAAAGTTTAGCACTTGAGACAGAATGCTAAGAAGCTGCTTAGTGAAAAAGACGCACTCCTGCTGGGCATTGAGTTGGATATATGTGAGCAATGCATCCTTGTGGAGGTGCACATTAAGAAAAGTTCAGAAAGTAATTGTTGCCATCTGTGTAGCACTTAGGAAGCAGCATCTGGAACACTGGGTCTGATGTTGGACCCTGCACAGGATGAGAGTTGAAAGAACTGGATTTCATCTCCAGCCAGAGGAATCCCTGTACTGCAGCACAAGGCCGTGGAAGGAAGGTTGGGAGATCAGGGGCTCTTTCTTCACAAGAGACGCTTGAGGGATGTCCTCAGTCCACAGTTTGTGGAGAGCACAGAACCAGCCTTTTCTCAGACATGCACAGGAAAAGACAGTAGGCAGTGAACACAAGCTGCAGCAAGTGGAATATCCAATAGACGTAAAGAAACTGTGTTTCCCTATGAGGGCTCCACATCTGGGGCTGAGAAAGGTGTGTGGAATTTCCATCTTTGCAGATGCTCAGTGCCTGATTAAAAAAGGCCCTGAACAGCCTGGTTTTAAATTCAGGCTTACCTGAATGGTGAGTTAGGCTAGGTGACCTCCTGAGATTCAGAGTAAATTATACTGTGTCCAGACAGTATAATTTTTTATAATTTGTTTTGTTTCTCCTGCTTGTGAATGAGGAGGCTGTATGAGCACAGAAGCTAAAGAAGCAGCAGCAAAACTCAGGTGCATTTCTGTTACTGTCACTCCTTCTTTAGCCTTGCCTCTCAAACAGCACACATACAGGGGTAGTTTTATGCTGTAGCTTTATCCTCCACAAACCCTATTTTGGATCTTTACTTTTATTAGCTAATTTTGCAAAATGAACTGCAATTATTTTTGAGATTGTAACTTTTCTGATAAATTGGGTTGAACCTGGGTAACAGATTCAGAATTAACAGGGAAAGCACAATTGTTTAAGGCTCATTTTATAAAAAATATCAAGCAGGAACATAAATTGGATAGGCTAAATAAGTGTACCCAGATGACTGAATTCTGGCCAAGATGTTTCTTTGAATATTTTTGTCAAATACTTTCATCTCTTGTGTTCCATCTTGTATTAATCAAGAATCATAAAAATACACTATAACTTCTTTTGTGAAAAGTCTTAGGAGCAGGAGGTAATGGCCAGCTGAACCATTGTTTGATCTCTTGAAAGGTATTTGCTGGATAGTGTTTCTGTCATTTTATCCAGGAACAGCAAGAATTGAAGGACACAGCGAAGTACCTACACAGTACTTTGTTATAAGTTTGTCAGTCAGATGCAGGACAGATTTTTTCTACCTCTGAAAAATATTTTTTTTCCTTTACTTTGTCTTCAGAAGAAACAATCAAATAAAGCTATATCACACTGTAAGCATTCTTTTCAATAAACAAAACCTGATTTTAGGTAAGGAAAACCTTCATATCCATTGAGCTCTCTCTTCAGAGGGGCGTTCATTTTACCCCTCTTCTGAAGTAACATGACCTTTTGGGATAAACTTGATTGTATAACTAGCAAGAAGAGTTAAAAATACTGTAAATACAGTTTCCCCCCTAGGTCTTACCACTTAAAATACAGCGTAGTTTTACTTTTAAATCCCATAATTGTAAGCGCGTCCTAGATGGTGAGGGAAATCTGTTCATCACAAGCCTTCCAAGAAAGGTAATTTCTAGGAGGCTTGTTAAACTTGGACTTATTCATAAATTCTGACTGTGCAACTCCTAGTTAAACACTGGAGAGGGAAATGATTGTTTTCTCTTTTCCTTGCCCCAGCAGGGTTGATTTCAATGCAATTTCAGAACTCCATCTCTGAGCTTGTTTGCCTACAAAGGCATGGCTGATCCTGCTTGACAGAAACTGATGAAGATACAGCGTAGAGCAACGGAAATAGCTTTACTGTGGCAGAGTTACATGACAAAGCTTGAGAGATGTTAAAAGTTACTTCTAAAATCTGTTTTTATTATTGTCTTTTCAGCTGTGCAGCTTCTTTTATCACTTCCATGAGCCTCATATTTCTGTTAATTCCTTGAAAATTGTTACAACTCATTGATATGAATTCTTTTCCACTAAGATAACAAAGCATAAACGTAATACACAATAATATGTAATAATATGTAACTGTACCCCTTTATGTGATGTGATGTATTATATTAAAGACCCTATAAAAAGCTTGAATTAAGTGATCGGCCCCTGTGCCTCTCGCTTGTTCACATACAAGACACCTATGCATGCCTTACTTCTCTGCAGTCCTGAGACTCAAGGCTCAAGCTCTGATTCTCTGTTGTGAGTAGAGGGAGTATGTTATTTATTCCTTCTCTTTAATCTCTCACTAGAGAATTCAGTACATATCTGGTGGCTTTCACTTTCGTCCCTGTTCAAGACAGCTGTACAAGTCCAAATAGCCTAGACAATTCTTCATTACTGCTGCTGATAAAATTAAGGCAAAATTGAATTTGGCTTTCCCCCCCACACAACTGAGAGATCAGTAGCATAAACTTGAATCAGTTCTTAAGGAATATGAAAGGATTGAAAGCCTCTAGTCCTAACAAGTTACAGAAATACACTTCAAACCTGTTTCAACAGGGATGTATTGACCTTATCTGACTTATTTGTACTTACTTTTACTTATTTTTTAATCTCTCCACTGTCAAACAGGGACTGCATAGGGAATATTTTTTTTACAACAGTAGTGTTTTTTTGGAGGGAGTGGGAAAGGAAGGCTTTGAGGTCCCATATTTTCTATTTATTCCCTATGTTATTTATCATTTTGAAGGTTTAAATTTAGTGACTCATTCATCTTTTCACATATCAGAATTCTATCAGTGTAGAAGTCATGTAATCATAGAATAATTTGGGTCAGAAGGGACCTTAAAGATTACCTGGTTCCACCCCATCACCATGGGCAGGAACAGCTTCCACTAGACCAGGGTGCATAGGGCCCTGTCCAACCTGGCCTCAAACAGGGATTGCTCCCAGTGAAACTTTTTAATCCCTTGCCCTGAATGATGGGGAGTGTCTATTGCTTTTGTTGATAATGTCAGAAGCTTGCAGGTTTGTTTGTGATGGATTAGCAAAATGTTTGCCTAGTTCTTCTCTATGAATATGGAAAAATCTGTGCATTCATAGTGTTATTACTTCCATTGAAAATGTATTCCTGTCACAGTTTATTGCTGTGTCTGCAAGCCACACACTCCACATTCACTTGATGGCTTTGTCTAATTGAATTTGTGCTTTCTGCTACCAGTAGGAATCCTTAGCATTACCTTCTGTTTCAAGAAGTACTGAATGATTAGTGATGAATGATTACCACATAATATTTAAATTTGCTAGTATGTCAGATACATAACGTGTTAACATACAGGTTAAATAAAAAGTCTTCTATCTCTCTGTCTTTTTTCTAAAAAAACAGTAAATTTGAATGTGCTTTTGGCAGAAAGGCAATTTCAAGTAAAGAAATCTTAATGCATACATGCAAAACAACCTCTCCATTAAGTATGTTGTGTAGCATTTTGAGATCCATATCCCATTATGCAAGTTGCTTCCAAATGTGTAGTAGTGACACAGAGCTTTTTCTTTAATAGGATATATTCCTGTCAAGCCTGAGCTGATATATGAAACACAGATAAGTAAATAAAGAAGAAATAATTCAGTGGTGCTCTTTCTGTGTAATCTTTTGAGCTGATAGCAGAAAAGAATGATCATGCAACTTTTTGAGACTTCTTTTCTGGGCAATGGAGCTTTCAATGTTTTCCAGAATTTGTGTTGTTTCATCCTTGGAGGTTTTCAAGACTTGCTTAGAAAAGTTCTTGAGCAACTTGATTTAATCTCATTGCTGATCCTGCTTTGAGCAGGAGCTTGTACTAGAGATCTCTCAAGGTCCCTTTCAGCCTGAATTATTCTGCAGCTCTAATATATAAGTCAAATGTTTCTAAACTTCAAAGTTTCATTCTCAAGATGCTCTTTAAGGTTCCGAAGAAACTGGAGAATCAGAATTTCTTCTCCTTTTTGTCAGAGTTGTTCTAATAGTTTCAGGGTAAAGTGTACTGGGTAGATGATACCAAGAGTTTATGGATTAAAAACTTTAGGAGAAACTCCTAAAATTTGTGGTATGAAAAGAGAGCATTAACAAGTATAGAACAGATTCAGCTGTATCCTAGAGGGAGGACAGATATAACTGAATTTTGTTTCTTTAGCATGTGAGTGGTTTCTAAATCTGGCTCAGCTCTGCTTGCCATGAAAAGGTAGGATGGTGTCCTACTGACATGTTCTACAGTTCACTTGAACCTGCTGCTAGATTTTACTTTCTAGGTCCCGGAAGGTTCTTCACACAAAAGATTCTGCATGGTGCTGTGGAGAAAGAGCCCTTCCCCCAGGATTGCCACCACTGCCCAGCCAGGCACTCTGGCTCACTTACTGTACACTTCAGTTGAATGTTTCACCAGGTGTCCCTCAGCTTGGCCTCGGCAGAGATCCCTTTTGGGAACAGGCCACTGCTGGTTAACGAGGGTTGTTGTGCATTCTCCATGGGCTTCTACTGCCAGGCAGAGCCTCTAACTTGGGATTCCTTGAGAACACCCATTGATAGAGTCCTCGTGATTCTCTACTGTGCTGGTTTTTATTGTAGAGTATTCAAATTTAAATTACTTTTCTGCGTGTTCTTCTCTTTTTTGATAGTTAGTGTTGCTGCAGTGGCATTCTTTTCTTGTCAGATTGCTCATGAGCTCTGTACTTGTAGTTTGTTTTGAAACAAAATGTGTTTTGCCTAGGTACTTTCTTGTTCTTTAGTTTGATCCCTTCTATGTTTTGTCATAGATTTTCACTCTTCCTAAAATGTGCTAACTCAAGAAAACACACAGATAACTCTGGCAGTAGAGTGGCATAGCAAGAGCTAAAGAAATGCTATTATCAACAACAGTGGGTATTTTACTGAGTAATATTCTAATATGCATCAGGAGTTTAACTTCAACAACCACCACAAGAAAAAATCTGGCTCTTTTCCAACCCATTAAGGAAAAAAAAAACCCAGTTAAAATTGACAGAGTGTCAGCAAAATTTGCCAAAATAATCCTTATCTACCTTAATTTTAAAAGTGCATATATCCGAGTCCTTGTTTATAGATATTGGAGTTGACGACAGAAAATTACTATTTGTTGTCACAGCACCGCATTTGTTCCAAATAATAAATGTTAATTATTGTTGTTTAAACTTCTGTGTTCATAGAAAATTCAATTGTGTAATTTATTTGCAGGTTTTTAATGCAACAACGGCAGAGCTCTTGAGTCACCATCAAGTGGAACTAAAGCAAGAATTCCCTAAAGAAGGGTATGATTTTTTTGTATTTTTTCATTTGTGTAGAGTTTGGTAGAGCTTATAAATTTTTATCTATGAGTCATCAAAATTGAAGCTGATTAATAATTCTTAGTAGCACAGCAACAGCTATAAAAGGCTGGGCAGAAAAAATGGCATGAAATAGCTCCCACTGGGTGTTCAGAACGTGCCTGAGTTACGGAAACTAAAAGTACTTGGTGTTTGGCTCTGGTCACTCATTTACATATTTAACATCTAAACTTTAACATCTAAACATTGAAGTTTAAAACTAAAGTTTAAATGAAACTTAACATCTCATTTAAGGTAATAAAACAGATAATTTTTACATTCGAATCACAGTCTTCAGCTTGATCAAAGAAATATCTTCCTTTGTTTTCCAAGGTTTTGTTTGTTTGTTTGCTCCTAAATGACCTACCATTTGCTGCCAATGCCCTCTGTATAGAGCAAAACAAAACTCTTTGTTCGTAGATATGTAAAACATGTTTTGTAGCTATATTTGTATTAAAATGCTCAGCTTGTTTTTCAGACTAGTATTATTTTTTCTTTTTATGTACGTTTTTGTTTACTGGTGTTTACTGTTTGTTAAAGATGGGTGGAACAAGATCCAAAGGAAATATTAAACTCTGTCTATGAATGTGTGGAAAAGACCTGTGAGAAAATGAAAGAACTGAACATAGACATCACTAACATAAGAGGTACTTATGGGTAGAGGGCTTTAACGTGCTATGGTTGAGCAATTCAGATATCATAGTTTTTAAGTGAATAAATAGAAAGGTGGCAGCATGTGCCAGGCTCAAACAAAATGTTTAATTGTATTTGAAAGTAGTTTTTTGGGAAGAATAATGAGAAAATAAATGTATCAGCAATGCAGAATCTACAAAGTAGACTTAAGCTAATCTTGTAAAATCACAGTGACAAGTGATGAAGAAATTCTGAAATTACGTTTAGGACTTAAGTTTAGGAAAGCTGTTTTCCCCTGTCAGTGTTGTTGCTGTCTCAGTTTGTGGCTGAAAAAGAGAGAGGTTTAGAGCTTACAGGTTAATCAGCAAAGATGAGTTCTTAGAAGTAATATTTCTAGATCATGCCTTGAAAAAATTGGAAGCTTTTTATTTCCCATTTACTTTCCTCTTCTGCTTACCTGTTCCTCCCTCCTCTCCATCTCTCTGTTCCCTCCTTCACCCCCCCAAAAGGGGAAAACAAACCTTCTGAAAAGGATACTTTCTGTTTTGTTTTGAAGCCATTGGAGTCACCAATCAGAGAGAAACAACAGTGGTTTGGGACAAGACAACTGGAGAACCTCTTTATAATGCTATTGGTAACTATGCTTTCTGCATATGTAATATCATAATATGATCATGTTGTGGAAAAAATGCTTTTTTAATTTCCTGTGCAAATCTGGTTGTGGCCTAGCCTAGTAATTTCTTGGATTTTTTTGATATCTGTATTGTAAGATATGTATTTGCATATATACCAGTGCAGTTTAAAAAAGCCCATTCCGTAAAAATTGTTGATTAATAATCACTTTATTGGTTTTCAAAAAACCCCACTATGTTCCTGACGGGTTCCTGGCACAAAATGCTCTGAGTTGCACCCAATCACTTTCTTTGAAATTTTCAGGATGCTGGTGATTTATCTTTAAAGGAAAATCATGTTAAGTAGGTTTAATTATTGATGACTTAATAAAGGCTTATTAATACTCAGAGTTTTATTTTCAACTTACCTTAGCTTTTCAGATATTGTCAGCTGAAAAATGGTAATTGTCCAGAATTGGTTTTTTAGGTCAAGTGCCAGATATAATTTGACATAGTATGACTGTAAAACCAGGACTCTTCTATAGTCAAATAAATGTAGTTAACAGCTTTATCTTAAACCCAGCTATACCTTGATAACTACAACACAGTCTTTTAGTAGAAAGTTTACATAGAAATAGTAAATAATCAACCTGCTATTTGTTTTAACCTTTTTGTTTAATCACAGTCATCTGCTGTGAAGTAGCATTAGTCACTGGCTTATATTCTGATAAAGTAAATACCCTACTTGTGGAAAATCCTGGTTCATTCTCAAATCATTTGATCTTCTAAATCAAATTAATTTATCTAACCATTTTAATTTTTACAACAGTGCCTTTAAAATACAATGGCAATATGATATTCTTTCAACTACATGAAAAGATAAAAATAGACAGGAATTCATTGGCAAGAGCTGTGATTTCATAGAAACAGGCTGAACACGTCACTTTTTGTGTATTAAATCACATGATCAATTAATTTTATTCATGGTTTTAGTGTGGCTTGACCTGAGAACCCAGACAACAGTTGACCATCTTCTTAAAAGAATTCCTGGGAAAAACAAAACTTTTTCAAAGGTAGGAGACATTCCAGAACATTTAAATTTTACCTGCTTCAGTCACTTGTAGTTTCTAGTCCCTTCTTAGCTTGTTAAATAATGAAAAATGAGCACAAGACACCAATCTGAGACTAGAAAATTTTTAATTTCCTTAAAAGAAATGTTTAACACTTATTTAATATCTCACTACGGAAGTGAGACCTAATCCTTTGCAATCTAGCCAATATAAAATAAATGTTACACACAAAAATTAAGATCAAGTAGGAAAAATAAAAGGGAAATAATTTACTGGTATGAAATGTATTATCCATTCTCGTTCCTTAATACTGAAATTAATTGCATCCAATCTGAGAACAAGGAAGATAAAGAGCTAGTTCATTCTTTTTTTGTGAGCATATATATAATAAATTGGAAACTAAATGCTTGTAAAAAAGTGTCACAATTGTTTGATTAGTGTCCTTTACTAATAGAATAAATATTATGTACTTTTTATATTATATGTTTTCCCACAGGCAGGAAATGGATGTCAAAAGGTGTATAAACTGACTTGATTTTCAAGTTCTAGTAGAATGCAATTTTCATCTTTCCTGCGTTGTCCTGCCCATTTTTGTTGTTGTTACTTATTGTCTAGTCATATGGAGATATCCTAGATAAGACAGGCCTTCTGCAAACAACTTTTTCCACGTAAATGATCTTTGAACTGCATTTAGATCTGCTTTGATCTTTAACCTATTATTGCACTGGTCATTTGATTTTGATGTTTTCAGACTTGTGTGTTGTATGCTTAGTACTTATTTAAATAATCACAGAAGTTCATTTTCTGAGTTTTGTGTATTTTCTTTTCCCCTTACTATCACCATTTTTACGTATAACTACAGGATTTATGGAAAATATACTTGCATGGTATTTAAATTATTTTGTTGAATTTTACAGTTTAAGACTGGTCTTCCACTTAGCACTTATTTTAGTGCAGTGAAACTTCGGTGGCTTTTGGATAATGTGGAAGAAATTAAGAAAGCAGTTGAGGATGGAAGAGCTATGTTTGGGACTATTGATTCATGGCTTATATGGGTATGTATTTGTGAGTTTATTATCACTCTTCTTACAATGAATTTCCATGTCATGTAAATCTCCATGCATGTGATACTTGATGCCCACTGATGACACAATGATGTCAATAAAAGCTACTAAAGAAATTCCAGTGAGGTTCCTTGCAAGATGAACTTTTACTGTCCCTATACCATTATATTTTTTTCTTGATTCTTATGTATAGTTTACCATTATAGTTTGCTGTAAAACTTCGCTTTCACTTTCAGAAAAATCTTGGACTTTAGAAAGGTGTATTAGGTTTGCCTGTTTAGTTGCTGCAGAAATACCAGAGTTCCTAATCCCAAGGTGAAAACTTTTTGATTCTGAAATTTTTTGGTAATTTTTTGGAGAAAGCCTATATTTCTCCTTGACAAATGCTGTGATTTTTTTGTTCAGAGTTTGACAGGTGGAAAGAATGGAGGCATTCACTGTACAGATGTCACCAATGCCAGTAGAACAATGTTGTTCAACATTCATTCCTTGGAATGGGATCCTGAGCTCTGCAAGTAAGCTCCGTTTTTCAGTAATACTATCATTTAAATAGTTTCTAACTCATTTAAAAATAAGAATCTCTTATCTAAACGAACTAAGATCAGCAGGTACTGCTCTATTTACTGTTGACATTAATAACTAAGATTCATTGTTCTCCAGATGTTCAGTTTACAATGGTCTGGATTAAATAAAAGTAGCAGAACCTGCAGGTGGAGGCCTGGTTCATGGAAACAATTTAGCTGAGTTGATTAGAGCATGATGCTAATAATGCCCAGGTTGTGGGTTCAATCCCTGTATGGGCCAATGTTTTCAGACCTTTGTGGGTCCCTTCCAACTCAGAATATTGGGATTTAATAGTGTCTTTATTACTTAATCAAATTTGTACAGCAGCTGGAATGATAGTGTCTCTATTTGATATTTTAATTTACTAACAAGTGTATTATTAAGATATTGTTGGAAGAGGCATGAATTTCTATGTAAAAGAGTTGGATAGGTCCTCAAAGATTGAAATATATGCTGTTTTCCTCCAAAATTCAGTGTCCACTGTAACAAGTGGAAAAACATACAGATTAAAACCTAGAAACAAAAGTTCCTTTTATAATTTTTTTTCTTTATGCTTAAACTTATTTAAGAAAATAAATGCAAAATGCTTTCTGATTTAGTACTGACTATATAATATACATGATTTTTTTGTTGTATTCAGGTTCTTTGAAATTCCTATGGAAATACTTCCAAATGTACGAAGCTCCTCTGAGATTTATGGCGTGATGGTATGTTTTCCAATATTTGTGTGAAATTCATCTTGTAAAAATATAACTGTATCCATTTGGATTTGGCAAATTCCACGGATTAGGATTAATGGCTTTTTCTCGACCAGTGTTGTTTGGTTTATGATTAGTAAGCTGTTACTTACCGTTGTATAATATTATAGGAAGTTGAGTATTTGATTACTTTAATGCGACACCAATTCTTCTGACACAGTGGCATCTAATTAATGAACTTCAAGATTGGATAAACTGGATGTTGGGATTTTGCATTCTTTTTTCTGGTAATTTGAGCTATTGTTAATAAGAATATGTGTATTTTGTAGTGAAGACAAGTTACAAGATGGATTTTTTAAAATAGAACTCTAACTTCCCTGAAATATTTTTGCTAATGTGTTAATGGAAATGCCACTAGAAGTCATTGCTGACGTTTATTTATGTGAAGGTTGGATAAGAGTGAGTTGTATTAAGATGGATGAGCAAAGTAAATGGAAAAAGATACTGCCTGACCACCAGAACAGAATTGCTCCTCACTTTAAATGTGAACTTCTGTTTCTCTTCCCCTTTCCATTTTTTTTCCTTTTTCTTCCTTTTGCTGGCTGTAGAAAATCTGTCCCAGCTGGGTGAGTAGAGGCTTCCATTAGGCTGACCACCTTACTCATTCTGCTCAGATGCTGTGCATTTTCATTGGTTTAAGGATTAGAAAAAGTGCACTCCTAGGCCAATAAATTTGCTGTGTGTTTCCAAATCTGAGATAAAAAAATTAGAGCCCATGCCAAAATTATTTCTAAAATGTGATCTCAATGTATATGTTTGTCCTAATTTCCACACTGTTGAACATTTACTTTTATAGTGAGCTAAAAAATACAGCTACTGGCTAATAAATGTTAATTAGTTATAAAAGAGAAAAAACTGTCCATTTTCTCTAAAAATATGAATTCTGTGGTAGCTAAACATCAGATTCACATAGAGCTTTTTAGTGCATTTATAAACACAGTTACCTTAAATACAGTTAATTAAAATGTGAATTAATTCAGATTGGAAATACACTTGCATGGCTTTACTGAAAATTCATTTTCACAATTGCTCAAAAAACCAATTTAAGGAAACATGTAAAAATTGTCAGGAAATAGTTAAATAATTAAATAAAATTTTCAGGATACCCTCACTAAGTTTGCACATGACACTGAGTTGGACACAAATGTTGATCTGCTGGGAGAGCAGGAAGGGTCTGTGGAGGGATCTGGACATGCTGGAGCGATGGGCTGAGACCAATTCTGTGAGGCTCAACAAGTGCCAGGTGCTGCCCTTGGGTCAGAACAACCCCAGGCAGAGGTACAGGCTGGAGGAAGAGTGGCTGGAAATGTGCCTGGAGGAAAAGGACCTGGGAATGTTGGTCAACAGCAGCTGAACATGATCCAGGTGTGCCCAGGGGGCCAGGAAGGCCAAAGGCACCTGGTCTGGATCAGCAATAGTGTGGCAGCAGGACCAGGGCAGGGATTGTCCCCTGTGCTCGGCACTGGTGAGGCCACACCTCAAATCCTGTGTCCAGTTTTGGGCCTCTCACTACAGGAAAGGAATTGAGGGGCTGGAGTGAGTGCAGGGAAGGGCAGCAGAACTGGGGAAGGGTCTGGAGCACAGGTCTGATGAGGAGCAGCTGAGGGAGCTGGGGTGTTTGGCCTGGAGAAAAGGAGGCTCAGAAGGAGACCTTACCACTCTATAACTGCATGACAGGGGGTTGTAGCCAGGTGGGGGTCAGTCTCTTCTCCTAGGTAACAAGTGATAAAACAAGAGCCTTCATGGCTTGTCAAACATTGGAACAGGCTGCCAAGAGAAGTGGTGGAGTCACTGTCCTTGAAGATGTATAGATGTGGCACTTACGGACATGGATTAATGATGGACTTGGCAGTGCTGGGTTAACAGTTGGACATGATGATCTAAGAGGTCTTTTCCAATTTTATGATTCTGTAACAGGAATGTAAATGAAAAACTCTGGTACTGTTTGGAAGAAAGCCTACTTGAGACTTAAAATGCTGTATCTTAACATCAGGCATCTGCCTTTGCTTAGGATGTCGCCACAGCCATGTTTGTTTCCTGATCACTTTACTGTTTTGCACTTTTGCATTTTACACTTGGCATTTACTGCACAGATTACACTGAACTGGATTTTCTGTATAGTATTATTTCAAGAAAATTTATGCTAGGAACTTCTGAGATCAGATAAATTATATTTGTAAACCTTCCTGCTCTTAATTTCTTAGGGGTTTAGATAGGAGCTGCATTAAGCTGAAACAAAGTGTACGCCTGAATTGAGCCGTGTTGCTTTCATGACCCTTCTTTGTTTTCCTTTGAGCATTAGAAGTTTAGCTTATTTTTCATTGCCTTCAATTCTAGTCATGGAAAACTAACTCTGAGTTTTTATTTCTCTTTTTGCAAAACAGGAATCTGGAGCTTTGACAGGTGTACCAATTTCTGGGGTAAGTCCTACTTCAACGTAGATTTTGGCATGACAGCCTGGAACTGCATGAACATAGCTTCACAGGAAAAAGCTTTAAGGATGAGTGAATCCTGCTGTGAATTAAGTTCTTAATTTTTTTTCTTCAGGTTAAAATAAGAAGTAGACTTTTGTAGGTGAATCACTGTTTGGCTTGATCCATTATTATTAAGGTCTGGCTGTGGAAATACAAATGAGAGCTCTAGCTGGAAACTTGGTATCTCTAAGTAAATGAGTAACATTACAAAATGGAAGCAAGCTCCACTTCATACATATAAAAAGTATATACATAATCCAGAAATGCTGGGCAAATTCTCAGCTTTTTCCAATAAAATGTGTAAAGATAGTAAATTTTAGTTTCTATTTATATAAATTGCTTACCGTAAGTAGCACAACACATTTCATTTGTAGTTCTTACAGAGGAAAGAGTGATAAAAAGCATAGCTTTTCTCTGTAGGTTTTTCCTTGCTTTCAATTATCAGTGTGCTACTAATAGATTAGAGTTATAGACAAATTTTCATGTGAGGACATATTTCATGTGAGGACATTTGCTAAAGGAAAAAAATCTTTCACTTTCAGTGCTTGGGTGACCAGCATGCTGCTCTTGTTGGGCAAATGTGCTTTCAAGATGGACAAGCAAAAAACACGTAAGTTATTAGGAAAGTAATAAGATAAACACCCTGCTCTGTTTTGAATTTAGTATTGTGTTCTCTTTCAAGCAACTGCCCAACTCTTTTGTAATTACAGAGCTACCTTTTGAGTGTGTTGACCCACAAAGTAAACCATGTCTTGACTCGTAGATAAAGTAATAAAGTTGCATGGCTTGTGAGGTATATTTTGGAACACAGTCACTGTGAGGAAAATCTCTATGTGACAGTGGGGTTTTCATTTTAACATTCTTCAAAACACAGATTAAAACAGTTGCAATGTCATTTAAATGGTGACCTAATGTTAAGCAAATACAGTGAGGTGAGTTAGATTGCATTGACTTGAATGACACAGCTTTGGTAGATGGGAAAGGTCCATTTCAATTGCATGCTTAGTTTTGCTTTTATGTCTAGCTCAGTGGAGAATTTTATGTTTGCTTTTTCCCATTTCTCAGCCTCTTAGTGTTCTTTGTTACAAATAGCTGATCAGTTAAATCAGGCAACTGGGTATAATCAAAAAATCATTGGAGGAGAAGCTGTCTGCTGAAATGATTTGCTGTTCCATTTACAACCAGGTGCTTAACTAAGCATGTAGGGACATACACACACAAGTATGGGAGTTTCACAGGAATGGTTACATATTAGTCTATCTTGTTTCAGTTAATTTCTGTTATTGCTTTACTATTTCTTTTTCCAAATATAACTGAAGGCTGTCTCAGGACTGGTTTAAGGTATTAATTTTGAGGGGTTTAAAAAGGTAAGGAATATTTTTCTTGAGAATAACTTCTTAGGGTAAGTAGGAGTGGTTTATAGTATTTTGTACTCCTTATATTACACTGTGTCCTTGTATAAGTGTGTATGCACACACATATATTATTTGGTCTTCAAATGGGAAACATCCATTTTTAGAAATTTTTGAATGGGATATGTCTAAAGAAAAGCCTCTTTGTGACAAGAACAAAGTTTCTTAAAATTTACCATTTAATATTGTGAAATATTTATTTTATAAAGTTGATCTCATAATCAGCTTAAATTGAAGTAGGTAAACACTGCCACCAAAGAGGAGTTTACACTTAATTTTCAGCCATATCTCTCCTTGATCAAGTGTTGGGCAGAAAAGAGAGAGAGAAAGAGAAGGACGTGTGATTAGATTTTTCAGCTTCAGGCTGCATTCAGATTAACTTTTTGAGGATAGTTGTATCATCAGTTAATGGCAGCAAAATCTTCAAGGGTTAAAAGTGGTGTCCTGACTCTTCACAGGGGACTCATGGATTGCAGTAACAGGTTATTCTTTAAACATTCTGGTTTTAACTTTGCTTTGCTTTCATGCTAGGTATGGAACAGGTTGTTTCTTGCTGTGCAACACAGGTCAGAAGGTCAGTTGCATTTTTTAGTTGTTTGCTTTTTTGTTTTTCACAATCTAAGTTCTGAAACAAACTGTACGTTAGCCATTCTTAGACTTATTAACAACATTATATTGCCAGACAAAGGGAAAAGCATGTACTGAAATCTGAAAGAATGAAAGTACAAATTTTTTTCAAGGTGTTTCTGTAAGACTCCATTTCCTACCTTCTTAAGTTTCCAAACAGAACTTTGCTTGGGTTTCTTGCTCTTCCCTTGTATCTGTTTCTTGTTGTCACCCAGACAGGATTATGTCTTATGTTATTTAACCATGTGCCTTTTTCCTTGTTTTGGCTGTTTTATTTCTTCTCTTCATTTTCTGTCATCATTTCTTTGTAGCTGGAGTTGAATAAATAGCACAAAACTGTGGCTTCCTTCTCATTTACATTTCCCCCCTAAAGACCCCCAATCCTTTTCTATAAGAAAGGTGGAAAGATCTGCAGCAGCTTGTGGAAACAAGAATTACCAACAGCAATCTGTGTTCTATCTTAGGTGTTTATTTAGAGTTACTGATAATTTACTTTTTTTAAATTTTGTGTATTTCATTTGAAGGTTTGGAGCCTTGTTTATTATAATTTGAATGTTTTTATTTAAATATTTTCTGCCTCTGTTCATGCTTTACCTTTTCTTTCCCCTTTCCCTATTTAGTCTGTGTTTTCTGAGCATGGTCTTTTAACCACAATAGCTTACAAAATGGGCAAAGACAAACCTGCTTTTTATGCACTAGAGGTAAGTTCAGTACTTTCTTCCTTTTTGCAATGATACATGTTCTTATTTACTTCTGTTATCTGGTATTTTTATGGTGTCTTCAGCTGTGCAGAAATGAAACTAGCTCTGTGTTATGCTTGTGTGCCTGAAGGTTTCTGTGTGTTTTTGGTTATTCCTGTCTCCAATCTATATCATGAAATCGAATAAAAAATATTCCTTCATTGCATCATTTATACTTTCAGAGCTAGATGGCTACAACATTTTTTCTTTTCTGTCGCTCAGTCTCTCAAATGTTTAATAAGTACTATAAATAAAAAACCACAAATTTTGTAATACTAAGTAAGGTTTTAAAAAAGAAGGAGAACATACTAATGTTTCAGTTATTACCTCACAATATAGTCATAGCTAATTTTTTTTATTTTGTTCTAATGGATTTTACTTCTAACTTCTAAAAATGTGAATCAAATTTCTGGGAAAAAAATCCTCTAATAATTTTTTACCTCTCATTTAGGTGCCTACTTACAGAATTTAGTTTCTCAGGTCTCCAAACAGGCCTAAGGGCAAATTATATAGAAAATTGTATTTATGCTTAAACTTTGGAGTTCATTGTTCTAAAGCTCTGCTTCTGAAGCACAAATCAACTTAGCACCTATTTGGCACCAAAGCTTTGTTTAGAACAACAAAATTATTATTCTTCCATCTGTGCTGCTTAATGTGCTAAGTATTGTAATATAATAATTGTTCTCTAATCACATGCACTGAATGCTGATATTGAGCTTTTGTAGACAGACTGTGTTTTCCATGTGAAAGACGACACAGGATTTTCTTCACTCCAAGAACAGTTTGTGGCTTATGGTACTTTATTAGGATGTGGGAGGCTGCATTTATTTCCTTTTCCTTCCCTGAGGAAAGTTAATCTTGCATTCGCCATGACCTGGCAAACTCTGGGATTTTTATTTTGTGTGGGTGTGTGAGAGGTTTGTTTTATTTTTAACCCTTGTTCTTAAAGAAAGAAACTGAAACTGTCTTGAGAGTGATTTGAATTGCTGCCTGCTGAAACCCCCTGCACTTTGCTTCTTCTTCACCTCCAAGTCTTTAATGATATTGTCTGAAAACATGGCTTCAACAGAAGCTATTAAGTGTGCTTTGTCCATTCTAGAATCATCTACAGTCTGCTGGTTGAGACACTTCAGAGAGACAGAAAATGTGGATTCAGCCCTTTCCGTAATCAAACTGGTATCTTGTAATAGCCAGCTGCTTAGAAAGCACCCCTGCCCCTTCTAGTAGTGGCTTGGAATGAAAATATAAAGCTACTACTGTTTCACGTGAAGCTTAGTCTACTGGACTTGGCTTTGGGGTTAGATGGGAGCCATGCCATCCATCTGGGATGTGATGCAACCCTTCAGGGCCATTTGCTGAGGCAACAGAACAATTTTGCTGGCAAATGCACAAGTGCCTAAATTTTCTGTCTTTCTGGATGTTTGTATTTAGACTAGACGTAATTAGTCTTGTTTTTTTAAATCAAAACATAAAAATATTAATGGGTCAGGAAAAGAAGTCTGAGGCTACTGAACCTCATAACTATATATTCAGAAGACATAAATTAGAAAGACAAGAAGACTACTTAGGAAATATCTCTGTAACTTCCCCTTATGAAAAAAAGCATACAATATGCACCTTTTCTATGTGGGTCAGTGTAACAGGCTGCCCTTTTTACATGGCAGTTTCCAGATGCCAAGAACCTCTGTGGTTTGGTTGTGATCTGTGACTGTGAGCCTGAAGGTGGAGGCCATAGCAACCTCTCCTCCTCAGGTTTTTTAAAATCAGCACAAAGCTACCAGTTGCTGTCTCCTAAAGGAGTGGCTTTGTTTCCTTCAGGGATCTGTTGCAATAGCTGGGGCTGTTGTTCGCTGGCTGAGGGACAATCTGGGTATTGCTAACTCTTCACTGGAAGTTGGTGAGTATGGAGCTGTGCAGTTTTTTAAGTTTTCCAATGTCATGATGTTTCTATCGGTGAATGAAAGCTCAAAATATCTAAGTAAAAAGCTGGAAGGTGCATATATTTTGCTGTGTTTAAACACAACAAAATTTTACTTTGCATCCATGAGCTCACTGTTGTTGATACATGTATTTCATAGAGCCTATCAACACAGTCTTAGAAAGGCTTTGTCAGCTTTGTTCTGTTGCAATCTGTACTTTTTAGTAGTTTCCCTGGTAAACAGATATTCCAGAAGATACTATACTTACAGAGTATCTCCTGGTTTTATGCAGCATTGAAGTTTCCAGAGCCAAGAGTATTTAAGTCTGTATTACAGAAACCAGTATATATCTGATCCTAAACTTACATATTCTTGTCATAAACATGAGAACCTGAGGCCCTGCAAGTGCATGTAATATTTATGTAGTAGGTTTCATATCCATTGAGTTAGGGATCTCAGTTTGCAAAGTTGCCTCTTAAAGAGATTTAGAGGAGGGTAATCTGTTTCAGCTGAAAATGCAGTAATCCTTTAGCATTTGTGTAGCTGATGTTTTCTAATTCAGATGAACTGAAACAAACTGGATTGTAACATTAAAACTAGGAACATATCAAAATTTGGAAAATAAAAAATGTCAGAAGAGGCATGCAAAGGCAAAAATTTGAAAGTGACTGATTTAATGAGATTTAGGATTGAAAATTAATTAATTACATATTTTTAATAAATTGATATCTTATTCAAAGGTGGGAAAAATTAAAATTAAAATTTAATATAAAACTTCAAAAATTCAGCAAAAACTTGAGCATCAGTCTGTTTTTCTGAAAGAAAGCTTTGAAGATCATACAGAAGAATATAAACTAAATTAGCCATAAACTAATTACATAAATTAGCCATTTGTTGTGACTACAGTACCTCTTCACAAGTTTGTCAAGACCTTTGGTAGGTTTGAGTTTCAGGGCCTTTAACTTTGTCAGTGTTTTTAAAATCACATAGGGATTTATCATCTCTTCCTGTTTCACTGAACTTGTCTTTCCTTCTGCCTTCACTCTTTTTTTAAAGTGGAGTCTGTATGAAAGAATCAGTTTAGAAGGACTTCTTGAAGATGTTTTACTACTTCTTTCTTATCCTGTGATGTTTCTCTGATCAATGCAAACAAAAGAAATTTGCAAAAGCAAAAGGAAAATGCTCCTTTCTTATTATAGGAAAGAGCTGCTCATTAGCAATTATCTCTTTTGTCATTCTAAATGTCTTAATATATTATTTTTAATTACTAATACTTTGGTATTGAGGAGTTCATATATCTACAGTTATTATTCTCATATCAAGAAACTTCAGATTTCCTTCTAGCTAGCTTTGTGATTAAATACATAAGCTGACAATTTGGAGCTCTAAATCCATTTGAAATTAATGGGAATTTAGTTCTTTACTCCCTTTGGTCTGGATCCAGTTTCAGTTGCTTGCCTTGACTTAACTGCAAGTAAAGTGTGACCTTTTGGACTGCTTTGAAGGTTGCACTCCTTATCCACATGATAGATAACATTTGAAAACCTCAGAAAATCTAGGTCGGAATATTGCGTACACAGTTTTGGGTTTCAGTTTTGATTTTTCATTTTGCATTTCCCACAACTCCTTATGCTCCATCTTCTGTTCATATTGTTGCAAAAGAAAAAACTGGTTAGCAAGGCACAGAGTGCCAGCATTAGCTAAATTTTATAGTTGTATACATGGCTAGATTAAATTTGTAGCTACCCAAGATATCCTGAATATTTTTCTTAATGAAATAATAACACTTTTAAGTGCTGCATTTAAGTGTTGGTATAGATGTGAAAAGCTAACTAAGTGTTTTGTGTGTGCATTAGAAAAACTGGCTGCAGAGGTGGGAACTTCCTATGGCTGCTACTTTGTGCCAGCATTTTCAGGACTGTATGCACCATACTGGGAACCCAGTGCAAGGGGGTAAGGATCTGACTGAACACTGCGCTTGCAGGGGGATTTAATAATTTTACAAATATTCCTTCCAGGTACGTGAAATTTTCTTTTTTGTTGCCTTGATGTGTCCAGATAGATCATTCTCTGTGGTATTTTCATGAGCTACTGTGCTTCTGTTCTATATTTAACCTGATCAAAACAGCAACTGCTACTGGGAGGAAAGGAAGGATTAGCTAGCCCAGCTGTTGATCCTCCTCTCCTCTCCTTGTCCCCCTCCTCAAAAAACAAGCCAACAAAAAAAAAAAAAAAAACAGTGTGGGGCAGCAGGGCAGGGAAAAATTTTCTGATTTTGAAACGGTTTTTATCTCACTACAGTAAAAGAAGAGGTCTGCATTCCTGTGAACTGTCAGGCAACAAAAGTAATAAAGAAAAATTTTGTGCTGATTAGTGTTTTTGAGTTCAGTTTCAGGCCATGTAATTCCTTCCCACTTGGCCTCCTTCCCTTTGTATAGCGCTTTCTTTCCAGTCTATTGAAAATTCTTTTCTACTCCTTTTTTTTACAGCCCCTCTTCTGGTAGTTCAGCCTCAACCACCTGGTAATAGTTCAAACAATAGGTTCTCATTTGTGTTTTCTGCTGTGGTGAGCTTGCCTACTGTTGTTGGAATCATAACATGCCCTAGCAGTCATGGAAGCATAACAAATATAATTAAAAAATAACTTTCCTAGAGTGGGAAAAGAAATCTTAAAGGCTAGCTTGTTCCCAAGGTTTCAAGTAGTTGCATCTTTAGAATTCAGATGCTTCTTGTATGTATCTTTTTCTTTAAGGAAAAAGAAAAACCTCTGAATTAGATGTTTTTACAGTTTTTCATATCAGATTACTTAACTTTTAATGATTAAAAACTGATCTTTGGAATGGTAACAATAAAAAATGTCCTTTAATATCTTTGAACTTGCATGTATCCAGCAGTATTTCTGTGTAGTACTGTGCTGTTCCTCAGCTGTTGAAATAGAATAAAAGATGGTTATTTGCTCGGCTGTTCAGAATATATTGGCAGAATTCAGCTTCCTCATAGTGTGATGTAGCATAATTCCCCTACCCAAAAATCTCTTTGAAGGTTCAGAAGTAACTAATTATCAGACTAGATCTGAAAACAATTTCAAACATTTAGAGAACAGCAATGACCCATATAGTCTTTTTCTTAAGAAATGAAAACATTAGAGAATTCTTTAAGATTTTAGTGATAAATTCAATTATTTTTTAAAGAGAAATCAACCTCAATCAAGCCTCTTTTTTTTTTTTTCTTAAAGACAGACTAGAATTAGTGGGGCTGTTTGTGTGTGTACAAATTATTTATGGCAACTGTATTGATTGGACCCTTGAAAACACTTTGTCAGGAAAATGAGAGTTTTGATTTTAAAAACCAAGCTTTCTAGTATTAAAAAAGCAGTCTTCATACAATAGAACTGAATGAGATTTGAAGAGGACCCAGGTGTGAAGTATAGGTTTATGTCTGATAAAGAAGAGTGTCCTAATTGTTTTTTTTCTCTCTTCAACAGTATCATCTGTGGCCTTACTCAGTTTACAAATAAAAACCACATTGCCTTTGCTGCACTAGAAGCAGTCTGCTTTCAAACACGAGAGGTAAAGGCAAATTAGGTCCTAAATTCATTGTAAATTAGTGTGATAACAGGAACTGTAGCTCTTCAGGAAAAGAGGAGATTTAAAAATATTAATGAAGATTAGTCATATGCTTTATATTGTACTTAGATGCTGTTATTGTCTTTACTTGTTGCTAATGGTGAAAAATTGCTCCTGTGGACTTATCTAAACTTGTGTGGTACATGTTTTTGGAGTGGTAATGCTGCTTTTTACCAGCATGTAAAATAAGGTGAACATATTTTGTGAATATTTTGAGGGGCAGAACACAGAATGTTTAGAATAGCAGGGCCAGTGACATAACTACAAAGCTTCATTGGTGTAGGAAACTACACTTTATGGTCTGTTGTGATAGAGATGGCTTATGTCACTTTTGATACACAAGAACAAAACGGAGTTAAGGCAAGACAGCAGCAAGCATACCGAGGGAAAGCTGGCTTCACTTCCTGCCTGTTCCATCCTTCACTGCCTCAGCTGGCGTTCAGTAGCAGCCAACCAAAATTCTCACAGAGGAAATTAATCCCCCAGCCAAATTAAAGAGGTTGATATCAGTATGAGCATTGAATCCTTATATCACCATCTATTCCTTCCTGTGTTTTGCAGTCCCTGGGTTCTGTGCAAATACAGGAGGAAATTAATTCCCTAGACCTTGCAGGATAACAGTCTGGCCTTAATTTGATTACCTGAATTAAACTGGTGATGTTTAAACACACTGATTTTTAAAATAGCATCCTGCTCAGACCATGTAAGATGAGGGAAGCAGTGTGCTGTTTCTGTAGTGATATAGAATAAAGTACTTATTGAAAAAGACTGACAGAGATTCCACCCAGGCTTCTGCTTTTGAAGCTGTGCTGACAGCCTCTGAGTCCTCAGAAGATTGTGAAGGAAATTGAAAGTAGCATTCTAATTTTCTAATTCTTGTACTAGAAGTCTGGGTAAAGTTACAGGCAACTGATTTGTTGTCTGCTCCTCTTTCCTTGTCCATCCTGCCATCCATTCCCTCTCATGTGACAGCTCAGTGAACTTTCCAGCAGAAAATTATGCCTTTTTTTGCTGGGCTATTTTTCTGCTGGATTAATGACCTCAGCTGCCTCATAAAGGCATTCAGCAAATGTGGCTGGAAGTAGGAGAGAGGGGAACAAAGCTGTCAGACTGAGTGAGGGTGAAGTTCACTGTTTGAACAGACCTAACACTTCCCCATACTTTAGTCACTCTGATTAAATCACAATGACAGGAGTGCCTGATCAGGCACTGGACACTCTTAAACGAACAGGCTAAATCCTAGCGACACTGGTAAAATATATTTATGTTTTTCTAAAGATACATCATTAGTTCTGCCTTGTCAAAAAAAATTCAATTCCAGTGACAATGGAAGTCTTCAAGAAAGCCCTTCATTGGAGGTCACCTTCAATGGAGTTCTTGCCTGTTTGTGACATTCACTCCTTCTGAGTACCTTGTTATCCAAAAAGCTTCTTCCTTATGCAAGTAGATGACACTTGTTACCTTTTTTTCTTCCAGAAGGAATTTTGGAAAAATAAGCCATTTTTCAGTTCTAAGAGCTGTACAATGCTGTCATGAGGCAAAATCTGCATACTTGGATCCTTGCTCTTCATCCCACCTCTGTACAATAGAGATAGCAGCAGCATGACCATGATTTGTTTTGTTCCTTCATCCCTTCCTGGCTTCTAGCATTCTTTTTATTATTTTAATCTCTGCTGAGTGCATGCTGATCCAACATGCTCTTACACAGTGGTAAACAAACCCAGAGCTTCCAATGGTGCTGAAGTTCTGAGTGGTAAAAAAGGCAGATAATATCACCTTAGACAAATGCGAAGTGATGTATGTGAAGGAAATAAGTACTAGTATAGTACTGCCAGCAAACTTTGTGCAAGAATCCTGGTTTCCAGTTTATTTCTAGTGTATTGAATAGTGTGGGCCCATAGGCAAATGCTGCCGCCACGAAAACTGGCCTTACTCTTCTTACCTTGTAATTTTTAACCTTTTTTTATCCTGGGTAGTTCCTTTGGTTCCTTTAAAGATTTTTCTGGTACCTTGCTGGCTTACTTTCTGGAAACTGGGAGGATCTCCTGGATAGTTCATCTCCACGTAGTTTTCACTATCTTGCAAGCCTAAAATTTTTTTTGTTCTTTTTTAAGTAGCATGTTGACTTCCTGGTAAATATGGTATTACAGGGTACTTTGTGAGCTACAGAACAGGGCAGAATGCACTGTAGTTTTAGTGGTTTTTTGTGGTCTGTGTTGCTTTGTCATTTAAAGCTGAGAAAAACACGCCTCTTTTTTTATTTAAATACACTGAAAAATTACAAAGAGAAAATCAAACTGTACTTGTTAATGCCTAACTTGTGCACTAGCCTTATAAAATGTAAATGAGTCATTTAGATGACTGCTTTTCAAAACCCTACAAAAAACACTATTCTGTATTTATTGGTGATTATGGGACAATGCCATGTTACCAGTAACTAAGGTTTGAGGCAAGTCTTACATTTTTAGGAAAGCCTCTAAAAAGCATATTGAGAGGTATCAGTGAATTAGACACTCCATCTTAGGTAATTATCCCTTGCAAACACTTCAACATTTTTCAGCTAGAAACTGGGCCCAAATGAAGGTAACATAATTTTATTAAAAGTTGCACTAACAGTTTATTTTGCTCTCTGTCTTGTTTGATATAAAATTCTCCATTTTCAACAACTAATTGAAAATATTTGAAGAGGCTGCTCTTTCGAAACATTTCAACATGCCTCAGTTCTTATTGCAGAGTCTTCCAGATTGCCAGTTCAAATGTTTTAATTCTTCAATTCTTTAATCCATCAAATAAGAGAAACTATCCAGACAAAGGATGATCAGTTGAAGGACTCCATTAATTATTTCTGCTTCATTTGTTAGCTTTGATTAATGTTCTCCTCAACTTTTCTTAAAATTCCTCTCAGGCTGCATAAGTAGCACATAGGATACATCCAGAGCATCTGAGGAGAGAGGTGTCCTATACTAGGAATTCTGTAATGAAGAGAATGCACATGTTGTGTGTTAAACAAAACTGTGTTGTCATTATGTCTGTTTTGCCTTTTAATATATAGGAGAGAGGATTGATTTACTTAACCCTCTTCAGGAAATGATGTAGTATCAGTGTTTTACACTCAGAGGGTATCAGAGCATTTCTGTGCAATTAAATTGTACCATGTATTACTCTTATTTAAGATTCTAGATGCTATGAACAAGGACTGTGGGATTCCACTAAGTCAGTTACAAGTAGATGGAGGAATGACCACTAACAAAATCCTCATGCAGCTCCAATCAGACATTCTCTGTATTCCAGTAGGTAAGATGAATTTACAGCTCCTGCTTTCTTTTTAATGCTGAAAACATTGGTTTGTAATGGCTGTTGAGAGCAAATTGGGTAGCTTGCTTTGTTGTTGTATCTTGATAGATATGTCAGTCTTTAGTTCTGATGTCATCAAGGGGACTTCCATTAAAAATCATTATGGTCTTTGTGTTTTGCTTCAGTAAAGCCATCAATGGCTGAAACAACAGCTTTAGGAGCTGCTATGGCAGCAGGAGCTGCAGAAGGTGTTGAAGTTTGGAGTCTGAATCCTAGAGATTTGACAGCAGTGACATGGGAACGATTTGAACCACAGATAAACCCAGAGGGTAAAACCTTTTTGTGTTATCTGAGTTGCAAACTTTTTTTTCTTACAAATGTTGATAGGGCTGGTTTTGGTTACTCTTCTTTTGGCTTTAAAAAGCCTATATTAATTATTGCTTTTTAGCTAGCTATCTTTCTCATCAGTTCTTAGGTGCTTGTAGAAATGAAAAGTGTGCACTTGACATAATTAATCCCTGTAAAACGTAAATGATTTTTTATCTTTTCAATTATTTCTTTATTTTTGGTACATAATTTTGTCTTACTATTTTGATTATAATTATTCTAAAATCCCTACTTCAAGACAACATTTGAAGGGTTTCTACATAAATATCAATTGCCTCATTTTGTCCTGCCTATAAATCTTCTTATTGGTGAACATGAAGAAATTTTCTTTTATTTCTTCTTACTATGCATAACTGGGATGGAGTGGGGTTTGGGATGGAGTTTTTTTTGTATTCAAAAAAGGATTTTGTATTACTTTCTTTGTGCAAACAAATGATACTGTGCAAAAGAATGAAAAACTCATATTGCCGTATCTGGTCCTTAAATATTTGTGGTTGCATTCCTATGCATTGAGAGGCTTTTCTGTTTTCTGATTTCTTAATTTCAGAAAGTGAATATCGCTATGGCAGGTGGAAGAAAGCTGTGATGAAGTCTATGGGATGGGAGGCATCTGAAAGTTCAAATGGTAAACCAAAAATTAATGCAGGTCAAGTGTTATTAATTAGCCAGTTAACCTAGGGAGCTCATCTTGCTTTTGTTGACCTTTTCTGTTCATGCCATCTCTGGACTGTTTTAGTGATTTAAAGGTCATTACTTAAATCCACTGTGGAAACAAAGCAGGAAAATTTGGGTCTTCCTCCTGAATAGCTGCAGGTTTTGCAGGATGGCATTGGTTTGCAAAAGAAAAAAAAAACCTCACCTGCAAGACGAGATACAGCACAATGCTTAGAGCACAGAGACTTTTTAAACCTTCTTATACCATAACCTCATGCTGCAAAGGAGAAAAGTTCTATCCTGTGGTTTTGCTTGCTGTATCTGCCTTCATTATTTGCTGTGTAGGAAGGAGGGATTGATATCCATATTAAAATCGATTTGACCCATAGGGGGAAAGAGCAAAGAGTTATCATTAAGTAAAGAATTACACAGACCTATTGTTTACATACAGAAAATATGAAAACACTTTTGAGGGACTGCACAAGAATTTTCTTCTGTAGTAGAGGGCTTTCTCATCTGTCACGTTTGGGTTAATTAAACCTGCAGTCTTCCTGTGATCTATAATTTGAATGTTTATTTTACTACAATTTGAGGATAAGTTTTTAGCCCTGAGTAATAATATAACACATAATTTATGGGGTTTTTCAATTATATTTAATTTCCCTTTTATTGGAAAACCTATTAAAATGAAAAGTATTAAGTAAAGAATCCTCAAAATTTAAACTCTCCCCACAATCCAAAATCCACAGTTGGAGCCCTAAGCTGCATGTGGCCACTTTCTTCTTGAAAGCTAAAATTTTCCTTTTGCCATCCTATATGTTGGTTTAAATATTTTATTTAACACTGTGGTTTGCAAACAATTCTGCCAAGGCTATTGGGAAGGGAAACAGGTGGATTAACATGAGCAATATGATTCCCTTCAGTATTGATCTTTATGGTTCAGTACCTTACATCTAACCTGATGCTTATCATACTAGGATAAAAAATTCTGCCTTGCAGTAAATAAATCTAGATGGTTTTTTTTCAGTTTATGTGAAGAGATATGTTTATCAAAACTTACTTTAGTGATTTTCTGGTCTAATACCTGGGGGTCAAATGTTCTTTTCCTTTGTTCTTTGGTACTTTAGGGGTAGGTTGGGATTGGAGAATACTAGAAATGGGCTCAACCTAGATTGTGCTGATAGTGGAATTTGGACTTGAACTCTTACAGAGAGAACCTATTTTGAATTATTATGGGGTTTATGCATAATATTTTTTTAGTTCTTCTGCAAATGTCACTACATTTGTTACTTTTTGCTTTTCATATATAGTTAACACATATACTGCAATTTATATATATATTTCTCTTTTGATTTGCTTGACTGGAAACACCATCCCCTGGATGCCATCAGGTGACAGTAGTATCTTCTCTAGTCTGCCTTTCAGTGTTTTTATTATGAGTAGCATGCTAATGTTAATCGGAGCAAAGTACCTCTCAGGTTAGTTATTATTTGAATTAGATCACTTTAAAAACTATCTACACTATTTTAAGTTTTGGGTTTTTTTGTATTCCATCTGTCTGTTTCTAGCAAAAATGACTGATGCTTTTTGTTGTTCATGCACACAAACGTTTAAGGGTGTGAATCAGGCATAATGTGCCTAAGGAAGCCAAGGGAATGCCATCTCAAATCCATCTTCATGTGCCATTTAATTTGTAATTGTTGGATGCACATGAAACCTTGGACTCTCCTTTGTCTGTCTGTGCAGATTGCACAGTTTATAAAAGGGATACAGGTTGGAGCAGTCTAGCAGAGTTATGCATTGCCTGCTTTACAGTGTGCATGGCAGATAGAATAAGGTTCCATCCTTTATCCTGTATTTCTTCTTGCACTGTTTTTAATTATTTTGAGGACCTTGTTTAAAGAAAGTGAAAATTATTTCTTCTGTCCCTGAAAGGCTTTGTGCACCCATTTGATTTTTCTGGACCCCTTGAAACTATTGTATTGTTAGAAATCTTCATCTACTAAATCTAAAAAACATTCTTCTTGTACTTTGCTCTTGATGGACAAGTGAATTAATTTAGTCTAAAAAGAAGAGACCCTAAAAGGCTTAACTGCAAAACTGGGAAGGGACTGTGTGCATATGCAATGAAGATGCATCTTCAACCTGTTAATGTACAAGTTATTTTAAAAGAAATCTCTTAATGTAGATGACAGTTATTTATGCCAGAAGTAAGACATTTCATTAAGATATTCTTACAGTAAGAAAAGGAAGTTTGTTTGATGATGTAATTTATTCCTTATCTCAGAATTTCATTGCAGAGATACTATTTTACAGTATAGGCATTGTTGCTACTTAGTAAGCTTGGGGGTTGCTTAGTTTTCTTTTTTTGTTTTGGTTTTGGAGGGATAAGCAAGGAGGTGTTAATTAAACATACAATTGAGGACTCTAGCATGCTCCTGGGGTGATGTGTTTATATTTTGTTTCTACTCATTCAGCCTGAATTAACTATTCAATTTTCCTTGCATGGAAGAGATGGTTGCAGCTTGTAGGAGAACTAAAATCAAGCTAAACAAGTGCTAGGCAAAAATCAAAATGAACAAATGGATTTTCAGTTATTTACTAATTCCGAAATATATCTGTAAGTGAAAAATATCTATATTATGAAGAATAAAATAAAGCCAGCTGTGAATAAGTGGGTAAATTTTTAACAAGCTGGAATATAAATTCCAGGTCAGGTGCTTCACCACATAGAGGGTACGTAAAATTATATGGAAAATCAATGATAAATGAACAAATAAGCAACTTAAATTGCTTTTTAAAAACAGCTAATCAGTAACCTGCATATTAAACTTGCACTGCTGGAACTCATAAGAAAAGATTTCTTTTTCTCAGTTCTTTAAGCTTGTCAGTGCCTTTCTGACCTACAATTGGGAAACACATTCATCTCAACTCACTGCCTTAGACCTTTAGAACTCGTTTTTGACCTTGTTTTCAGATAACAGTAACTATCAATGTGGTTACTGTTGCTATATAGTTGTTATACACACCGGTATAATTACTTTATATATGAATGTATTGCTTCAGTATTTACAACCTTGGCAAGATGAGAAGTTTCCTGTTCTTTGATTTAAAAATGATGAGGTCTCAAAAGGAACAGCAACAGTGATGTTATGTACAGGTTGTAGTTTTTCCCAGCTGTCATTAGTGTAGAATGTGAGATACAGAATTTGCATTGTCAATTGGAGGATGTCTGTTTCCCCCTTAGACGCTGGCTCTGGTAAATATCCTTTTGCTTTTAAAAGCTAGAACTTGCTGACCAGTCTTTCCTTCTAATTCAGTGCTGAGACTCCATTTAATTAATTTGTTACATTTTATATTTTAGTGAAACACTGTAACTCCAATGCAGTCATCAGAATAGCAGGTTTGAGGGTTGAATTTAGGGAGGATTGAATTCATCCTTCATGTGCTGAAACAGCAGTAAGTCTCACATGGCAACGGTGCTGATGTTGAACGTGTTTCTCTAGGGCAGGGCCATGATTTTACAGCTACTGAAATGTGAAGGAAAAATCTGCTGTGCCAGAATAGAGAACACTAGCATAGCAAAACCCCATTTACAGAACTGCTAAGCTGCCTTTTTATGTGGCACCTGATGACTGAACAATACTCTATTAATTATATAATTTCATCAAAATCATAATCTTGTACCTTATTTTATGATCTTCATTCTTCTCTCCTGGAGAGAAATGGATGATGTTTTTCACTACTGAAACAAGGTGCACAAAACAATTGGAGTCCTTATGCTAAGATGTTTTTAAGTTTTTCACGCTCATTTTGGAAGTGGACATCAGAGAGATTTCAATGTATTCCACAGCTCTAGTTTTTTGGTTTTGTTTTTTTTGTTTTGTTTTTGCACAGGGTGGGTAGGAATTAACTGAAAATTATCCTATATTTTATTAGACTCAAATTTAAATAAATTCCTTTATGGGCTTAAATTGGCATCTCTCAACTCAGGTATAGTTGGGATTGGCTATATATGGGGTCTTATGTGGCATCTGGGGTATAAAGTTATTTGACTTTATTCTTACAGAATGAGACATCAGTGCTGATCAGCAAAACTATATTGTCCCTGCTTAAATACCCTGTGGATTTTGGGGTTTTTTTTTGTAAGATTCTGGTTTTCCTTTTTAGTTTCTTTTGTTGTGATTGTTACTGCCAAATTGCATACTAATTTATATATAGGGATCACTGTGCAGTTCTGCAAGATAGTTGCAATAATATTTTCCAAATTTCTGAAAGTTGAACTCATATTTAGAAGAAAATAAGCTTAAATTACCTTCTTTCATTCCTTCTACTTGTTAAAAATTTACTCATCTTAGTAGTGAGGTCTCTGCTCCCCCTACTGTGCACATCCCACACACTTAAGAGCTGGCTTATCTGGTGTCATAAGACATATCTAATTTATAATTGCAGTAGCTGAAAACAAAAGTTGGTTTTACTGAATTCCTCTTATAGCTCAGTTGTGTTATAGAGTGTTACTAATGTTTTAGAATAAGTTCTGTATTCCTAATGCACACATTTTTTATTTAAGGTAAATGAGGCTACTTAGTGGACTCACTGGATGCAGCTGATTTTTTTGTTTCGGTTTGTTTTGTTGTCTGAAGAGATTCCACCACCAACGTGATTATGCTACTTTTGTGGTTCAATATATTCATGAATCCATCTGTCACCAGTCCCTGCGTAACTTCCCAGTGGTGCACTGAAAATTCAGTCTTCAGCCCTTCATTACTCTGTTCCCTAACCCAAATCAGCTCCAAATGCACTGGAAGCCTTTGTGTGGACGATCTCACATCATCCTCTAAAATTTCACAAGCCCTAGCTTTGTCTGAGAAGGTGGTATGAAAAAAACCTGCAGTCTCTGAGGTAATGATGGCAGATGTTTAGCTGTCATTTTCAGGAGTTTGGTACTTCATGCAACATACTTCAGAAAGTTAATGATGCACTATGGAACTTTATAAACATCTTACAATTCTTCCAGCTGCTGTGAATTACTTTTCATATGCCAATGGTTGCCAAAGATATTTTATTGTAGTTGCCACTGGTGTGAAATACCTTCCATGGTACAAACCTTTAAAAGACTAGTCCAAGATGGATTACCATAGCACACATTGCCTCTGGTTTGGCAATGAGGAGTTTGCTGCTATGGTCCACAGAGTATTGCTGAAACATTCAGTTGCAAGGTTAAAAAGCTGGGTTTGGTTCTGACACATGTAGTTACTTGGCCCATCAGAAATATTTGTGAAACCAAATCCTGTAGCTGTACCTTTAAAGAGATGAGAGAAAATAGTGTTTTGGTTAAGGCCATGTTTCATCCTGTGGTTTTGTGCTAGCTTGGAAAGACAAGTTTGATGCAGCATGCTATTGACAGGACAGCTGCTTGATAACTCAGCAACTGATAACTTTTCAAACTGCTCTGTACAGTGCACTTTCCTTGACCAATACTGCATATATTCTGTCATCCTGCTTAAGTGACTATTTGTTAAGCTTTAGAAAGTTGAAGCTAACTTAGTTTTCATTAAAGAGGGTCCACTCCAAACAAAATATCAGTGCTTTAGTTCTTGATTTCATTTAGTATATCTCAGGGACCAAAATCTCCCTTTCAGTTTCCATGTCCGTAGTTTTAACTGCAAGATGTTGCAAAATATGCTGGGACAATCCAAAACCCTGGCTTGGTAGAGTAAGTACTGGCACCTGAAATGGGCCACTGGAATTTACAGACAATGGTGACAGCTGAATCCCATCCACTTTGAAATCCTTTGTTTTCCACATGAAAGGAGTGAGGTAATAATCTTATCTTCAGCTTTCCTGTTTGTACCAACAGCATCCTAAATGCCAGCCTTATTGGTTAGGTCAAGGAGGTGTTCTTGCGTAGTGTTGTTAGACCAGTATGGAATGGCAGCAAGGTTACATGTGGGAACAACACAAAGAATTTCAAAGAAGTGTTTAAATGCACTAGGAGTTAAAGGGAGAGGATTTTTGTGTGCATTTGTTCTTAAAGATTTTTGTCTTTAACAAAGTTTTTCTTTGATTAGAGGCTTAGTTTTTAAAAGGATGTTATATGTCTGAAGCAATGAATTGCACAGAAATTCAGGTCTGTACAATATATTTAATATCAAATGCATATTAATTGCCTTTTTATTGTCAAGTGCAATGACTTTTGAAAATGTGACTTTTAACTTAGAAGATAGAGAAGGAACATTTTTTGTCCTGTGATTGCATGTACAACTTCAGCAGAGAGAAGGGATTTTGTGTACAAGTGAAAATATAACAGCATAATTCAAATACTGTCTCTCCTGTAAATACTCACATGTGAAGTGTGACAGCCAAAATTTCTGGTGTTTCTAGTTTGTATTGGAGAGGTGAAGAGTAAAAAAAGAATATGATCCCATAGAAAACATCTCATACTCCTTACCTTTACTCTGAGCTGTTTCTGATCCCACTGTACCCTGAGGAAGAGGAATGGAGCAGCCTGTGGAGCACAGGGAGCAGGGGCAGGACACATCTCAAACTCTGGACTTCTGAATATGACCTCTGAGTCTTGCCAAAACCACTGAAGTGCTGGACCTGGGAACGAATAATGCTGAAGTGTTGCCTTTGCCCGTGATAAAGGTGGCAAGTGGAAAGCTTGTACCTAACAAGTAGGAGAGGGAATTTTTGCTGCTTTTTTGACTTATCTTTTACTGGGAAACACAATTCCTATTAATTTTTCACTGAGTAAAAATCATTATTTTATTTTCAATTGCTGTTGCAAATGTTTTTTAAGAGTTTCACATCACTGTTAACTTTCTACCAACATAGTTGAAATATATTGTAAACTGCTTGTTGGCGGGGAGGGGACAAACTGTTAAAGTTAGCTTTTTCTGAAGCTGTGATTTATTTTTTTTTTTATGAATTACCAGTTTATAAATTCTTAATTGAGAAATGCATTAATTTGGTATTAAAGTACCACAAATGAATTGATGGAAGGTGTCAGTTTATTCTTGCACATCATCTTTCAGACATATTGTCACAAATATTTTTACAGGAGGCACAAGGAGCTGTATATAAAGCAGTAAAGCAGCCACTCTGAGACACACTTTAAGTTGCTCAGATGTACAGGTGAAATACATGCAGTTCTGCATTCTGCTTCAGTGATGCCAGGACTCAAGGACTGGATTAGAATTTGAATTTCCTAAAGTCCCTCCATGTTCAGGAAAAAGCAGGAAAACACAAGAAAAATGACAGGAAGGAGCATGGTCGTAGTACAGGTTTGATGTAAAGGTGGGGTGGGGCCAATACACCAAACAGGTTTTAGTCTTATACCATAGTCTGGCAATTGCTACAGGTTCAAAAGCCTTTGTGAGCTGTGGGGAGAAATGTTCATGAAATAGCAAACATTGCTGGGGGTGGTAGCTGGGAGCAGAAGGTGCTTCTGTTATTTTATAAAAGCAGCATGGGGTATATCTGATGGGTACATTTAAGGAGTGCACCTGCTGGATTCTTACTCTGTCTCTTTGTGGCTTCCAGCTGCCTTCTACACATCCAGTGCTCCATGATTATCCAAGGATATGGCCTTCATCTGTAGCCTTTACAAATCCTTAATCTCCTCTATGGAAATCAGTTGTGTGTCAGAAACAAAACACACACACTGACACACACCCTGGAAACCTTTAAAAATGCATTTAAGTTTCACATCAGCACACAAACACTTAGCACTCAATATCAGGCTTCTCCCTCTGCCCATGAGACTCCAGTGTCTTCCTTTCACATGGCAGAATTGCAGCCTTGCCCTTAGCTGCCCTGCACAAGAGTGTACTCATATTTCATGACTCATCAAGCTGGAATATTATGAGATTGGAATTTTATTAATTTAATTAGTTTCAGAAGCTTATAAATATTTTTTTTCAACAAAAGCTGATACAATGTCTGTTACTGGGACTCTGTACAGTATAAGCAAGCTTCTTAATATCCACATCAGCATCCAAGCTCTAATCTTTCCATCTAAAGAGCCCTAGATCTTTATCAGCTCTTGGAATGCTGGGCCCAGGATGATTGCTGCATGTACATGTATGTTTTTTAAATTACTATATATATATTACATATAAATTACTGGAATTTATGGAAGTGGTATTCATCAATCATGGAGATAAAGATGGGCAAATGAGTGGCAGCCCTTTAAAGCTGGGAAGTGGCACAGGAGCATTGATGGAATGATTTGTCCTGAGGGATCTCTACAGGCTGGAAAAGTGGGCTGAGAGTGAGCTCTGCAAGGGGAAGTGCCAAGTCCCACCCCAGGAGGGGCAAACCCTGCACTGGGACAGGCCAGGGACCTGCCTGCTGGGAAGCAGCTCTGCAGGACAGGTCCAGGGGGCTCCTGGTGGACACCAAGTTGAGCCCTTGTTTTCAGCAACTGGACAAAGAAGGCAAACAGCACCTCGGGCTGGGTCAGGCATAGCACCAGCAGCAGGTAGGGGAGGGGATCTTTCACTCAGCCCTGCTCAGACTCAACTGCTGCCCACAGAAGCTGTGGATGCCCCACCCCCAGAAATGTTCATTGCCAGGTTGGATGCGGCTTTGAGCAACCTGGTCTAGTAGAAAATGTCCCTGGCCATGGCAGAGCAGCTGGAACTACATCGTCTTCAAGATCTTTTCCAGCCCAAAGCATTCCATGATTCTGTGATGCCTGGAGTGCTACATCCTTCTCTGGGATTGCCAGGATGAGAGAGACACAGACATAACAGAGGGAGACCTGTGACAGGCCACAAAGATGGATGAGGTGTTAGAGCACTTGTCATGGGTGAGAAGTTGAGATGTCTGGGCATATTCATCTTGGAGAGAGCTCATATATAAATTCCTGACACAAGGACGGAAAGCCAGACCCTTCTCAGTGATGCCCAGTGACAAAACTAGACACAAGTGAGCACAGGAAATCTCATTCAAACCAAAGAAAACAATGTTTTACTCTGAGGGTGGTCACACAAGGGACCAGGTGGCTCAGGAAGGTGGGATCTCATCCAAGATACTCAAAACCTGATGAACAGCCCTGATCTCACTGACCCTGCTCTGAGCAGAGGGTTGGCCCAGACAGAGGTGCCCTCCTGCCTTGGTCCATCTGTGGGGCTGGTTAGATCAGCCACAGCTCAACCCCAGCACAGGCTGAAGCCTTGGGCCAGCTCAGAACAAAGGCTAAGGGAAAGCCCATGCTGGTTTATTTGGACAAAACCAGTTCAGGTTTTGTGAACCAACTGTCACCCACTGTTGTATTTCAGCATTCTTCAGCAGGCAGTCTCACTGTGTTACCCTGTGTATGGATTTGCTTTGGAAGAGTCAGCCCAACTGTGTGGGCTGCTCACCTTGCTTGGTTTACTCCTGAGAGATGTTCTCTTAAGCAGTTGCAGTGCAATTTTTAAGTAAAATTATTCTTTTTCAGATTTCTGATTGCTTTAATCTAACACCCTATTTTTCGTAGGGAATTCCACCACCAGGTGGTTCAAAGGAGCCTAGGAGGCAAGCGTGGGATAATGTGTTTCCAAAGACATCACAGTTAATTTGCAGTTAGCAAAACCTAAAAGTATGGGTTCCTTAGTTTTTGTAATAGGAAGACATCAGTATGGGAGTAATTTTTTTTTTTTTCTGTAGTGTTTTTTTCCTTCACATCTGTGGGCTGCTGGTCTAGGAGTTCTTTCTCTGGCTATCCTTCAAAGTACATCCACTTCAGCGGGAGGTATCTCCCACACTGTTCCTTTTCAGTTCTTCAGGAGCACGCTGAGAACTGAGGCCCCAGCAGCTCTAGCTTCCTGCTCTCCTGACACACTCCCTAGGTCTTGTGCAACTAGAAAACAGACAGGATGGCACTGGCCATCAGTTGTCACCATCTAGAACACGCATTTTCCCTCCCACCACTACAGCCAGTTGCAGTTGTATTCTGTTTGTTTTGGCAAGGGGATGAGTTAGCATGCCCAACAGCCCCCACAGTTCCTTTGCTACTTCATAAACACCTTCAGGAGTGAGGGGTATATCACTTCAGCTGCTTATTTTTGCTAAGCTTTCAGTCCTACCCCTCCTTCTTGCAAAGGTTGTCTTGCAGGTGGAGCCACTGTTAAAAAAATTGCCACAGAGCTTATTGTTTGATACAGACTCATGAACTCATTAGCTTTTATGAGCACAGAAATCCCTTTGTTATTACTTCTCACTCTGGAACACCAGGAGTCACTTGAGAGGATACATTACACAAATATTAATATCCTTCCCCACATGATGTTTCAGTATTAAAATCACTTCCACAAACACTAAAGTCGAGTGCTGCTTCAGTATGAAGGGAGGTTACTTGAAAAACTATGTAAACTGCTTTAAACTCTTATCACCTTATAACTAGACTCTAACTCCAAGTCTTCTGTGGACAGCATTTTCAGGAAATGAATGTACCATTGCAGCTTGTCAACCTTGATTTCTCAAGGACAATTGATTCTTCAGTTGTACAATTCTGAACTGACTCTTCAGCAGAAGAAAGCGCTTTAACAAAATAAAATGCTTTTAGAGAGCTCACATAGAAATACTGGAGACAGCAGATATTTTCCATTTTTGGGGTTTTTTTTTTAAGGAAAGAGAAGAAAAGGGGGGAATCTGGAGCCTGCAAGAATCATGTCACTGTGAAGCAAAATACAGGATGAAAGCTATAATGTTCTCAGCTAAACTTCAAGACATGTATTTTTAAGTCTCTCCACCAGGTATGTATCACCAACACAAATTATTTTTATGTGGACTCTAGCCCTCTAAAAGGTGCAGACCCCTTCAAGTGCAACATGGTGCCTCTATCCTGTGACTGTAATGCATAAACCTTAAAGAAAACAAATTGCACCTTGTCTTGCTTTGGATTTCAGCTCACTGATGAATTTCCAGCTCAAGTCAGGGGCTGCCATACTCATGCCATCATTACTTTGACTCTTGCCAGACTTTTATGTTTGACTTCTGATGTCACACCGACAAAGAACTGCACACAAGGCAGGGTTTGTCAAACTTGGAAATGTTAAGCAATGTTCAGCAATGCTAAGCACAATTCATGTTAATATAATTAATGATTAAATTAAATGAAGCATAATTGTGCTGAAAGATTTTATTTGCTAATCTTGAAATAGCTTATTTGCTTATTCATGAGGATGTGAAATACTGAGTCACAACTGATGTGCAGATGAGCTACTCTGTATATTGGAATATGCAGGTAGGGTTTTATTATTCAGTGTGTAAGGTAAGCACTTGGGAAAGGTAGAAAAAAGCATACCTGAATTTTAGCAGTTCAGAACACAGTGTAACATAATGGTAGATCAATATAACAAGCAAGAGGATGGTTAAAGGTCATTACAGTAGGATGACACTGGTTTACAGAATATCCTTGAGATATCTGAAATTGTTGGAAGAGTTCATTATAGCTTTGTTAAAGAAAGCAAATCAGTTATTTCCACGTGCTTTTCAAAATCTGTTGAAACTATCACAGCAGCATTTGGCACATTATTGTCAAAATGAAAATGTTGAAATCGCGATTTAAATATTTATGCAGAAGCATGAGTCACAGCTGCACTACCTTACAATAGAAACAAAGATAACATCAGCATGCGGGCAGCTCACTTACACGCTGTAGATCAGTGCTGCCAAACAAGTTTGCACTAAACATGTGGTACTAAACACTTATGAGGAAAGACAGTGAGGTCTTTCATAATAAAATTAAAAAAAATAAATTGTGTGGTAATTCTTGTTTACAGATATTCCCCTAAGATTGTTCATATTATGAATTTCTACCTAAGGTCAGGAAGTTCCAGCACCAAGGTTACACACAGACCTAGTAGTCCATATCCATTGAAGTATAATTAGCAATTTCTTTCTCTCAATGGATATTTCATTTTGGACACTGCCGAGACTTTGAAATGACTAATGTTCCATTATGAAGAAAATGGATGTGAGATCCATGGATCTCTCACTTCTCTTTTATTTTGAAGTTAGTTTTTGTAGAGCATAAGACATGGAACTGAAATGACACTGAGCCACGACCTTTGCAGACACACCTCCAAGGTACCTCCCTCTCGTTCTCTTCTGGCACTGTGAACAACACAGACATGTTCAGGACTGCTGTGGGTTTGTTATTTTGGGTTTGTCTGTGCACTCCATCACTCTGTCTGGACTTGGTGTCAGTACAAGCATTTCTGTTTCAGAGCAGGAACAAGGAGCTGGGGTTTCTCCATCTGTCCCCTCACCCTGCTGCTGTACTGATATAATGTGTGGCAGTCTTGGGGCACATGGAATCACACACAGATGCCAGGTAACATCCTACTTCCAAAGCACATTTCAGACCATGTACTCCTTTTCCCACCTCTATCATGTATCCCTTCTCTTGCTGGACATCCCTGTAGCTCCAGCCCAATAGAAAGAGGGATGAGCTAAATGAGAGTTCTGCCAAAGTCCACACAGTCAGTGTTTGCTGGGGGTCAGGGAAAATCTTAAGGATTTTTGAAAGGTCTGGCTTACATCATGTCAAGAACAGAGTACTGCTTCTGGAAAACAGCATTTGGGAGTGAAAAAATGAATGTTTGCTGCACTGCATTTGTATAAATTCAAGCACTGCCTCTCTTTGCCAGGCTCAGTGCTGAAGCCAGGCCCACACAGCAGCCCCTGGCAGCAGAGCTGTGCTGCCCATGGCCAGAAGGATGATGCTCTGCTGGGTTGCTGTCCTGGTGCCTGCCCACCCCACACAGGATGCTGTGCTCTCACTGGCTTTGTGGGCATTGGAGTGGGCACCAATCTAAAACCTCCGTACCAGCACCACAAAACTGCTCTGCTGCTGTCTTGTTTCTCTGCATTTAGAAAGGCTTTTGCAGAGCTGCCCCTGGCACCTTGGGCCTGAACTCAACCAGGCTGTTATCAGAGCAATTTCAACAGCTGATTTTTCAGGGCAAGTCACATAATGCTTTTAATTTAAACAAATAAGAACAAATAGTCTATTCAAAACTAATCTTTCTTCAGTGAAGACAAACTGACAAATGGTGCAAGAAAATAATTAATGGTGAAAGTTTACAAAGGCCCCCAGTGACAGAATCCCTTCATTTTGGGTGTGTGCACAGGTAAGATCAATCAATTCCTCAGCACCCTTTGTCCTTACATTCAGCTTGAGTAGCATCCCACATGGTGGAAATTTTCCAAAGAACAAAAAATAGATTTGTCACCCCTGTCGTTTTCTTACCAGAGCAGATGTTAAGGAGATGTGGTCCTGACTTAAATATGAAAATACTGTTTGATCAGTCAGATAACCACATTCCTGGCCCCATGTGTGGGGCTTATTATTTAGCAATGCATGTTTCCTACACAGAAGTCATTAGCATAGATATTAATTATGTTATTATGTTCATTTTCAACAAGCCTACATTCGTTTTGCTTCTTTGACATTTTCATCATTTGCTAGTGCCACCTGGGTTAACATTCAGTTAATGACACAAGTGACTTGAAACAGTAAATAGTTGTGCAATTTATAAACTGCAATATAAACAAAACAAAACAAAACATGTCCACATGGTTATGGTAAGTTCTGCTTTGAATCTGAAGCTTTTGATTGATTAAAAGTTTAAAGCACAAATTGTATTTTCTGAACAGAGGAGCTTTCTTAATCACATTTTGCCTTTGCTGAAAAGTACCATCTGTTTATAATTTAAGAAAAGACACTTGTTGATTGTGTTAATTTCTCAAGAAAGCTCAATTCAGTTGTAATTAAGGGTGCTCACTTGGCAGTTTGGTGAACAGAAGTCCTTTGTTTATTCACAAAGCCAGCCATGTGCAGGCAGCACACTAAGTAGTGCTCTCTCACCCTTGTGCATCACATACCCAAGCAGATTCTTGCTGCCAATTAAATCTGGGCCATCTTTTTGGGCAGAGGATGTGTGATGAGATTACAGTTTGTCCCTGTGTAGGTCCTTTTGGATGAATACGGAGGAGTGTTCAACACCATCAGCAGTGGGCAGGCAAACACCTCTGGCTTTGTGTCAGTACCCTGTGGCTGGATCTGTCAGGCAACAGCCTGGCATCATCCTGGATCTCCTCTCCTCTCCTCTCCTCTCCTCTCCTCTCCTCTCCTCTCCTCTCCTCTCCTCTCCTCTCCCTCTCCCTCTCCCTCTCCCTCTCCCTCTCCCTCTCCCTCTCCCTCTCCCTCTCCCTCTCCTCTCAGCAGTGGGGTCAGCAGCTGGCCCTAAACTCGTACCCAATGTGCACCACCAGCTGGTACTTTGGGAGGACTTCAGGATCTTTAAGGAATGATTTTGGACCTTCAGAGGCACAAGGCTCTGGGCTTGAAATAGGACTGAATAATTCACCTGGGGTCACACCAGGATTCTTTTGCTCAGGCTGTGACTCTCCAACAGAAAGACCTAAACAGGTTGGTGTAGCCTGATCAAAGAGCAGGTCCTTAGCCAGGATGGCAGCCACAGGCAGCTTCCACTCACTATTCACATCATGTCAGCTTTACCCAGGTGACATTTAGAAACCTGCCAGGGTCTTTGACAAAAACAAAGCCAATTTAAAAATCCAGAGCACTGCAATTGCTCAGGTTTATCAAATGCATCAAATGAATTGTGTGAAGGAAGTGGACTGAAAGCACTACAAAAGTTTTAATTAAAATTTATTTCAGTGTGTTAAAAGAAACCACCAACTTTTATAATTAAATCTTGGCAAAAGGATTTCAATGAAAATGCCAGTGCACAAATTGCATTACTTGTGTAAAGCTACTCAATATGGCTTTCTCTGCTGCTTTGCTGATAGAGTAGGAAGAAGGATGAAAACACCATGCCAAAACCTCTCTGCACAGGAGTGGATATTAGTCACTTCAAATTCTTTCCTGTTTAATAGAAGGCATTAGCTTAACTTTCAGAGGGAGGAAAGTAATATTCTCAGTGGTAAAAAACAGCTGGGTATCATTAATGGCTTGAAAGTGGAGGTGGTGCTTTCAGCACTTCCATTTCACTTCCTCCTCCCTTCTGCCTCCTTTTCAGAGTCATAGCTTTATTTTCCCTCTTCTCACTTAACTGACTCCCCATTACAGCTTTCTGGCAAAATAAAGCTGGGTTTTTGGAGGTTTCCTTCTATATCTTGTCAAGCTGGGTTTTTGGAGGTTTCCCTCTGTATCTTGTCAAGCAAGGCACTGGTGCATAATGTTCAACAGATTTGTTTTTCCTCTGGGCTAGGTTTCTTTTGTTGTCTGAACCACCTCACAAGCAATGTGAGAGAAGCTCTTCTACATCACATGTGCTCAAACCCCCTCACTCCTGACTCCTCCACAAGTGGAGCTGTAACTTTGATATCCAAAGGACAGATTTTGTTATGTTCCCTCTTTTTCCATCAGTGACTCTTGCCTCCACACTGGTGGCTGCAGCCCCCTGTGCATTCTGCTCTGGACAGCTCTTGTTCTCTCCTTGCCCTGCCCCAAAGCACAAGGCAGGCTGTGTGCTGCACATCCAAGGGGACATTTTCCTCCTCTTATCCCAAATCTGTTCATCTTCCTCTCTGTAATCCACTGGCAGGAGGAAAGGCAAATAGAAATATTTTTTAATGTGGTCTAGCCTTTCTCTCTACTACTCTTTTGCTTGTCTTTGCAGATAAAGAAATGTTGATGGTTTCTGAGAAATAAGGAAGGGAAAGGCTCTGCCTCTTGCAGCAGCAGCTGCTTGTTGCTTTCCCCAGAAAGGAGTTGTTGTCAGGCAAAGAGGAATTTCTTTGGGGCAGTCCAACAGCTGAAGACCAGATTTTGCAGGGTTAGCTCCAACCGGAGACAAAATGCCATCATTAAGGATATGTCTGGAAAAGGTCACAAAACAGAAGAGTTGTCAGCCTGTGTCTGTTTGTTCCCTCCTATGGCCAGGATCTGGATATTACTGTACAGTCTTAAAGATAAACTTCCCTGTTCCCCTCCATACTCCTCCACCTGATACATGCTTTTCTCCTGATTACTGCTCATTCCTCTGGCAATTGGAGACCTTGCTGCCCTTTGTTTTATGCATTAGGAAAAGCCCTGGTGGCACTCCTGGATGATCAATAAATGAGTCCCAGCCTGTGGCACTGAATTATTTACAGCTGTGCCCCAAACAGGTTTCAGTGATGCAGCTGTGGCTGAAGGTAAAGCTCTTATTTAATAAATTGTTCATCCCACAGGGATGGGGATGGATGTTCTTCACTCCACCATCTCCTCTGTTACTGCCAGCCTTTAATTGGTGAGGAAAGTCATGAGGTCTCACCCTGCCCCAGGGATGGAGCAGGTACCAAATGAGGGAGGTGCACATCCCAAGGAACACAGGCAGGATAGAGGGTTCATTCCCTTCCTCCAGGGGACTACATCTGTTTTCTCAGCCACTGAGGCTTTGCTTTTCTACTTTCTCCTTCCCTAGGGATCACTTTTCCCCTTAAGGGGGATTATCCTTGTTAACTTTAATTATCTTAATACTGGTTTCTCAGCATTTAGAGTTCTGGATCAAAGGTATCAGTTGCAGGTATAGTTATGTGTATATGTATGTATTTTATAGTTTCTCCCTTTCACCTCTTTTCAAGCTTCAAGGAGAAGATAAATATATTTTTTAAATCATGTAGTGTTTGTGTTGTTGGATTGGCAGCATGTTTGTGTCCTCTAATTGGACTTTGGAAGACAACTCTCAGGTCTGTTGGGTATCAAGGGATTATCTTCTCTTTACATAACTTTTCTTTTTCTCTGTGATGTAGTGTGAGTATGTCAGGATTATTCATTCTACTTGAAGTTTATTATTTTTCCATTGCCTTCCTTTGTGATGTGTTGAAAGAAAATCTTACAGTTTATAGTGCTTCATACAGTTGTAATATGTCAAACATGTGATTTTTATTTTTGACTCCCTTTTAAAATTAAATGGTACTTTCTGCTTTTTAGGATTTGATGTGTAACATGATTAATCATTGGAAAATTGTATTTTGATTTTTTTTTCTGGTGGGGGCACAGGAAAGTGAATACAGAGATCCTTATTAGAATGCAAGAAGTTCACAAATTATTCTAAAATCAAAATGTGAGTAGGTGGATGAATACACAAACTCCAGGCAATTATTGTGCTTTCCAGACTGCATGGTGGGACTTGTATTATTTATATTCTGTCACAGCTCTATTACCTACTAACTGTGATGAGCCATCAGCTCCAGACTGACTTTGGAGCCAGTGTGCTTTTCCTTGCATGATCATTTTGGTTTCATGCTCTTCCTGCTGCTCCTGATGGGGCTGATGAGCAAAGCTTGTCTAAAACACCTCAAATGCAGTTAAAACCCCAGAATTTAATTGCTGGTTAGAAAAAAACTTTTGTTGAGAACATTTCTATTCCAAGCCCTGAACAGTCATTTACAAATCACCCAAGTGATGTTTCTGTAACTCCTTTGGGATAAATATTTTATAGTGGGCTGTTGATTGGGTCCCTAAATGTCTTTGGGGTTTGCTCAGGTCTTCTTTGCTCATGAGTGACCGAATTTACATCTGAATAACTTTGCTCCTTTTTCAAACACTGAAGCTTCACTAGAGAAAGTGGGAACAAGTGGGAATGAGGGATAAGTGGGAAAACGTTTTGGGGATGTGGGCACATGCTTAGGGTTTGACTGGGCCATGACATGATCTACTGAAATGTTTGCCCCAGCAGTTATCAGTACTATCAATTGGGATCAAGACAGGATGTTTTCTCCTTATTTTCCTCAGCAGTAAGAGCAGTTTGGCAGTGCCCAAGAACACCTTTTTTCTCCTTCCCATAACTAAATGTGCTGGTTTGAAAGTAAACCAGAGGGAGAAATGGACCCCACACAAAAAACCTTGTCAAAAGCAGTGGTGCTCTTGTGGAAGTCTGGCTCCTCCTCTGGATCTGTCCAGGGGTGGCTGTTCCAAGTCCCCAAAGTGCCCAGATTACAAATGGTCAAATTCAGGCAGGAAGGTCCAGTATCTCCCCCGGGGCAGGGAATTTCACGGTGGAATGATGTGATCCTAGGACTCACAGGATATTTTGGGCACTCCCTGGTGGCCCCGGAGCTCACAGCTGCCCGCTGGGGCCATTGGCAGAGTTGAGCCCTTAGGCTGGGTGAGGCTGTCACAGCTGGATCCATTTGTGCAGACAAAGAAACGCTGCCCTGCCCCGGGGTTTGCCCCTTTCCCTTCTCTGCCACCCTGCCTGCAGCCTGGGGGCCGGGGGAGCCCTGGGAATGCCACTGGGAGTCAGCAGGGACCATGCAGGGGGGACAGGAGCCATGGTCTGGTGACAGCCCAGCTGCAACCCAGCACATGGAACAACAGACAAAGTGCAGGGAGTGGAAGCAGAAGTGATAGAACTGATCCACTGGAGGCTTTAGTAGCTCTGTCCCCAGGAAATCCTGGGCAGGGGCCACGGGCACAAGACTTGCTGGGTGGCTTTGTCAGCACTGGGGTCACTCCTGGCTGCTGAGACCAGGGAGCTGCTGGGCAGGGCTGACCCTTCAGGGTGGCACTTGCAGTGCCTGGCATCACCAGTCACCCTGCAGGCTGCAGCAGGCTGGGGCTGTCCCTCTGAGGCTGAGTGCACCCCATTCCACCTGGGCTTCAGGTGTCTTGGCAAAGCAGAGTTGGGGCTGCTGCTGGGAGGATGATGATGGTCTGGTGCCTGAAAGGAAGAGAAGCTGTCAGTCCCTCACCCCAGTCACCCTTTGTGCCTGGCATGGACCTCCCACAGCAGTGGAGCAGGCAGGATTTACCCTGCTCCTGCCCAAGCATGAGCCTCAAACAATGCTGCAAGTTCTGCATTCACTGGACAAGAATTCTATTCTTTTATTAACTTGCTCAGGGAAAACTTTTCCTTGTTGTGTTCTTAGTAAAGGCAACTCAGGAAGAGCTTTACTTTGATTTTAAGAGGAAGAAAGTTATTAGCTTTTCAGCCTGGAGAAGACAAGGATCAGGGAGAATTCAGAGTGGCATTCCAGTATCTTAAGTGGGCTTATGGAAAGGAGGGGGAGGAACTTTATATATGGGAACAGAGCAACAGGACAAAGGGCAATGGGTTTAAAGTGAAAAAAGGCAGGTTTGGAGCAGAGGTTAGGAAGCAATTGTTCCCTGTGAGGGTGGTGAGGCCCTGGCACAGGCTGCCCTGAGGGGCTGTGGGTGCCACATCCCTGGAAGTGTCCAAGGCCAGGCTGGATGGGGCCCTGAGCATCCCAGGACAGGGATTGCTGCCATCCCCCACCCAGCTGGAAGTGGGTGACCTTTAAAGCCCCTTCCAACCTAAACCACTTGATGATTTCATGACTTTAAATTCTACAAGATACATCAAAGATCTCCTGACAATTTATAAACTCCTTTCCTCCGGCCCTGAAACACTGATGCACCTTTTCTAGGGAATGAAACTGGAGTTTAAATCTAAGGGATCTGTTTGTTGCTATCTGCTACTGCATCTCTATCTTAAATTTGATTTTGCAACAAACTATTGATGCCATTTGATAGCTTAAGAAACTCATAAAAAACCTATAAAGGAATAGTTTATTTTATCTATAATTTAATCATTATTTAAGACAAATATCAAAAGATCAAATCAAGAGATGTCTAGCCATTACTTTTGTTGGATTCATCTTGTGCTTTTCCCATCTTTTAGCTGAAGGACACAAAAGGATTTTTGTTTTCCCTGACAGTGCATTTTTTTCTTTAAGGACAGGAAAATGGGAAAAAAAATACCCAGGACAAAGTGCTGGATGTAATAGCTCTGATCCAGGGAAATGTCTTCATTCAGAAAAGGATTTTAACTGTATTTTAACATTATCATCAGCTCCAGTGAGAAAGTAGGTGTGCTTTTCCAGAATAAAAAATCAGCTTGGAACAATTTGCATGCTTAGTCCTTCTCCCCGGGAGGGACAGAAGGTCTGAGTTCCTTGATGAATGAGAACAATGAATATGCAGATCCAGTGCAGGAGCCTCTTAAGTCCTTCCAGGAGACCTGGTAAAAATAGATCAAATAGAAGTAGGGGAAATCTCAGTGTGTATCTCTCATCACTGGCTCTTTGAAATACACTGGCCTGAAGCAAAGTGAAACCAGTGAATGTAAGGACAGGATGGCAAAACTGGAGTAAGAATTTTTCAGGGAAAAAAAAAGAAAAAGAAGTTTGAAAAAGTAATAAATGTTTCATTGTCTTAAATTCCAAAAAGTTGAATCAATAATGGGAAGGGTACCAAAAATTTCTGTATCTCAGTATTGATTTTTATGCTATAATTATCCTTTGAAAGGCACAAGCAGGTCATTACTGAATCAAAGAGAAGAGCCCTGAAAAGCTGAGGACTTTTATCACCCTCAAAAGCTGCATATTTGTCACTCAAGATCACAGTGAACATTTATTTTTGGAAAACCATTAGTTCCTGGTAGTATGCAAGGCAGAGCAGTCCTGGCTGTCAGACAACAAGCCTGATGTTTCTGTGCCTGTCTGTGAGCTTCATACATCATCCTTTCCGTTTGAAAAGAAGATTGTTTTTCTAGTCTAACAAATAATTTATTAATTGGTTTGGCTTTTCAGTTAATCATTACCCAGCATTGCACCATTAGCAAGTTTGTGACCCTCTTTTTTACAATTTTATGTACAACCCGTGGCATTTCCATGTTGGACTTTGTATAAATAAACTCTGCACTAACCAGAGGCTCTGTAGAAGAAAACAAATACTGTCCTGATGGTTAAAAATTTCCCCCTCCCCTGAGGAAATTTGCCAAGCTCTGCATTTGTGTGAGGGTTTCAGGGCTTGGACTGCTCACTCCTGGGTTTCCCACGTGGATCCTCCTGCCCAAGGACAGTGTGCAGCCCCCTTGCAGCAGCCAAAATGCCCATTGTACAATGTTTATTTTACAGCTTCTCTTTATTAGCTCGCCAGCCAGCCTAATGTTTAATTACAGTTTGAACTTAAGTGCTTGGAAAAAACCAAACAACTCTATCCCTTTTCCAGTATCTCATTTTCAGTGCCCTCTCTGCTTTATGAATACTTTTTCTTAGCCCTTTTTTTTATTTCTATTGCTTCATGAGGAAGAAAACATTTTCCTTGAATATTAGACCTACAGTAGGACATAAAGAACAAGGAAATCTCCAAGTTCAGCCAGCCTTCTATCTCGTTATGCTTTACAACTTCATTTCAGTTTTTCCTCTAATAGCCTACCAAGATCATGACAAACTGCTCCAGATAACCCTTTTTCCCCTCAACAGAGATCAAATGATTGTGTTGGGGCAAAACCCAGGAATTGTTTAGGGAATGATGAATTAACAATATGACAGTTCATAATAAATTTCTTGGAAAAGCTGACTCTGAATGAGATTGAGGGGAATGTGAAGGGCTGGGCAGCACCACAGTGGGGCAGATCCCCAGCTCTGCTTGGCTCCACCTGGATCTTGTGAGTGAAGCCAGGACTAATCTGGTTAAATTCATTCTGTGTTATTCTGGGGAAAAAAGAAAATAAATAAAACCCCAATTCTCCAAAACCCCCACCAATTTGGTTCTTCTCTTTTGCAGGTAAAAGATGATGGGGATGTTTAAAATAGCATGGTGTCTATAATTTATTCAGTTGTTTTTATTTCAGGTTTTGGTGCCCCAGTTAATAGAGATGGTATTCAGGCTGTCTTTGAAAAAAAAAAAAATTCAAACTTTCTCTGCAGATAGGGATTATTTGACAAGGGCTTTGTGATGAGAGTCTGCTTTAATAATTCTGTGAGCTACAGTAAAAGAGTTACAGTGAACCTGAAACTCAACCCCAGCATCTTTCATATTCTTCCAGTGTCTAATGTCTGTAATTTACATAGAATCTGCTCTGAAGATTTTTTCTCTCTGTGAAAAAAATGCTTCTTTTGCTCTTTTAATCAGACAACTGCTTCCTCTTGTATTATTGACAGGTTTTGCCAGACAAAGTGGGGAAAATTTAGGTTGTACATTTTAATTTCTTCTCAGTTTTGAGAGATGTGATTATTTCTGTTGTTTTTTTTCTAAAGATTATAGGTCTTCAGGTAGAGAGCTTGAAACAGTAATTATTCCTGTCAGGATGAAAGGGGGAATAAATGGACTTGTAGGTATTTGCTATTTACATTGATGACATTCAACATTGCTCTAAATGTCTTGTCATTGTGTTTACAAGATAAAGTCTCCTCTGTGTTTTGGCACCAAATTTTGCTGCCTTTCTTAATGTACATAGCTCAAGCTGTCAAAACAAGTAACAAATAGAATGAAAAGGAAGCACTGAAATGTGTAGAAGACCTGGACAAAAACTCTTTTTCTTATTGAAAAGAGAACTGAGCACATGAACCAAAGAGACTTTTTCCATGAATATTCTTCCCTGAATTTCCATTATTGAGAAGGTGCTTTAGTGCTGCAAATCAGAATTTGCATTAATATTAGAGCTGATTTATTCCACATTTTCCAGCTAAATAAAATTGGCTTCTATAAATAAATAGACCTGTGTGTTCCAGGCTAATACCCTCTGACTCTGTGCTGTAATCTCTGTGGGTGCTGCAGTTCAGATATTCCAGGAATGCACACGGAGCACTGACTGCTGTCCACTGTGCTCCTTGCATTCTCATAAATGTTCCTGCAAAGCATCTGAGGAGTGGTCACACATCCAAATCAGCACTAGGCAGCTCTCAGTAAATGGTTTGCTTGTGTTCTAAGTTGTTTCAGACAGAATTACATGAATATCCTAAATTCAGATATCTTCAGATAACATGAGACAAAATACTATTGAAACCTGTGAGATTGTTGTTTTATTTACCCCAAGGTTCTAATTTGAGGCAGTAATACAGAAAGCATACCTGTGACATAACTGGATTCTTGCAGGAGTTTTGGAGGGAGGCAGATTTTTTATTTTCCTTTGTAGCTTGGTTTTGAAACCTTCTCCTTGTACCTCACCCTAGGAATTTTAATGAAATCAATTTTGTGCCCAAGGCTCTGTTTCAGTGTGAAAAATGCCATTGCAGGCTTGACACTGAAGCCATGATTTCTTGTGAGCACAAACTCTTGCACTAATAAAGTAATAGTTCAATTAGGGCTGCTCTCCACAGGCTCAGTCCCAGCAATTTCACAGCTGTTTTTGGCTGAGTTGGTGCATATCCATTGTGGGGTATAATTCAATTTGAATGGACTGAAGGCAAACATCTTTTACCTTGCTCTTCTGTATTTATTAAGACTTTCCATCTACCTCTTTTAATTTCATGAAAAATGGTAAAGACCAGCTAGGCATATTTTATCTGTCCACAGAGAAGGTCATGTTTTCTTCTACCTCAGTACATTAATAATGGTAATTTTTTGTTTCTAGTTTTGATGTAGGAAAGAATGTTTTCCTTTCTTTTCAAGGCTTGTAGTGTACTGAACCTTTTCTTTAACCAGTTAACATTTGTTAACTGGTTAAAGAAAAGGAACTGGACTTGGATGACCCTTGTAGGTCCCTTCCAACTCAGGATATTCTATGATTCTGTAATTCTATAAAGTAGGTAATTCACATTATATTGGCATTCGTTAAAATGGATTTTTCTAATAGCACCTAGAAGTGGATGTTGGTGTTTTTAACCATAAACCATGACTTGTTCCCAATGATTTCCTCCAGCAGCTGCCCAGTAGCTTGGACTAATACTGAGAGGAAGAGTGTACAGTATTAATTTTGGTGCACAGGACTGATCAGGATGGTGTTTTCTGGCAGGGTGCCCAATGCCATGGCTGGGGCCACACCAGGGTGTGACAGGTTTGGGCTCAGCTCCTGGTGAGTGACACTGGGCCAGGGCAGTGTTTGTTCCTGTGGTTCACCCCTTCAGGGGGGCAGCAGCACCACTCTGCTGCTGGCAGAGGACATTGTGGCAATGTGCTGGCTTCAGTGCTGTCCTCCTGAAGGTCAGCTGCTGAACTGCTCAGAAATAGCTTCCTTCCCTTGTTTTGTCAGGAAAGTACTTCGTTATCCCAGCTCAGGATTAATGGATCTGTTTGATGAGTCTGCTTGGGAGAGAGGGAAAGAAAAGCTCTCCAGGCATTCCTTTGGCTTATGGCTTATCTCAGCTTTAACAAGTGACACAGCAGCAGGGCTGACCTCCAGAGAAAGGTGCTCAGCAGGTTTGTACTTGGTAATTTTACTGCCTCTAGCAAAGGACTGGTGATATCAGCAGGTTTGCTGTGCACGGGGGCTGTGCATGTGGATCTTCATGAAACTCAGGAAAACTGACCACTGAGCACCTAGAAAGACAAGACATCACCCTTACAATGCCTGTCTCTGAATTTAAATTTATTCCATGACACAATCAAGATGCACTTTGTCATATTCCAGAAATTTACCCTTGTAATGTGTGGTTTTGCCAGGATTTGGAATGGAAAGTTTTGGCTGAGTGGCAGACTTGGTGTTAGAAGCAAAAATTGGTGACTGCCTTACCAGTAGCCTGGCATGGCTCCAGATTAATGCCCACTGCACTCTCAGAGGTGCTGAGAACACAAACAATATACACATTATAATCACCAGAAGTCAATTCCCAGAAGGCAAAATGTTGTTTTCTCTGCAGTTAGAACTGAACAAGAAGTTAAGAAGTGCAGTTGCTGTATCCTCCTTTCCCATTCAGACATTCAGACTCTTACACAAACATTGCAATGATAAGGTTTCTCAGACCACCCTTTACCAATTTTTCCAGGCCATTCTGGTTTATTTGGATGTAGGATCAAGTATTTGGACACAAGTAGAAGTGCTGATCAGTCTTAGACACCTTCAGAAGCTGGGGATGCTGCAGAGCAGATTGTACGAATTCATCTCCGGGGCTTCAATTCCTTTAAATTCCTTTGTCCAGGTAAATCTCCAGACAGCATGCAAGCCCTTTCCAGTTCAAGAAATCTTTTACTGATAGTTCTTAGGTGCTGCAGCTCACTGTGGACACTGACAGGTCAATGGAAATGGTTCAAAACTGCACTAGGAGAGACTGGGAATTAGGAAGCTTTTTTTTTTTTTATTTACTGAAAGGGTGGTGAAAACCTAGACCAGGCTTCCTGGAGAGGGGGTGGATGCCCCAGGGCTGTCAGTGTTTCACAGGTTTTGGACAATGCCCAGAACAATGTGCTTTAACCTGCTCAGCTCTCAGGTGGTCAGTTCAGTGTATGCAAATGATCAGCCCCTCTGGGGCCAGCTGCAGGCTAGTTTATGTTTAAAGCTGTACAATAGCTCCAAGATATTTTATATTTGTGTGCACACACATCTACACTCCCAAACATCCTGCTAGCAGGGCAGGTAAAGATCAGGTAAAACTATTAATATTTTTTTATCAGATGTAAAGAAAACCAAAACAGACATGAGTATCCATCTTGTGGTTCATGTCATGGACACTCCATTTGTGAGGAACATCTTGGTTAAATTCAGTAATTCAGCAGCAGTGGAATGACACCACAGCACTCACAAAACTCTGTGTATTGGAAAGAGAGGAACAAAAGAACAAATTACCTTGGAGGGGCCCGTGCATCACACCAGTGTAAATTGAGACTAATTCATATTGGTTTTGCTTTCAAAACCTGTCAGGGATGATAAAACTGATGGATGCAGAGCAGGTTTTAACTGCTCCCATGGCCACAAAGCTGGAGATCTTGCCTCCTACTCCTCCTATTTCTCCTCCTGGAAGGAACAGGGCACTGTTTCAGTGCTCAAGTAACACTGTTGTTCTTTGTAGGGAATGTCTGAAATCTTAGAAAAGGGCTTTGGGATTAACCTGTCAGAAATCCTGAACTACTGCAGTGTGGGAATAAATGTGACCTGAAGACTAAGAAGTTTGTCTTGAAGGAGTTTTCGATTTTACCAGCATCTTCTCCTGTCAAAGCTGATGAGCAAAGCCAAATCATATAGGTTTTTTAATCAACTAGTGCACCTTTCAGAACTAGTGCAGCACATCTGGCAGCCTTACCTTAAAAAAAAAAAAAAAAAGGAAAAAGAAAAAAAGCAATAGGGTTTCCAGTGAAGGTGTGACATATTTAGGGCCTTAATCTAGATTATATCTCTCCCTACAGCACATGAAAGGGCTTAATCTGCTGCAGACTTTTCATTCCTGATATTTGAAATGGTGGCAAACTGAATATATTACTTGGTAGAATGTTTATGTTGGTGCATTCCTGAGAATCATCCCTGAGCTAATGAGCTGCATTGTGCTGTGCACCCCCTTGAGTAGAAAAGAGGAAATCAGAGATAATTAGGCTGTTTAATTGCTATTTATTTATTACAAAATAATATTGAAAGTACCATTTATATTTTATCTGACCCTTTTTCATGGCTTTTGAGAAGAGGACAACAATAATAATAATGGCAAACTTGGTGATCAAGTGCCCCCTCCAGTGTGCTTGCAGATGACAACGAGCTGAGTGACGCAGGTGACACACCTGAAAGACAGAAGAGCATCCAGAGGGACCTGGACAAGCTTGAGAAGTGGGACCATGGGAATCTCATGCAGTTTAACAAGAGCAAGGGCTGGAGCTGTGCCTGGCCTGGGCAATCCCAGGCAGCAGCACAGGCTGGGGGAAGAACTCACTGAGAGCAGCACTGCAGGGAAGGACTTGGGAGAGCTGCTGGATCAGAGGCTGGCCTTGAGCTAGCCAAGGGCACTTGTAGCCCAGAAAACAAATGGTGTCCTGGGCTGTATCAAAGAGCAGGTCCAGGGAACTGATTGTCTCCCTCTACTCTGCTTTCATAAAACCCACCTGGAAAGATAACCACTGCCAGCAGAAGTTAATCCCAATATCTTGAACACAGTATTTAATGTAAATAACTACACCAAGGTACAAAGACATCTTTCTCTTGATGTTCCTCTCTATCATCTTACTCTTTTCACACCTCAATACTGAACATTATCAATAAAGATAGCAACAGGCTATAGTTCTTCACAAATTCTGTCACTAAACTCTTAAATCTGCACATTTTCAAAAGGAGTAGTTCAGGTTGGCAGCCCCAAAATCAGAGACAGAGAAGCAAATGCTCTGAGAACTGAGGACCATGAGGGGAGCTCATGCTTGAGAGTGCTGGGATTTCTCAATCCTAATGGCACAGCACAAATGTTGACCTCTTCCCATAAGAAAGTGGCATAACAAGTGTATCACACACATCTAGGTCACACATGTGTGTGTGTCTGCCCACAGACAGGGCAGTGACCCACAGGAGCCTGGAGAGGCCTTTGCCTGCAGCTGGCAGGTGGAAAAATGTGATAGCTGAAAAAGAATATGACCTTATAACGATCTGAACTTCTGCAGAAGCTAGAAAAACCCAGACAAGACAAAATTAGTATCTGGGAGACAGTAAGTTATTCCTCTGGATACGGAAGAGGTCCCTCATTTGTCAAGGCAGAGAATTTCTTTCAAAACAGTTTCCTTTTTAGAACAAATTTGATGCCAGTAGAATTTGTGAGCTGGAAAAAGGAGCAAAGTGGTTATCTTTCGCTTCCAGAGTTAAGGAACAGCTTTGAAAAGTACTGGGAAACACTTACACACTCTGCATTCATAAACATGCATGCAATAAACTCCTTTCATTTTTAAAGCCAAGCACTGCCACGTGGGAATTCCACACACTTGGTGGTTTTTATAGCTCATGAAAACATCTGTATTTCCCTCCTTTGTGCACAGATGATTTGAGTCTCACCCAGAATACTGAATAGCGTAGCTATATTGAGTGTAACTCCCTGCTATTGCTGTGCTGCCATGGGATGATCCTCACAGTGGATCCTGCCCAGGCTGGAGCACACAAACACAGCCAGCAAGGATGCCTGGCATCAAAAAAGATAAAAGGATGTCTGGTTTATGAACAATCAGTTTGGAGACAAATGGAGGTTGGAAAAAACGTAAAATCAGTTACCTGGAACAGCAACCAAGCCATGAGGCTTCAGGATCTGTGGTGATGAAAGTCACCCAAGGCTCTCCATGACCACAGATCTCACCATGAAGCAAAGCAAGGCACATACAGAAACTTAATTAGAGGGAAGGATTCACCAGCTCTCATAAAGCACAAGTTCTTCTCTACTGAGTTTTCTCAGACCCTGCTGACTCCCATCAGCCACCTGCAAAGTGTGATTGTGTCACTCTCCCCATCCCTGGGGGCTCAGGGGGCTCCTCCACGTGGATCTGACTGTGGACAGTCACACCAGGCACTCCCCAGCACACAGGGGGCTGCCAAAAGCAACTTCTGTCTTGCAAAATCATTGAATGGCTCAAAAGTAGAGCAATAATTTCAGGCGAAATAAAACATAATCCCCCAAACCTGAAATGTGCAAGACTGGTTTGGGATACTTTAGAGTAATCCAGCAGGGAGCCACTGAGAGTTTGGGATGAATACCTGAGCTGTGACTGTTCTGTCACTGTAACCAAAGCCAGAACTTGGCACCAACTGCAGAACACACTGTTTGTTGGGCTGCACCAGTCTGGAATAAGAACACCACATTCAAACCCATGAAAACTTTCCCCATCTAGAAGTATTCCATATTTTTCCTAAACTTCTTTTCCTAAAATTCTTTTTTAAAAACAAACAAACAAACAAAAAAAAAAACAAACAAAAAAACAAACAAAAAGCACGTGCTGCTTTGCTTTAGTCAAAAGCAAAGCAGCACCTGCATTGCACATCTTTAATTCCCAGGCTTTGTGGCTTAGTTTCTAAAGCAGTAATGGAACCATACTGACTTCACCTTTAAGTAAGCCTGGCAAGAGAGATTTTATTAACTTCAAGAAGGAAGAAGGGACAATGAACCAATGAATTTGTATCTTTAAAATGGAGCTTGCAAAAGCAGCAAATATATGCAAGGTTCTAAGTCTTGCCTATCTCGAAAATTACTTGAAGAGGGTTTTTTTCTTGTTTTTGTTTGGTTTCTTTGGGTTGTTTGTTTATTTTGTTTTTGTTTGGTTGGTTTTTGTGGTTTTGTTGTTGCTGTTGTTGTTGCTGTTTAATTCAATACATTACTGTTTTCTAGAGAAATAGAGTATTTACTGAAGCAGAGTGGTGCCCCTGAAAAAGGCTTTTGCAGGTCTGGTCTGGCTCTACTGTCCAACTAGAACATGTCATAATCACAGACCCTCCAGCTAAAAACTAACAAAGCCCCTTCTTTTACAACTTCACAAGGTTTCCATAAAAATTCAGGTAGCCCACTGAGTACATACTACTTTGAGTGCAGCCATTCAGACAAAACCAGCTATCAACCACCTCCTTTGAAAAAGTGCATTTACAACCAGAGATGGTGCAATAAAGAATGCACAGCACCTACCCATCACAGCATGGACTGTCCTCACCAGAAGCAGCAACACTGCGTTCCAGGAATATTTACCAGACCACAGGACAAACTATCTCTTAAAGAGCCACAGATTTAAGACACAGTTCACTGCTGCCAAAACAAGTTATCCTGAGGAATTAATCAACCAGTTTTATGCAATTCAGGCAGAGCTGCCTCCTCATGACTTCAGGCAAACAACAAACAATGGTGACCACTTGCTAGACTGGTGTCTTTTGGCTCTGCACGGTCTCCATTAGCACAATATACTTTACAGGTATCTCAGTTTTTGTATGGGTTTTTTTTTTAATGTTTCAACTGCAATGATTTCTAAAGTGAAAAAAATGCCTATGTAAAATACAAATGTCTTCTGAAACTCTGATAAAGTCAACTTAGCAAAAGGAATGCAGAATGAAATTCTTACCTGTGTTTCCTGAGTGAAGTGCAGCAGGTTTGAGTGGGAAGGCGCTGAAGGACCTTCAGTGTGTGTGACCAGAACCCAGTGAGGCACAGCTCCGGAGCTCCTGGGCTGAGGGCAGCTGCTGCCATGGAGAACACGACCCTACCAAGTGCCTGCACTCACATTTGGTCACTTCCACCTCTCCCCCCTCTCCCAGAGCAGGGCCTTTCCAAGAGGCTAAGGGCAGAGGGACTCCTGTGCTGCAGGCACTGGGTACTGCAGCCACCATCCAGGCCACAGCCCCGAGGGGATACAGCAGGCAAAGCTGCTCTCGGTAAGGACCTTCTGTCCAAGGCAAGGGAGAAGTGCTGAGACCTCACACTCTGAACATGCCATGTCCTGTTTCCACACCAGCAGCTGCAGAATATCCATCATCTGCATGGGATTCCTGCTCATTCACATGCATGGGAACAGGATTTAGACCCCAGTTCAAGATTCAGCAAATGCCTAACGATCACCAAAACAAAAACCCCAAAAGCCCTGAAACAAACCTGCTACAGCTACAGGTCCAAGTGGGAGACCAGAAACAATCACATGAAGGCCAAAAAAGTCTGTACTTTAAAAAAGTTTCCTACTACATACGAGAACAAATGCAGGATGTGATGTTTGCTTAGTTTTATTAATTTATTTTTGCAGGAATCTGCAACTTGGAGTATGCACTTTCTGGAGGTACCATGCATGCATAGCCTCTGAATGCTTTTATACAATTTCATCTCTTAGTAATAAGTTCATTCACAGCATACACAAATCTAGAATGTAGACACCATATATACAGGATTAAACAAGATCGTGTCTTCTTTTTTTTAATGAAAAAATTTAACAGGGTTTCACACAGCAGGAAGTATGGATTAGATACACTGGTGCCACCATAAATAAATAAGTTTCAAGAACACAGTTTTTTAAAATTGGTTTCAAAGATACTGGAAATCCAGGATTATAATATTGCATTAACTCCACTGATTTCTGATTATTCCAAGAAAAATATCTGCATTTATGGACATATACAGCAAGGAAAGCCCCAACTGAAGAAATGTGGCAAAACTCAGTCATGTCTGGGTTCATGTAAGACTGACTTTTTGAAACAAAAACAAATGCAGCTGCACACAGAGACAGTACTGACTGTGAGATGTGATATCTGTGCATGTCTTCCTTCCTTGTGGGATTTGGAGTCACTGCAGTACAGAGCACATCAATTTTGTGGTACCAAATTGGCTGTTGAATTCTTTATGTCCAACCATCCACTTCTCATCAGGATAGTCACGTTCACATTCTAGGGTACACCACTGGATTTCAAAAGAACTATCATCCTGATGACAAGCTTGTTTTTAACATATTTAATATTCTCACATTCTTTTTAAAAACATTCTTTATTGTTTTTATTTTGTCCCCATTTCAACTCAAGTATTTCTATTTCAGTTTCAAGGGATTTTACAATCAATATTAAATGTAGAAGTATTTAGAAATTGAAAAAGTATTTAGAAATTGAAGTGAGAGATGTATAGCTGGGAGAGATAAAAGTAACTGAGAGAAAAGCTGCGTTTAAAAATAAAAACAAACGTGATTCAGTAGCATATCATAATCCGAAAGTACTGAGACCAGCTCTTTTAAGAATTATTACACCTTTTCACCACACCTCCCATTTTTAAAGGGAAACACACACATACCACAGACACACAGATACACAATTCAATCTGATCTAAGACTACATTTTACAAAGTACTTCCTTTCCTTTTCCTTTCCCACCCCCTTCCTCTTCACCCAAACAAGACTAATAATTACATCAAATTAAAAGTAGATCCAAAGTTCAGGATTCCTTTTGGTTTACTATGTTCTGAATAATCTTCCAAAAGCCCCACTCTAAATAAACTTTTAAAGAACTACAGTAGTATCTTATAATTAAAGGGAATTCATCTTAATAGCACAGTAAATATAAAATAAGCTTTATAAAATTTCAATGAACAGTGAGATCATTTTGAATAACTGAATGTCCAAGTCAGTTACAAACTCTATCAATCTAGTAGCACAGTTGAGGGAAAGCTCAGTCATTAAGGAAAAAAGAAAATACAAGTAGTGCATTAAATCAACATCATCAGCATCCCAACATTCTCTCTCTCACTCACACACACAAGTTTTATACAATACAGTGCATTTTGTTGCCAGCTGACATTAGGGTTTTATGTGCATTCAATAAATATTCCATAAACCAATCTTTTTGGTATAATCTACAATTCAGTTGGGGTTTGAATGGCATCACCTGCTTTCAGAAGGAAAATGGATCTTCCAATAGTCAAAATACAATTACATTCTAACAAACTAGAAATATTCAAGCACCATGTCAAGTCTTTACTATTTAAGTTTGAGTATGGGCATTTACAAGTAAAAGGATACAACAGAAGGGTGTGGTGGTTTTGTTTGTTTGTACAAGCAACAAATGAGAGTAATTGAAATAACAGAGCAAAGTCACTGGTACAAAGGACTTATTTTTCAATTTAATGGCACTCACTCTTCCAATGAGTATCTTGCTGTGGTGGCAGCCCTCCTTCTCTTCCTCTGGTGAAGATGGGACTAAGATTTGCAAGTCTCCATGTAAGGTTATTGCAGTTCAGGGCATTTTTGGACTGAATGCATATTTGCACCTCCTCCTTTGAAAGTAGCATCTATTCTGTCTGAAAATGGCACAACTGTGTTTTTGCATGACACCCTACTCTCATTTGCTGACTGTCACTTCAGTTGCTATCTATCTTTTTTGTAATTCCAGCAAAAACAAATGCTTCTAGAACTTCACCAGAAGTACAAAGGAACAGAAAATTGAAATAATACAATGGCAAAGGCATCAGGATAGAAAAGCCACGAAGTTACTGGTATTGTTTGGAGTCATTCATTATACAGCTGACAACAGCAATGCTTCTGCTCATCTGTTTTCTAGTTCTCAGTTTTGTCAAACTCTCCACTGACACACACAAAATTAATATCTGGCTTTTAATTTCAGCTGACAGTAACTGACAGTGACTTTCTTACCCCCTTCCACATGTGATGAGCTCTCCTCACAGCAGTGTAAATCACTGGGAAGGCAGGAAAACTATCTCTGATGCCTTTGACTTAGTTTTGCTCATTAGTGGTGCACACTGATTGCTGGAGATCTCTTAGCTTATTTTAATTTATCATGAAGATTTAGTGCAAGAACATATTGAAAAATGCCAGATAAAATATTGGTTCCTCATCTAAGATCAACAGTTTGGTTCTTACTGTTGTCTTTATAAACCGTGGGGAAAGAAGACACCAGATTGAGCAATGCAGTCAAGATGAGTTTTTCTCCACCCACCCCTTGCAAATGCTGCTTTATTTTAAATAAAGATTCAGACATATGATTGTTCTACCACAGCTTAGCATGTTATCACACATCGAGTGAACTGTGGTAATTGACAATATGGATGTGGCTGCCATGAGCTAAGAACAACTTAAAATAGTTTCAAAATTTCACGGTAAAGTTAATAGCAAATTTTGCTTTACCAAGTCAATTACCATAATTCAGCTGAAGTGCTTGGCTGCATCTCTGAATTGTGATGAAGTTATACCATAAAAACTCAAATGCACTGTACTAGCCTCTGACCAGTACACAGAACACCCTATTCAGTCACACAGCTGTGACACAGAATCATTCAGCTGCCCAAATCCAAGGTCGATCTCAAAGTATCGAGTGCTTAATTCCAGCAGCCTGAAGCATTCAGACAGATTGAACATCACCTTTAGAATACAGTGTATCATAGGCAGATAAGTACCAGTAGGATTTTCAATTGCAAATCTTGTGTTCTTTAACCTATGACAAATATTTCCTGACCAAAATAGAAAGAATGCAGTGTGTAATTCTTCAGGATCTGGCATCTGCTATTTTGTACAGGCTGGTTTATTAATAATGTGCAAATAAACCTTTACTGAAGAGCTGATTAATCATTTTTCAGCTAACTTTGATTTGGGGCACAAAGTACCTTCTGTGCTGTAAACACCATGAATTCTTCACAAATTGGAAGCTGAAAAGGCCTAAGGAACTGGGTACAAACTCTTCTCAAACACAACCAGGGCTGAGCCCAAGTCTTCCAAATGGAATCTGGAGTAGCCTGTGTTTGGCATATCTCACTGTGCTGCTGCACAGCACAGGCTCAGAAGGTTGTACAGAAAAGCATCCTTTGAGCTTGGAAACACGACGGCCCAATGAAAGCATGCAGCAGGATTTTCATCTGCAATGTGGCAGAATTCATTCTCGGTTTATTACCAGTGTTGACACAGCCAGGTGGGCACTGTACAAGCAAACGGGATTGTAGAAAATTACCTCTGATTATACTCTCTGTAACACTCACACAGTTCCTCACTTAGTCACCTCAGGTCACTATTTCAAACAGCAATTTTTTGTAGACATAAGTTACCCTGAAAAAAAGCAGCAATTACAAATACCCTTCTCCTTGTTTTTTTTATACATTGCAAAATTTATCATTGCATTTACCTGTCTTCTTTTTCAGTAGCTTACAATCTAGAAGCACAGGGAGCCTTTGTTTTCCAGCTAGCTGTGGCCAGGTTAAGTCACCTCTGGCTCTTCAGTTTTTCTGGTTAAGTTTTTCTTCACACCATTACTACAAGTCCTATAATTTTCTTTAAAAAACCAGTAGTTTTGGGTTGGTTGTTTTTAGAGCCACTAAGCAGTAACTATAACCACAGGAATAAACACCAGTAGTTATTTGCTTTCCTGCATACATTCTTCTCAAAATTAATCCTTTTACATTTTCAGGTTTCATTTTCTGCTTTGCTCACTACAATGGGAAGGAATTTAACCCTTAATTTATTTATTTATTTTCTAGTGCAGCAGAAGCAGAAACATCCTAACACATTACCCCCACCCCTTGCAGTATGAAGATTGTTGACTGGCAAAGGCCGGGCAGGTGGACTGAAAGGTTCCCCATGTTTCCTTCTCTTACAGCTGTTGGCTTGAGAGCCTGTGTTCAACCCAGTGCAGCCCTCTCCTGAATTTCAGGTGTATCGTGGCATTTCACACTGTTCACAGCGATTTAGTGCTGGGTGATTTAGAAAGGTGCAGCTACCACAATTCCATGGGGCCCCCTCAAAGTCTTCATCTCTTGGCTGAGTCCGAGGAGTCTGTTTGGAGCTGTTTTGATGCTCTAAAGAAAAGCCAAAAGACAACATTTTATTTCAGAAGAGAAGGATTAATAATCAAGATGACACTACTGAAAGGTCTCCTAATTAAACAGTCTATCTTAAAATGAACATGGAAACCTCTTCCTAAAGCACTTCTAACTGAGTTTGTGAAATCTGAATATTTGAAGTATTTCACTTCTGTGAAGAGCCACTTAACTGTAACACCTTAAAACCAAGAAGAGAACTCATCCCTGTTAGGTCACTGATGCTGCTAAAGGTTTAATAGCTTAAAGTATACAAATTTGTTACTGGCACTGCAGCACCATCCTGTTAAGGTTTACACACAGCAGTCTATTTCCAAATCTTTAACTACAACAACCCTGCTTCACCTGAAAGGGAAAACTACTTCTAACTTAGTTGCTTCAAGCAGTCTGACAAAACATGTATTATTTCTAGCATTAATTCAGGCTGAAAAAGAACACAATCTAAAAATAAAACGACAGGCCTATTTCAAAACAAGACAATTCCTCCTCATGCCTTTGAAGTAGGGATATATGTACATGAATCAGCATTTAAGTCTGTTTTCACTCATAAAATCAGTACATATGCAAATCACACAGTAGGCCTTAACCCACAGAAACACTCAGTTTTCCATGTCTCCTGACACCACCTCAACACCTCAGGTTATCTACCATAAGTAAGGAATACTCCCAGGATGTGGAAACACATTAGAAAATGTTAATATTTATTAACACACACACCTAGAAGGTATGGCTAGGATACACACCTGCTAAACATCTGTGAACTCATGTCTAACAAAGGCCTACAATTTGTAAGTGCACACAAAGGAATTTGCAGTTGCTGCCCCACCTGCCTTAAGAAATGCAGCAGACCATGATGACAACCTTAGTGCAGATAGCACTGAATTATTCAGAGACAAACAAAGGAAATAAAAGTAACCTCTTTGCTTAGATGCAGTCTCCAGGCCAGAAGCTGCACAGTCACATCAGAAGTGCTTGACCTCAACAAATTCCTGGTAAGCCAGGCAGTGTGGGCACTCACTGTGTTCCACTGACTGGCCAGATGGCAGCACAGAGCACACCCTTGTCTGCCCACACCCGTCTGGCTGCCCACGCTTTCAACAGCTCAATATTAAACAATATTTATTATTTAACACAAAAAAAAAAAAAAAAAAAAAAAAAAAAAAAAAAAGAAAAAATTGATGCCTTCATGCAACAATCCAAGCTCTGAATACAGTACAGCAGCCCCACAACTGATCTCTAATAAGCTGGCAGACAAAACCTAGAAGCTTGTTGTACAAATCCTTACAAGGCACTATCTTCCTAACTGCCAAATAAAACAACTCATTGAGTTTTGCACATTATTTTGCTTTGAAATAACACATTAAATATGGTAGTGTAATTAAGAGAGTGTCTTCAAGCACCACAGAGTTAACAACTCCTTAATCAACTGCATGATCACCGCAATTTAAGGTGACTCCACCAGGCACACCATGGCTCACCTGGTGCTACTGCTTTCCTGGACACTACCACCTAACGCAGGGAACTCCTCCCAGTATTATCTTTCCTTTGAGCCACAAGCAGCAGTTCTAGGCCTTCTCTTTCTTTTAAATTTCCACACAGTAATAATTTTATTACATTGAGGAGTAAAACACTTACTTCAAAAGAGAAGGAAAATTTCCTAATATGAATTCAAAATTCACCTACAGAAACCTTTGTGGGGTGTTACTAGCAACCAGAACTCATTTAAAAACTTTGGAGTGTCAGGGAGATCGTAGGATTACTGATTCAGAAGAGCTGCTTCCTTTCCACTACGAAGTGCAGTGCATGCTAGTTACAGCAAGAGGAGACACAATATTATAAATCTTATCACACATAACATTTTCAGGGAAAAGAAAGCTGTTTTTTCTGTGTCAGAGCATAGGATCCCACACTGGCTATTTCAGCTCTTTTTTCTAAAAGGGAATAACTATAATCAAGGTGGTATTAATAGAACATTCATTCACAACAGTCTGACTGAGGAAAACAAGTTGTAGCCAGGATTACTGCACTTATAGAAAAATGTTCTGGTTTGAATTATAGACAGAAAAGTTAAATAACTAGAGCTGCTTCCTGTCACCATGGGAATTGTTTAAAAAAAAAAAAAAACCTCACTTAATGCAGATTTAGTGATAATGCCTGTTTGTTAACCTACCTTTTTTATATGGCTTTGGTGGCACAACAGGACCAGGCTCTATGTTATCATAGAAGTTACATGTGGCTTTCGGATCAAAGTTTCCTGTTAGAAAAGAAAAAAAAAGTGTAACTTGAAGATTATTTAAATGCCTATGCCAGTGACATGAACATCCAAAGGCTTCTTATTATGACATCGTATCTTCCCTTGTTCACAAGTTTTGTCACATATTTTTAGTTTTCTGTCAATCATAGTAATTTTTAGCAGGGCAATCCCATATTGAAAAATCAACTCCAGCTCAACATTTTGCATTGCTGTGAAAACATGTGAAATGTACATCTTCCTACAGGATACTTCCTTGATAAAAAAGGACTGTGCATCTCCTTATCTCTTTGATTCTATCTGAGACAAGTTTCTGCTACAAAAAATACTTTAAAAAAACCTTGTAAATTTCTGTTTGCCATCCTCTTGGTTGCAACTCTTTGTTCAGTTCTGTATTACCTGGCCACAGCCTTTGTCAGCAAAAAGTTAAAATTTTAAGTGAAGGATCTTCACAAAGGAGTAATTTTTTTTAATATGCTCTTGGCATCATCATTTTATGTCACCACTTTCTTGCTAATGGAATTTAACTTGACCAACAGAAGTATTAGCAAGCCAAGTTGATTAGGCTGCAACTGAAAAAACGCCCACCTTTTAGAGGTAAGTTGTCACTGCTAATATAAATTGAACTCTAAAACTCCAGACATTCACATTCAAGCACATGCCATATCAGAACCACAGGATCATTTAGGTTGGAGAAGACCTCAAAGATAATTAAGTCCAACTGCTACCCCAGCACTGCCAAGTCAATCACTAATCCAGGTCCCCAGGAGCTGCATCGATGGGTTTTTTAAATACCTCCAGGGATAGCAAACCTACCACTTCCTAGGCAGTCTGTTCCAATGCTTGACAACTCTTGCCCTGAAGACATTTTCCTAATCTCCAATCTAAACCTGCTCTGGTGCAACTTGAGGATGTTTCCTCTCATCTGCCACTTGTTACCTGGGAGAAGAGACTCCATCTCACCACAGCCTCCTTTCTAATTATTGTAAAGAGCAATGGGGCCCCCCTGAGCCTCCTTTTCTCCAGGCTAAACACAGCTGCCTCAGCCACTTCTCATGGGACTGACTCTACAGAGAGGGACAATCCCTGCCCTGGTCCTGCTGCCACACTATTGCTGATCCAGTCCAGGTGCCATTGGCCTCCCTGGCCCCTGGGAACACCTGGATCATGTTCAGCTGCTGCTGAAGAGCACCCCCAGCTCCTTTTCCTTCAGGCACATTTCCAGCCACTCCTCCCCCAGCCTATAGCTCTGCCTGGGGTTGATATGACACTTTCTGAACCTCATAAAATTGAGCTCGCTCCATTAGTCCAACCTCTGCAGAGCCTTCCTAACCTCCAGCAGACTAACATTTGTGACCATATCCAAATGATGTTTCTTAAAAAGTATCAATTCAATACCTCTAGATTGAAGGAGATCAACTTCTTTCAGTGTACAGTCAACATTTATCTGGAGTTGTCTGTTGAGGCTTCTCAATCTGGTCATTTCCTCAGGCTAGAAAGAAACATCCCAAAATAGTAATTGTGGGAAAATCAGCATCTTATTTGAAAAAGAAATAACATTGCTATATCTTTGTTAACAGCTTTACTAAAAACTGAGTATAGATAAGACACTGAAAGAAGCCCAACTGTTGGGCCCACTAGCTCTAACTCAATTGCCCTCAAAAAACATTCTATTGGTATGTGAGGAGGAAAACAAACAAGTTACTTAATATTAAAATTCATTAGTAAGATGACATAGCTGAAGTCAAGTTTATAAAACCACACACATTACTAAATTCTGTATAAATGGATGACTTCCTACCTGAGTTTGCATCAAGATAATAAAAAACAGAATACAAACTGCAGCCCACATTAACTATTACTTGCTTATAACTGAATAAGGTCAAAAGTTTATTCATTTGCATCAACCCAAGGAGCTCCAAGAAGCCCAACCTTTTAGCTCAGTATATTTAAATCATTCAATGATGAAAGAATGCAATTATTTTTAACAGCATAATCAGTTATTTAAGTGCGTATATTTGCATATCATTAAGAAACCCTAAGTTACTGGAATGGAAAGCTTTCTTAATGCTAGCAGCATCAATCACTAACATATTTTATCCTAGGATACATTCCAGCATCACAGTCACAAAATCACAGAATATTCAAGGTTGCAAGGAACCTCTGGAGATCACCTAGGACTTTGCATCCTAGAAGTTTACCAAGCCTGGCTTCCCCTTGGTGAATCTATGTGACTGCTGCTGACCACTTTTTTGTCCTTCATGTGCCTGGAAATGGTCAGCAGCATTAGCTGCTCAATCACTTTCCCAAGGATCTAAGTGAGGCTGACCAACCTGTAGTGTTCCCTGGGTCCTCCCCTTCTTGCAGACATGAGTGATATTTGCTCTCCTCTAGCCTTTGTGAACTTTCCTAAACACCATTCATGAACCAAAGATTATCTGGAGTGGCCTTACAATGACACCTGCCAGGTCTCTCAGCACTCACAGGTATCTCATCCAGGATTATGACCTCGTGTATGATTGCTTTGCCTAAGCATACCCTGACCTGATTCTCTTCCATTAAGGGTGTACCTTCTTTGCTTTATACTTTGCCCAGGCTCTCTGGGACCTGGGATTCCTGATGGACTGTAAAGACAGAACCAAGAAGTTCATTCAGTATCTCAAGCCTCTTCCATGTCCTTCATAACCATGCCCCCCAACTTGCTAAGCCCACATTTTCACTGGTCTTCCTGCTGTCACCTAGGTAGTAACAGAAGCTTTTCTTTTGGTCTTTGAAATCCTGTGCCAGATTCACTTGGTGTGGTGAATCACAGCCAGCTGGTCTCTGGCTTTCCTAACCTCATTCTGGCACACTCAGTGCCTCTGCGCTTCTCCCAGGTCCATCTTTGCCAAATGCTGCCCTGAAACAGGCGAGACATAGAACAACCACAGCAGTAAAACAGCCAACAGCCCTTCTGTGCTTTCCAGCCTACACATGTGTGCATTGTTTGTGTCAATACAGCCTGTAAGTCTGAGCTGATTTGCTTCACAACTACACATAGTGGAAGCTGTTTTTCAGCCAGATGAATTCCCTTATCAGAGCCACACACATGTTTGGGCTAGAGTCACTTGCAGGTGGAAGTCACACAGATAAGAAGAATCAACAAGGAAAATAGGTGAGTTCCAACTATTTCAGGCAACACTGCCTCTGAAAAGTAATTTGGCAAATCCTGCACATACCAAAAGAGAATTACTGTCTATGAGAAGGAACTATTCAAACAATAAAACAGCTTTTTAAAAACAAAAGGCAAACCTTCCTGCATGAACACCAAGCTCTATATGGCTAAGGCTTATTGAATAGACTTGGACATACTTTTATTGGTTGTTAAGAAACCCAGTATAAAAGCACATGCATACAAGTGCATGTGCTTCTGAAGTTTTGCTGGGAACACCAAGAAAACTGCACACATATCCATTTCATCAACTACAAGAATTAGCTAATGACAAGGACACCTAAAGTGTCCTCAAAGACTGAAGACTTTATACTCAGAATACTTTTTGAAGTATTCAAAAATACCCAGTATTTTTGAACAGTACCTTAGTTTCATCAAAACACAACAAATAAATGTGTATGTTGAATTAAAATACTAACAAATTGCTTACTGTGGGAATTGCAGTTGTACAGCTGACTCTCCGAAGCCGCCTCTGCATCAGATCATGCTCCATGCCATTGACTTCAGTCTTCAGGCGTTCAAGCTCTTCTTTCTCAAGCTTCAGTTCCTTTGCTAATCTCTCCATCCTTGCCCGTTGATGTAACAGCAAGGCTAATGTTTTACATAGAAGAAGTAGTTACTAGCATATAAAAACCTGAACACTGAATTCTTAACGTATGCATAAGATTCATGAGTGACCCTTCTGGAAAAAAAAAGGTGATCACAGACATGCAGCCAAATATCAGTGTGAAGATGCTTTCATGCCAAATGAACTACAATTTAGAACAAAGTTCTTCCAGAATAAAAACACATTTTATACAGTAACTTGAAGTTGTTATTACCATTTTGGTCAAAGCTTCTTTTTTTGCATTTGGTCTTTCTCGTCTCAAAAATACAAAGGCACCTGTACAAGGAGACAGCTTCTCAGGATAAAACAGCAACCTAGTTATACTAATACTGTACTGACAAAAAAAAAAAAAAAAAACAGAGGTAACACACACTTCAAACCTGCAGCTCAACAGCAGCTGACACACCAGCCCTGAGACATTAGCCAAATGTCAGTCCCAAATTTGTTTTTTCCACTGCTATTATAAACTGTAGTATAACTTCTAAGTAGTTTTAGCTTTTCAGGAAATATGTTAATCCTCAATACTGTAAGTTCCTAAGAGTTCAGAGGGAAAACTATGGAGCTTCAACAAAATAAATTACAGTATTCAGAAAATAAAAAGTTGAGTCAGCTCAGGTGCTTCAGATCTTAATTTTATGACAGATTGAATTCTCCAACCTCTCTCTGCTGTTGAGTCACTCCTTCATTTTCATCATAGTACTGAAATTTATGACTCTCAGTCACAAACTGCTGTTGGGCTCCCAACTGCTGTTGGGCTCCAAAGAAAAGAATTTTGACTAGCTAGAAGATAATATTCAGCTTCATAAAGAAGAGTATTTCTCAGTATTTCATCATGGTGCAAAGCTGGCCAAGTCAGTGTGATGCTTAATCCTTTCTGATCAGGCTGGTTTGACCTGATTGAAGTCTGCTAGGACAGAGAAAAATAAGACATTTGATGTGGGTATTCAGACAAACATGCTGCTCATATAACAATGTTCAAAGCAGGGACGCTGTAGAACCTGCAAAATGATACTTTATGAAAAGTCACAGCCAGAACTTGCCCTTTTCTTCATCCCATCCAAAAAGGCAAAGGAAAAGCACATACTATCCAAGAATATTAACATATGAGCTAAAAAGAATTAGAAAAATAAGTAACAAGGTGTCAACTTACTGCAAAGGAAGAATGCCCCAACCTGTTAGAAGCAGATATCACCATTCCACACAAAAATGTAGCACTGTAATTTGGATTTTGTATGGATTCACCAATTCATGGCCAACAAATAAACACCAAAGAGCCTAGCCAAGAATAACACCAGGTGTTTTAACACTACAGGCACCAGAATTATTGAACAGAACTGTTCTTACTTTTTCAAGTAGCATAAGTCATGCAAGCAGGATTAAAAGAACAGATATCAGACGGAATGATTTTCCACTATTGTTACCAAACCCTGTCTCTGTGTGATTCCTTCAACTTAACATGGTGTGACTACATTTCAGAGCTTCACATGATAATCTAGTACAATTCATCACATATGACTCATATTACAAAGAAGCAAAGTACAGAAACTAGAATGAATTTCTGGTTACACTTTTTACAATGGCTCACATTCCAGCAACAATTAAACAAACTTGTTCCTTAAATTAAGCTGTTAAACATACTCTTTTCTAGGACTCCTTTGGGGTAGTAAAGATAAAATGTTTACTCTTCTAATAACTTATTTCGATCAAGAGTTCAGAGTGCAGCAATAAAAAAAAGCTCTGGTTGGTATTGCCACAAATGCAAACACCCCAAAAAGCACATACTAATTGGTTTTATTTGGTTTGCTTTTCAGAGACACAAATCTAGTGGAAGGCACAAAGGCAAAACCAGGTCTTACATTTCAGAATATGTTTTTCACAGTTATGTGAAGCCACTTGCATTTTTCTCACATAAATGACAACCTCCACTGAAGCTGCAATAGTAACATGACAAAGCACAAGGCCTCAGTTACAGACCTACAGGAATTCATTTTAACTGAAGAATTGGGTCTACACAATTTCTAACTGGGTCTACGAGGTACAGAACAGCTTTGGTGATGAGTTAGAAGAGCTCAAAAGGCAGTAGGTGAAATAGGAAATCAAGAACTACAGAGAAGCACTATAAACTCGCATTTCAGCTAACTGAAGTAAAACAAAGGCTAGAAGGAACAACAGAGGAACAGACTCTTCCTTCCAAACAAATCCAGAAAATACCTGTTGCAGGTTATCATTCTGTCATTACCCAAATGACTGGTTTGAATGCTTGCAGATTGATTCACTTGCTTAATTTTAAATGTTTCAAATCTACAAATCTTGGAGCAGATTACTCCAAGAAAGGTAGTTTTCAGCTTAGGGTTAACTTCATCTTTTTTCTCTTTACTGAATTACCAAATTCTTCATTTATATATGGCATTAAAACTACGTTTTATCCCTGTGCAAGCAGAACAGACATCCTAAAATTTGTCTGCCAATCTCCTCGTCCTCTCTGAAAACTCAAACTGGAAGAAGTGAACTTTTGATTTATGTTCTTCAAAATAATTATTTTATTACCTTTAAAAAATATTTGCATTGACAAAGTTTTTTTAGCTGCATTCTTATATCTCTCTCTTCTTTCACCTAATATGCTTTAATCTAAACCAAATGTAGAAGCCAGTGCTTCAGGTGTTCTAAAACACTTGAATATGGAACAAATACAAAACATTATTATAAAAATCCACATGTAATTTTATGACCCAGTTCAATGAAGAATTGACAAAACTGACACACAGTACATGATCAAACTACTATCATTGTTAACTGCAGTGTTTTAAGAAAGTCCCCTAAAATTAGAAGTACGGCTACATTACGACCCTTAGAAATTCTTTATGTATTAGAGTGAAATTTGGCAGTATTTAAAAAAAATCAGAAAAAACTGTCTGATTTTTGACACAGTTTCTATTTTTTTCTGTACAGGTTCAAAAATTCTCACTAAGCAGCAAAATCAAACTGAAAATTCATTTTACAACAACCACAATTTGCAGGGTGTAACATTTACCTTGAGTGTAAGCATAGTCGTCTGATCCAGAACTAGAACTTCTCTGATACTTATGGCTTCCTTTTTCTCCTCCAGATCCTGGGATTACAGAAATAGGCTGAATAGGTTCTGGTGCTGCAGAACGCTCTTCTTGGTCCACTAAATTTAAAAGATTCTCAGTCGGTGCTCGACCTACTGTGATTTTAAAAATGGTTGGGTTTGGCTGAGATACCATTACCCGAGGAGACTGTGTTGGTGCACCTGCAGGTCCAGCTGGTTGAGTGTAGGTAATATATACTGGATTAACACTAAATGGAGGTTTGGGTTGTCCCGACATACCTCTGGATGGAGAGCTTGAAGGAGGAGTAGTGGCTGCATACAGCGGGTGCTGGTTTCGTTGAGATGGTTGATTACTTATAGGTGAAGGGCTTCTGTTCATTGCAGTCCCGGGTCTTTGCGGTGGCTCAACTGTAATTTCTATTTTATTCATGGAACCTTTGGATAAACTAGGTCCAGCAAAAGGAGGAAGGTACGATACAGAGTGACCACCTTGCTTTTGAAAAGTCTGGGATGCTTGCTGATATGGATGGGGTGGGACAGTGGAAGGACTAGGAGGCATGAAAACATGTGAACTCTGGTGACTCAGCTGAGGAGGTTGAACTTGGTGTTGAGGAGAGCCGAAGGGAGAGGGACACTGGGATGCCGGAGGTGATCGAAAAGCCGACTGAGGGATCTGGGGCTGTTTTGGAGAATACTGAGAAGGTTGGTAGTTCTGTTGATGTGGATATACAGGTAGAGGACGAGGAGTATAATGTGGAACTGGGCCCTGTGGCGATGAATGCCACTGTGTATTCTGAGGAGTCTGTCGTCCTGAAGAACTTTGAGATGTTTGTCTAATATAAATAGAGCCAGGAGTCCCATAAAGATTGCTTGGAATCTGTGGAAGAATTTGTAGAGCTCTGGGTACACTCTGTCCAGAGGGGAGGTTTTGTGATACTGTAACAGTAATGGGATTTGTACTGTACCGAGGTATGTGCATATACGTGGGAGGGCCTTGCATAGCAGACGTGTTCATTCCTGGTTGTATGGAAGATGGCTGTGGAGGTGGCTGTGGAGGAGGAGTAGCTGCATTTCTATTCTGGTCATTCACGAAAAATGGATTGTAACTAGGAGAAGCTGCCACGACGGCGGGAGCAGAATGTGGTTCCTGGACTAAGCAAATGAGCTGTTTACCTGCCGTGCGCTGCGGGTCAATGTGTCCATCGCTTGAGCTGTGTACCAGTGTACGACCACCATTAAGTTGAGCTCCATCCCCCGCGTGATAGCTGGTATGAGGATGAATACCCAGATTAATGTGCAAAAGGCTATTTCTATTCATTCTGGTGTCATCAGGGCTGTGGTACTCCATATACAAATACTTGCTGCTCTCCTGTGCGAGGGCTCGACAACAGGCATCGAGGTTGTTGTTGTTCTAGGAGCAAGAAGAGACACCTATTACTGCCACAGAGCACAGCAAAGAGCCAGTGCTCCGTGTTCAACATTCAGCTGAGGCCACAACCAGGCTCAGCCTGGACACAGCTAGGGGTAACATTTCATACACAGGTATTGTGAAATAAAGATGATACTTGCTACATGGTATGTGAGTAATACATAGCTCACATTGCAGCTGGCAAAATGTTCCGGTAACACTAGTTACACTATGACATATCAAAAAAATCAAGTCCAGTTTCAGGAAAGCAATGGTTACAACTCTCTGCATGTTCTTCAAGGAAGTCTGTACAATTAACTATTTCTAATCAACACAAATCAAAATAAATTAGATCAAAATTGCAAACTCTGAAAAAAGCAAAAAAAAAAATGCAGGTAACATTTCAATGTTTATCTGAGTGTTTACTGCTTTCACTTTCAGTTTACTGTTTACCTATTTCTCTTCACCTGGAAGTTTAAAAACCCAGCATTTTAAACCAGCTTTTATTGGCAGAGCAGTATTTAATACCTTAACAATGAAGTCAAAAGTATTGCTTGTAGAAGTCCCAGGGATTCCATAAAGAACAGTACAATTCCAACCAAGTTTAAACTGCCTTTAAGAATTTCAAGCTTAAGGCTAAAAAAGGTTTATTCATACATCAGTGAGAAACCAAATAACCCTTTCAAATGTTTGATTTGTTCTGTGGTGCCAGCAGTTGAAATTATACAGACAATAAATTATGAATCAAATGAGAAATATATTGGGGAATCCCTTTTCCCTTCTTGCCCTTTCCACTAATTTTAGCTTAATGTAGTCTGTTAAAAGAACAACTTTAGCTAATGATAGCTTTTCCAAATGAGTAAATCACTAGAAAGCATTCCAGATGGTGGATTTATGTTGTTCCCCACTTCATCATGTAACAGCCTCCATCAGCTGTGGTTCAGATTTTAATTTAAATAATAGCTAAAGAAAACAAATTTCACTTTAAGTTCAACTAAATCTGGCCCTTAGCACCCTAGCTTTGTTAAACATGTCCCAGAACTGTACCTTCTGTGACAGAGAGCACCTCCTTCCATGGCAAGTGTGTACATATTTATATATGCACATACACCCCTGCCTTCCTCAGTGTGCTAAAATTACCATTCCAAGGAATGGACATTAATAATGGCTGCATTTCTTTATTTCTTTATTTTAATCACTATCACTATATAAATTTGTATGCATATATTACATATATACACATATTGCCTTGAAATACAATTTTCCATAGCCTCTGCCTGAAAAGTCATGTTACATTTCTTTTCTCATGGACTATACCTAGTCAATCTTAATACCAGCGTGAAGATGACTTTCCCAAAATTTCATATGATTTCACTATCAGATGAACTCACATAATCTGTATCTTCTCATATGAAGAGTTACTACTAAACATGACAGCAAAGTGCAGCAGTCACTTCTCCCTGACAACCTCCCTTCATGATGAGCTCTCCTTCTAAACATCATTGATCACTGGGAATATCCAGGCATAGCACTAAAAATTTAAGACCAGAATATGTGGGAACCAGACCTTGTAATAACAACCAGCACCACAATGCCAAGGCAGAAGTCTCAAAAAAGTGAACCACTACCATCAGCCACCTGCCATCTAAACAGAACTTCTTGAACAGAGCCTTCAGTTTCCTTAAGTCACTTGGTCAGGGTGCAGCTAAAGAGAACATTTACAGGACAGGCTCTGATCTGATTTTATCAGGGTATGGAATACCTCTGTCATTTCAAATGACCCTCAATTTTTGACAGGTCTAAAGCTCCAAAGTGAGTTAAATCTAGAGCATTTGTTGCAAATGGTTATTGGAAATCAGCACACGTATCTTTAAAATATAAAGTAGTTTTGGACAAAATCTATACTTAAAAACATAACAAGTATTTGCTGTGCAAAGTTAACTAGCTATCTAGAATGCCATATATGCTTCTGCAGCATTATGGGTTCTTTACTTTTATAAATTTAAAAATGTCTATGACAAACACAGCTCATCAAAAGGCTTGTCTACTTATTACAGAAGATATGACTGTCAGGATAAGTAAAGCTTTAAATTGAAGGACTTCCCCTGCTTTACATTTGTCTGAAAGCAATTAATTTTTATTTGTACGATTTAGAAGACAAAATGCAAAAATTACAACCCCTATTCTAAGTAAACCTACTCATCTGCCAGGCACAGGCAGGACGCAAGAACAGCTTTCCAACCACAGCCATGGCCACCCAAGGCCAAACAATATCTTGCATGTTTCTATTCTATTCTTGATTCCTCCCATTAACTGAAGGTACTCCCAGATAACCACTACTTATTACATTGGTGACTTATTATTATTTCCAATTTCTGATTTGAGATGAAGGTGGAAGGATGAAATGGAAAGGAAAAGGAGTGCAGAGAAAAGAACCACCACCTGACCTAGAAAGACAGAAGTACAACTAAACCTCTAGAGAGCCATGAAAAAAGGGGGAAAACTATCAGATTGCTAAGTCCAACTCCTTATCTTGGCAGTATGAGTGACTGTTTACTAAAACTTCCTCCAATATATCTATGTTATTTATGTAGCTGTCATCAATTAACATCCTATTAGCCACTTTCTTTATTATCTATATACATACAGTCACAGGTCACACAGACAATGAAAAAACATCAGTGCAAAATAACCTCCACAAACCTAAGTGAAGAATGAAAGAATTTTTGTACCTAAAAGACAAGACAGAAATCCAAGTAGTGAAGTCTTCCAACCTTTTAAAATAAAACCAAGAGAATGAAAATCTATGCTCCACGTGTACTAATAAAAAGGGTTTTCATACTGAACTCATAGTTTGTGCCAAAATAAAATCGACTGTTCACCATACCTGAAGCATGCACTGAGACACCACGCCTTCAGGTATCTCAGGGAAACGCTGCCGGAGATCATGGAGTACCTGCACGTCGAGCTGCTGGCTGCCCTGCGCCATGCCAGATGGATGATGTTCCAGATTACCAGAGAACAGAAGTCAACAGGCCTTCCAATGATTGTGGTCTTCTGAGGCTTCTGGCATTTTCTGTAAGAAAGAAAACAATCTTTTAAGCCATCACAACTCTGTCCTTCCCAAACTGCTTGTGTAGAAAAACTACCGTAATGCTTTTTAACTACCAAGAGAGACTGCAGCTTAAACATAAGAGTGGGAATAACCACATCTCAAATGGTAATATTAAAACACTTAACATACCATGGGTATGTCTATATGGCATTGCACTGGAATGTGCTAGTTCAGGTCTTTACTCAGTCCCATTGTAGCACCACGTGTGACTTTAATTATTGTGACCTGCACAAAATAGAACTGTTATATATTTACTCCCAGTGAAATTCTGAAAGGTCTGCAGAAAAAAATGAAGGTATTACCAATTACAGATGTATTATTTACAATATGCTAGAAATAAAAGGCTGGAAAACAAAGTAGCTACTCTATTACCAGGGTTCAAACTCTTTTGTCTTTACATCACTACAAATCCAAGAAGTCAGAAGCAGTTTTTGGGAAACTGAACAAGAATTAACCAGAATTTAAAGAGCGCTTTGCATGATTAGAAAAGCATTTACATAAGATTTTTGTGAAGTACCTGTTACATTCATACTAACATAATGAGTGACAAAAACCAAACCAAACAAAATCCCCTAAACCTCCTTCCATTTCAAAATTTTTGTATTCAACAAAAATATTCTCCCTGAACTTCAATACTCAAGGACTATTGGAAGGCAAATCAGCCTGAGCCAACAAACACTTTTTGCACTTGTGGCTCATGATCACAGCAGTAACCAAAAGGCAGCTGATGTCTAAGCAAAGATTCACAAAAACTTTCCATGAGGTGCTGCATGACACAGCCCCTGTTATACATCTATCACTGCTAAACTTCAAAAACCTTTCCAACAGTACTGCTCAGTGGAATTCTTTACTGCAGAGAATGCACTGCTGTGCTCAAAAAGAAAATGAAAATCAGATGCCAGCTGAGCTGGTGTTTAATAATATATTATCTGCCCAAAGTCCCAAGTTTGAATCATGCTTATCTTGACCCCAGTGCAACTGTGGGTGGCACATGGTGCAGGTATTCAGTCAGCTTTTCATTTGTTCAACTTTCAGCAGCAGCTTCCAGCAGCACAACAGACCAGCAAACACACACATACCTCTAGGCACTAAAATTCCAACAGCTTCCTCTGAAAGTTTATTTTCCTAGGCAAGAAAAAAGAGTATGTATCTTCAAAGAAAAGTGTAAGGTTTAGGGTAAAAAAACCCCACTTTGGTTAAAGTTTTAGAGGTAAAAAAAGCAGGAGTCATGTCAAGTCCAGTCCATGATGTGTGGCTCTGCATGTGGACAGCTCTCAGCTGCCATCAGCATTCACTGAACACCACCTGTGCCCACAGAAAGGATCCCTCTCTGTCCCATCTCATGTATTCCAATACCCAGTATCACATCTGCCACGTCACACACTTTTTCAAGATAAATGAGACAAGTATAAAGAACAGTGAGATATATGAATTATCTTCCTGTGACTTAGGAAATATCACAATACGCTTATATTGTACATCACAACTCATTTCTGTTCACAGTAATGCTTTTTTAAAAAGGAAATTAAGCTTCCAGCAGAAAATTCCTGTCTACACTCACAACAGGGGATCTTTTATAAACCTATTTTTTTTGTAAATGACGAACAAACATTATACTCTGAAAGGCAGAGCATCACAAGAATACTCAAAGAAAACCTGACAGCAATCAAGCTCTATGTCTTTCTACACAACTCTCCTCATCCCAGGAGGCAAAGGCTGAAATGCAGTAATGAAGGAGTACCCTAACAGAATAAATTGCAGTTAAAACTTCTGTGGAATAGCAGATGATGGCATCTGAAACAGGAGCTAATAATTATGAAAATTTCATTTGCATGGACAAGAGCCTTTTCACCATTTCTCTCTTAAAATAAAAGTTTAAATGTAACATGGGTGACTGTAAGTGTAACATGGACTGAAGATCCATCACCAACACATTCACTGTTTTTCTACTATGATTTTAAAATAACAGAAGTTAACTTTTTGTTTTCTAACATTTCCCAAACATGTGTGGTGAGTACAGGTATCATACAAAGTAACTGGCAGTTGCTGACCAACTATGAATTTTATCAAACTTCTAAACACAATGGGTAACAAAGTTCCATTTTTATTTTGAGGAGTCGAAGCTTCCAGCCTTTACACGTGCACAGACAGCCTTAAAAAGCCTACAAGAGACTCAAAATAACTATTGGGGAGCATGAACAAACATACAATCATTCTGAAATCCTTGGATTACATTGCTAAGCTACTGTGAAAATGTGTTGGTTTTTTTTCCCCCTGTAGCCAATACCACAAAATTTTTTTCCCCCCGTAGCCAATACCACAATTTACTATTGTCATTATGTACAAGCCCAGCCTTTTGTCCTGCCTATTGTCCAGCATTTTGTTCAGCTTATTCTACTCGACCTGACTACAACTGACTGCCCATTTTCCACCCTAAGCAGGCAAGAACTGGCTGGAATACAATACTCACTTCCCATGTTGCTCCACAGCACACGGCAGGCAGAGAACCAAGTTATTAAGAGAGCCAAGGGCTTCAGCAAAGGCTACACAGCTGAGATGCTTAGACAAGAACTCCTGCTGAGCCACAACAGGCTAGGAAAGCAATCCTTCAAAGACTTTCTTACACAGTATTCATAGGCTAAGGGACACACTGAGGTGCCTTACATGATCAGCCTCGTAATTACTGAAAGTTCAATGCATCAAAACCCAACCCAACATTTTTTTAAATCAGCTTATATAGAACCATGACACTTAAGATTAAAGTTAAAAATTCAAATTGAGTTGCTTCACACAAAGGATTAACTATGCAAAAATGTGGTTTTTAACATCCCATCCCACACATACCTATTATTTAATAGGCATCAACTATAGCCTTGTAAACATGCCCAGCATCTGACCTGGCTGCAGATGCAATCATGTTGTAATCCCACCTCTAATCCTTGAGCAGCCTCTGGAACCACTGTTACCTTAAATTCAAAGGTGCCTGCCTGCAGTAGAAAATTACATTGGCTGTCATTGTTAAAAATTACAATACTGAAAATGAAGACCTAATTCCAATACAGAAAAGGAAGACAACAGATTTGTACACTAAGTTTGCATTTATTTAACCATTCAAATAAGCAAAAACAATTAACTCATCCCACAAGTGTCACAACACTTACAGCAATCCAGCTAAAACATTGGATTGCTCTTGCAGCAAAGGCAGGCAAATGATTTAATGGTAATATGACACCTTCACAAAAACTTGCTAGCTAGAAGACCTTAAAATCTCAGAAATACAAGAAACGAAACTGTTTTAATAGTGCCAAGAGCAATTTTTCCTCACAACCATCTTCAGTCACACACTCACTGAATAAACATGATTTAAGAGACACCTCAAAGATTATTTTTCCCTGCAACAGTCCAGCTAAAATAATTTTTAGGATTATATATATCTAGGCACAACTCTTCCCCCTCAGAAATTAGAATGCCTCTTTGTTAAGAGAAGTTTTCTTTATTTACACGGTTATACTTCCCACATCTTTGGGGCTGTATTGCTTCACACAGTAGGACAGACACAACAGAACTTTAAGACATTCTGTCAGCTTACACAGACTTATAAAGGTCAATGAAGCAAAATACAAGCAGTCAATGTTTAAAGCTGAGCTCAGCATGCTGCTGACATTGTTCTGAATGACTGACTATGTCAGTAATCCACAGCTTCATGGTTTGGCAAGTTGTCTTCTGATGAACAGTCATTCACTTGTGTAAAAGACCATAAAACCCCTGGATGGTAGCAAGGCAATGTGAAGCACAAAATAGAGGTATATAGCAGAATGAAACTAAAAATAAAGCTGACAAGCTATTGCTGTTGACCAATTGATCTCTTATGGTAAAGTTATACAAGCTCTCCTGACAATTCCATATCCCTGCCCATTTATCCATACAACAGTTACCCAGATGTGTCATGTGATGGCCTAGAACAGCTCCGAGTACTGAAATGGAATGTTAATCATTAAAGTCAGCATGATTAGAATACTGTCATGGATGAAAAAGGAGTGTAGAGCAACAAAATCATTCCTTCACTTGCTTGGGTTTTTTTCCCTCCAGTAGCTTAAACTTAAGCAATGATCAGTTTTGTCCATGTTTGAAACTCTTCCCACAGACTCTATAAATGAGTAATATTGTGATACAGTGTGGTGTGTCTGTATCACACAAAAACAATATATAACTCTGAGGTAACAGAAACCTGGACAGAGGAAACCCATTTCTGGCCGAACAGTGACACTGCCTAGAAACATGACTGAAGCATAAAAAGGTTGAATCTGTGATCTGTGCACAAGCATGTTAATTACACAGGTTGTTAAGAAATTCAAAAAATCATTATCAATCACTGTTACCCCTTAAGCATGTGTTTTGTGTGCCTTAGTATTTGCTTTGCTTTTCCCCCCTTTAATTACACTTTGCCATCCTTACGGGCCATCAACATTGAAATGAACCAGTGTTTAGTATACGGACAGTATGCGGGCCTTTAGAAACATTTAACCAGTGCATCAGCAGAGATGTAGGGGGTGGAAACAGAAAACAGTCACTGTTTTCTCTCTTCCATCTACATCACAGAATTATTAAGGTTGGAACAGACTTTCAAGATCAAGTGTAACCTCTGACTGAATACCACCATGCCCACTAAACTATATCACCAAGTGCCATGTCTACTCATTTTCTGAACACTTCCAGGGATGGTGACTCCAACTTTCCCTGGGCAGCCTGTTCCCATGTTTAATCACTCAGCGAATAAATTTTTCCCAATATCCAACCTGAACCTCCCTGGGCACAACTTGAGGCCAGTTCCCTTTGTTCTACCTCTACTTCTCTGGGAGAAGAGACAAACCCCCACCTGGTCACAACCTCCTTACAGGCGGGAGAAGCAAGCAATAAGGTCCCCCCTGAGGCCTCCTCTCCAGGCTAAACCTGGCTCCCCAGAGCTGCTCCTGAGAATTGTGTTCCAGACCCTTCATCATCTCCATTGCCCTTCTCTGGACATGCTCCAGCACCTCCAGTCCTTGCAATGAGGGATCCAAAACTTGAATTTTCCAACAAAACATTTCTATAGAGACGTTACTTATTTAATTGCTTTGGAAGCAAAAGGGGTGAAACTCATCCCTATCCCATACACAAATCAAACCTCCACAAAGCAGAATTTACTTTTAATAACTACATTACACTGGGAAATAGTAAAAACTGAATTATAATGAGAGGACTACTTAACTGGAACAATGATACTCCTTTTAGCGAGTAGCTAAGAGGTTCTTGGCTAGTAATTCCTCTACTAAGTAATCACAGCACAGTCTGGTTGTGATAAGACTCTCAAAGGTCACCCCAGTTCCAAAGCCCTGCTGAGGGGGCACTAGACCAGGCTGCTCAAAGCCCTGTCCAGCATGACCACTGCTAACAATGGAGCATCACCTGTTTGAGCAGACTGTTCCAGTGCCCCACCACCCTCATAAAAAATGTCTTCCTTATGTTCAATCTAACCTACTGTATTCCCACTTAAAATCATTGCCCCTCATCCTGTCATGACAGACCTTGGCAAGAAGTCTCCCCTAATCTTTCCTCTAAGCCTCTCATACACTGAGAAGCTGCATCACAGCAATAAATACTTCCAAGGAACTGCTGGTTCTCTCACCCCAGTGAGCAAGTAGAAGCAGCTCTCACTACAGAGCAAAGTTACAAAAGAGAAAGTTTCCAAGGCAGGGGGATAGCTCAGGAATGATGCTACTATGCCACAAATATCAGCTTCCAGAAGGGCTCTGCAGAACATAAGGCATAACTACAAGTTGCAAATGCAAGTGAGTCTGTACAGCTCACAGACAATCCTGAGGTTAGCACAAGTATCATGACTGAACCCAAAGCTGTAAGAGGAAGGAACTACCTTCCTTAGGAGGACATATGATCTATGATTTCTGACTGAACACCTGTGAAATAAGGCTGTGGCTGGGAAAAATCCTGCAGGGAACAGTACACTGCCAGATTTCCTAATTCATCAACTTCTGTGTTGGCCCTGATAAAAGCAGTTTAATGATGATGCAAAATTTTTTGGTAGTGATATCCTATTCTGGGAATCAAAATGAACCAGAAAGGATATAAGAAAACGTAAAACTGAGTATATACTAAAAAGCATTGGAGAAGATCTACTGTAAATCCATGGATCATAAACTTCATCTTTTTCTTAATTTTTAAGTACAGTCTGCTATTCATATTTCCAAGTTAAGCAACTAATAGAAGCTGAGGTTTATACAGGAGAGAACTGAGCTAACAAAGTGCAAAAGTACTGGACTATCGTTTCATATACAATCTGTTTGACAAAGTGAGCTTCCATCTCAGAAGTATGAGATTAAAACTTCTCAAAGAAGCAATGTCTCCAAATAACATGGACATTGAGTTATCTGCAGAGCACCAGTCTGAATCTTGACCAGCACAACAGAATTCAATACTGTTCCAGGCTGAGATGCTTAGCAGCTCCTATACAAGGTGATTCTCAGCACTAACTCCTATTCCTACATGACAAATTGATTGCTACTACTGAATCCACCGTAAAACATTTGGAACAGGCTTTGTTCTTTAGGTATATTTAGAAGTCAAAATACAAGTCTCTCCACAAGACACTTCTACAAAATGAATCACTGCAAGTACTTTTGCAGGACTTCAGATCAGTAAGAATTCACTAAAGCCAGAAGTTGCAAAAAGCCTCAAGAGAGAAATCATTTAAAAAAACCCAACCAACCAACCCACCAAATTTGGATTACTCACATTGAACTTGTAAAATTTTGGTGTTATCTACACTCATAAATCAGCTGTTACACGTTTCAATGGCTAATCACAAAATTAGCTTAAATGTGCCCCTCACTTTTCTTTACTTTTTCACTTTGACTCGGGCTTCTCCCTATTAAAAATGACTGCTCTAAACAAACAAATTGTTATCAATAAATCTGAAAGAGGCTCCATTTGCAGAGTAAAAGCTGATTGTCTAAGCCTGCAGATACTTCTATAAAAGGTACACCAATGCACTCCACACATTCAAAACTACACTATTTGAATTTTTAACCAGTTTTTTTTCTTGGGTGGCTCAGAAAACAATTTTATGAAAAAAGCCTGGCCATCCTCTCAGAGTGAGCTGAAGCTGTGCAATAACTACAGAATTTAAATTCACTTAATCATGCTGCAATCCAGCAATAGGATGAGTCATAATAACATAAAATTTGAAAAATAACATCTAATCGCTTATGCTACCACAGAAAATTTCATCTATTTGAATTAAAACTTGAAGTATTAGAACTAAGCAACTACCAAGGCAGAAAGAAGAGGACAAAAGTTCTAAATCAACTGTTTAAATATTAGGTTTCCTGCTTCTGAAATACCCGTAAGACTTTTGTGATGGCTTGCCATAGTAGTGTTGCAAGCAACAGTTTAAAATAAACAGACCAGTCAAGTTTCTCTGTTAAGTCTCTGATTAATTCTTCTATGACAAATCTTGAAAATACTCTATATTCGATACACTGAATCAAAGCTTTCTACTTTGTTGATAACTGCATATATGTAAAAGCTTTACTGGATGCAGACAAATTCTGTAACACACTCTGTCTTAAACATTTACATTTTTCTGCATCACTGAGAAAATGATCACAAAGTATATTTACAACATAAAGTAGAAGTATTCCTTTTCCTGCAGAAACAGGAGAGACTGTAATTATCACTAATTTCAAGTTAAGTGACCTGCGTATGTTTATTAGCAGCCCTTATAAGTGACAGCTCTACAAAAAGCAACATCAATTGCAGACTGTCTGCACACTGGATTCCCTACATTTCTACACCCAGTATGACCAGTTCAGAAAGGCAAAAAGGACATTGGGAAGCACAACATTCAACACTCTCTGGCCTGATGACCACCAGCCTCTCCTAACTCTGGCCATTGAAACTGGAAGAAAAAACCCTAGATTGGAAAGAAGTGGAATGACGGGATGACAGAACTACTTTTCAGGATCCCCAGCAAACACAAATTGATGGAGGACATGACTCTTCACACACACATGAAACTGAGGAGGGAAGCAGACAAGCACATATAAACAGGAACAAAAAGGAAGAAAGCTGACAGAGAAAGAAAACAATGGACAGGAGTCAATACAGAACAACAGTACAGAAAAATACGAACCATACTCACTACAATAGAGAACATCAACTTTCATTTCTAAAATTTAGAATTAAACTTTGGTGGCTTGTGTAGATTTCTTTGACATGAAGAATTGCTATAAAATACAATGAACAAGTTACACAATGTGCCTGTCTTTTCTATCATTCCAGAAGAAATTGTTAACATAAGGAAATGTAACATGGACCTCGCTGATTCTGTGGTATCTTCTGACAAGTCTTTACACAAATACCTGCTCATGGGAGTGCTGCAAGACAGTAACATGAATAGGTTACACACCACGTTATATTACTGTTACTTTTGCCTACTGCAATATAACATATTGACACATTGAGGTTATCCATGATCACACCTGTACATGAAGAGGTGCTCAACCATGTGCCATAGTCAGGAACTGTTGTGCCCAATATCCTTGGGCTGTAAAATAAAAAATTATCAGCCAACAACAAAAATACATACAGACATGCATGTGAATGAGCTATACATGTATATATACAATTGTCATATACACCCTAGATTATGCTTTTTGCATCTTTTTTCTTCTTCTTTTTGCTTTTGGGGGCAGAGAGGGAAGAATGCCTTAAAATTATATTGTTGTTTCTACAACAGACAGTTTCTGCAACATCAGACCACAATCATCTTCTATTAACATTATTTTATCTCATCTTAGCCCCAGATGGACTTTCTGGGGAGATGTGCCTTGGATACTACACGATGCAGACATTTTTAAATACTTTGTTTCTACACTACCTTCAGCATTCTCTATTAAAAAATACTAATGGGATACAAAAAAAAAAAAAAAGTCTGGTGAAAGGAAAGCTGTTTCCCCTCTTTCCATAAGCTTTCCATATGTTACATCTGTTGCAACAAGAAGCATTGGTATGTAAGGGTAGTGTTTAATCAACACTCAGATAAAGCTGTAGCTGTCCCATCTAGGGAACTGATTGAATAGCAAATCTCTATAAGGAAGTTTCAATACTATTTCAGATTCACTTGTTCTATCACGGCCAGAAATAGAAAGAGCCAAGAGAGATAATGGAAAGACCAGAATATGAATACAGTTGTTCATCCTAAAATGCATTCCTGCCAAAATTCTTGTACAGCTTCAGACCTTGAAGAGTATCCAGTATCTTGATAAAAGCTTTAGAGTATCCTCTTCCTACAGAGAGCTTCAAACCAGGTGGGTTTAACACCAGAGAAACTACAGGTAACAGCTGAAAAACTGCAGTCACCTACATTAAACCCTATCATGAACAAAATTAATTTCTGGTAGTCACAGAATTGGTTGGGTCAGAAGGGATTTTAAAGATAACCTAAATCCAAACCCACTGCCATGGGCAATGACACCTTTTCACTATATTTATACAAGCGTGTGTGCATATGTATATATGTTTGTTAATATACTTTTATTATTTATTTCCCTTGTATTTATTGCTTCTGCCAAACTAAAAATCTAGTAGCTACTTGGTAAATTCTTCTGTTCCCAACTCAGTGTAGTATCCAAAGCCTGTATATTTGAAAAAACAATCAATACTTACAGCTAGAATATTCTATTCTAATAATGGAGCAGTCTTCATACTGTCAAATAACTTTCATGCTCTTCTGTGCACACTGGGTACAGTTTTAAACTGACTTTTTTCTAACATTTATTCCAATTTCCTTATTTTTCTAAAATTAAATTGGAAGATGAATGAATTATAATCACTCATAGGTCAGCTATAGTTACATAGAAGCACAAACTCCTCCTAAAACCCACACATTAGCTCTCTCTCCAAGGCTAAGTCATGACTTTGGTAGGTTAACAAAAGCTGTGTTTGCAGTCTGGACCTTAGTTACTCAACTCAGTAAAGGCAGGTTGGAAGTATTCAGGTCATCTGTCATAACATTTGTTTATTTTTGCTGGTCTGACACCAGGCCAGAAAATTTCAAATCCAAGTGATAAGATTAACACAATTCCTGGCTGGAGCATGTGTAACTTTTTACATGCACCTGAGCATAAAAGACCAATTTTGTGATGATGGAGCTGGATGCTTTTTCACAGAGCCTGTGACTGCAACCTATAGCAAGAACATATTGAACAAACCTTTGGCTTTATAAAATCAGCCTTGTAGGATACAAAGTAGAGGGAAAGAGGTCCTTGACTACTAGGCAGTCTTTCCACAGCTGACACTGCACAGCTGGCTGATGGTGAAGTTACAAGTAAATGCCACTTTCATCAGGTAGACATACTGAAAAAAAAAAACGTATAAATCTGAATATGAGACTAAATGAATGAGGCCCATGTTCTGGAACTTTCAGGTAGTACTTGACTCTTCAAAGCATTTCACCCAAAAGTCCCTATTCACAATTTCAAAGGTATCATTTCAAGGTATTTTTACAATACCTTATTTTATTCTACATGACAAATATCCTTCCAAATATAAGTTACACATGCAAGTTAAGCACTTTAAGCAATCAGCATCTCTCTAATGCCAAATCATTTCCACACTGATTTGCCTTACTGTACTCCATTAAGGTTGGTAGGATAAATTGCACTGATTTCATTTCCCTTTTAGGAAGCTATCCTCATAATCCTCCTTTAGAAAAAGAAAAAACCAAAAGGGCTCAAGGGCAGCTTCAACCTAAAATAGTCACTCACTCATTCTTCTCTTCAAGAGGTTTGGATTATTTCACTCCACAAAACCAAAAAGATGCTGTCCAGCAGCTCAAGGTAGGTGCAGCCTCCAAAATCCACATAATTCTTTGTTTTAATAGACCTTGCTCTTCTTTCAGAATTTATCGAGTTTTGTGCGTAACTCAGTAAAGCAATAGCTAAAGAACTGTTGAAACATTCTCTACACTACACTGAGCTTGCTCTGGTATTTGTGCTGTGCTCAGGGCTCTTCACCTCCATCAGAACAGAAGATTGGAACTGACACCCACCCAGCAATTTGAGTGGCTCAGATGCACTACAAGAACGCAAAAACTTTTCTTTCACCTGTTATGCCACAGTGGTTTCCTTTGCTTGGATACTGCAGCAAAGGAAGAGATGTGGTATTAACCAACTCCCAGTTTCTTTACTGTTAAGAAGTGGGAGTGTCCATATGGTCTGTAGAAAGCAACAATGTGGAGCATGCCCAGCTCTTCAATTAGTAATTAAGAATTTCAACCTTTTCAAACCAGTCTTCTCGGTAAACTCCCTTCAGTCTTAGAGGTGCACCATGTACAGAAAACACAGAGGGGAAAAATAAGAAAAAATCAAGGTCATATCTTCCCACAAATACAGTGCAGTCTTACATACAACAGGAGGTTAGACAGCAGAAAAATCTAAAGTTTAAAATAACTTGCTGTCTCCCCCTGGCTGGCCAAGCACAACTGCCACCAGAGCATTCCCCTTAGGCCAGTAAGTGACACAAAATGCCAGCCCTGGACAAAGAAGCACAAAGTGAGAAATGTGTACATTTCTGAATAAAAAAAACTAACCAGCTTATATTAAAATAACATTGTAATCTGATGCCTTGATTCCAAAATCACAGTGCAAGTAGTCACACCCTCTGCTTCACCAAACAGCCCAATGACTCCTTCAGAATTCTCACAACATTACTGCAAACAAACTCGGCTCTAAGAATTTACACAACCCAGACTCAAGTGTGAGCTTTGGGTTCTCTCTGCTTTGAAAGGAGAGAGAGGAGAAGTAAGGAGATGAAAACCTTTGACATTTTTAGTGCTGTTTAGGCACAAGCCTTATTTGATTTGTTCTGAGTCATTCCGCCCCCACAGGATGGAAAGCAATGCTACATGTTCAGTATGTGAATGGACAGATGAGCTGAGCAATACCACAACAGACCTGTTAAGTCTGACTATAAATCATATGCAGATTTTCTGTTCCTTATAACTGCTGGAGAAATATGCAAATTAAGTAATTAGGTACCTCAGAGAAGCATGCTCTTTGATTCAGCATCAGCTTTAAAAAAACAAAGGTAATTCATACTTTAAAAAATCCCAGACAATACAAAAATAATTGGTGCTCATTTTCACGACTATTGCACACCACCATCTTTTTTTATGGTGAACCAAACTCAGTACTATTTAAAGTCTGTGGTTTTATTGGCTGAAAAATGATGAAATCTTTTTTTTAAAAACAATATTTGCTTGAGAACCACAATCAAAAGAATGTCCAGTTACCAGATTTACATGAGAATACCATCTCATCCAACCTGACTGTTTCTCTGTTTTAGCCACCTTCCAAGAAGGGCTACTGGTCTCCAGTCAGGGAATACACAAGACTTTGGATACTCAACACCCACTAATTCTTCATTACTGTCTGCACAGTTTAGCCTATGGAGCTACTCTTAATTCAAATATCTTATTATTTTGTCTAATTTTCAAACGGATTAGAAGTAAATTTCACATAATTTTAAACATTTGCAGAAGACAATGCACATGCAGCTCTGTACATACTTCCTCAAGTACACAACAATCTCTATTACTTTGATTATTTGTCAGATTTCCACACCCAACCATTCTGTTTGATAAGAGCAACTTTTTACATATTTGAGACATTAATGAACTGCACACAGCCCTCAGACAAAACAGCCTAACGAGAAAGTGCCTTTACAATAATATTTCCAAGTACATGTAAGAGTAAATACATTCCTTCTGTGGTTATACATGCTCAATTCAACTGAATCAAGTCCAAAATATATAGAAACACATAAAAAACCCCAAACAGGTGCATGATTAATCCACAGGTTCAAACACTGTAGTACTGACTTTCTACTTATTATTCATTTTATAAACTTTCAACGATATCATGAAAAAAATCATATAGGCAGGATAAAATTCTATTAAAAACTCTCAGTCTGCATTATTTATTACAAAAAGCAACACCTAAAATTCAAATTATTATTTTCAAATAAGAATCAAATATTTGAAGGAAATCTCATTACTAGAAATCAAAAGTATGTGTTTCTAATTTACAAATTTTTTCATACAACTACTTTTACCTAAAGAAAACAAACTGCCAAGTGTATTTTACATATTAAAAGCAGTTTTAAAATTAATAGCGTAAAACAAACGCATCTCTAATGAAGACTATGTAACAAACATGTTCTAGACAGGTCTGAAAGTCAGTAGAAAGACAACTCAGCAGTGAATTCTGGAATATCAGAACTACTAAGATGCTATTGAATGTTACTTCTAGAAAAAAAAATTCTGAAACAACAAAAGTGCAAAATAATTAACAGAAGAAAAAAAAACCACACCAAAAATTACAAACATATCACATTCAAATACCAAGTTTCTTACCAACTTTAACTGGGAACATGGGGGCTGCAATCTAATTCCCTTCTATGCTGAGGCACAGAAATATGCAGTTACAAGGGAAAAGCAACACTGAACATCCAAATTCATCCTTTTTTTTTGTGAAGCATACACAGTCACAACCCAAAACACCAAGGAAACAGCAACCCCAGCAAAAGAGAGGTGTTTTTGATACTGCTGTCGAACACTGAAAAAAACATTTAAAATTTTAAACAAGTGAGTATTAGACACAGAAACCCTTTAACTTCAGGAAATAAGCTGGAGTGGTGGTGGTGGGGGGAATCTTTGTCTAGGGAAATATTTATCATCATAAAATGCTCTCCAATAGCACACACTCTGGGCGCTTCCTCAAGAGAAACTGTCACAAAGGAAGTCTCATCTGGCTGTTTCATAATCACTTTAAACCAGTAGAACACAATAATTCTGAAGAAAGAATTTGCTTCTCCTTTCATTTCAATGCTTGCTCCTCCCAACACACCACCACAAATTTAGAGACCAAATAGTGACATGGACATCACTACAGCTAAACTTTGATTTGCAAACACTACTCACCCAAACTGGATCAGCTTCCTGACTCCCCACAAAACCCCCCAGTATCTTGTGTCATAGACAGAGACAAAACTTTGAGACAGAAGCAGGCAGCCAGGGTGAGAGAGAAAGAAGTGTTAAACCAAAGTGTCAGGACGAGATCTTACCACAAAGACCTCAGAGCAGACTCTTTAGGTAAGGCACAAAAACTTATTGAAAATTAGACTTGCTCATTAAGAGAGCAGTCCAAGTCACAGTCTGAGGCTGAACTCTTTAATTCCATTTGGCAGTTTTCCTGTTATTCACAGGAAGCTCATAGTTGCAAGGAACCATGCAACCAACAGCTCTGGTTGGTCACACTTTGTCCAGTGATTTAGACACTGAAAACATGTAAGATTTGTAAAAGTCTTATTTTCCATGTTAAATGATAGAAAAACCAGCATCTCCTTGAAATCCAGATGATCTATATTCAAGCAAGCCAGAAACCTATGCCTTGGAGTAGTTTTGATTGTTCTCAACTTCCTGAAAACCTGCCTTCCTGAATCTCCATTTTTTTTTTTTATTTGGAAGAACTGGGAAAAATTCTTAGCCTCGACCACAGGACAAACAAAGCCATCAAACCAGATTAGATATAAATCTCAGGGATTAGCAAATACGAAGCACGGAACAAAGAAAATAATCCAAAAGCCAAGGCAAACTATACAAAATATGAATATTGTGATTGAAAAATGTTAGAATTTTGAGATACACAGAACTGATATGAGTTTAATCCAGTATCATATAAGAATTAAAACACATCTAAAGACAAGCTCAGAATCCTCACAGATCCCTCCTGAAAAGTTATTCTGCAGAAAGACTTATTATCACAGTAATATACTCAGAAGTTACTCATCTTTGAGTATTTAATAAAGCTAACACAAATTTGATGTACTTGAATATATGTGTAATAAAAACCTATTATAATTCAACCTTGAGGTTTGCACCTTAGCAAGCTCCTTTCATGTTTAAGTAGTCTTTTTTCATAGCTAGTAAAATCATTAACCATTAAAGGAACCCAAATTAAATACTGCTTACTACAAATGCAACACAGCTGTTAATGCTTTTTAAGAATGCATTATTCAAATAATCACCAAAACACTTTCCAAATGCTTACACCAAAATACAAAAAAAAAAAAAAATCAATTTTTTCGGTAGAGTATTTGTCTACTGGATAGTCTTCTAGTGGCATTCTGCCACACTGTACATGCTATCAGGAAACCAAACAACTAAGATGCTCATAGTACAGAATATGGGATCATTAGTAGTACTGAACAAATAACCCCAAGCATCAAGTTTTTCTCCTTGCTTGACTTTTATTACAGTTTAATAAAAATTAAGATTATTTGTGATTATGTAACATGCTTACATAATTCACAAATGCTACTATACACAGAAATAACTTGCCCTACAAGTCTAAGTATACCATACACTTGCTGGGAAAACAAAACAAACAACACCCTCAACACCCATAAAACCAACTACAGTGAAAAAAACAAAGCAAAACCAAACTCAGAAAAGCAGATAAAAGAAAGCCCTAAGCAAATCTAAATGCATTCCCCTTTAGTATGTAGAGTGTTCACCTTCTGAACAGACTAACAAACCTGGGCCATAAATAGTTTAACCTAAAAAATAAGTGCAGTTTACATAAGCCTGTGGCAGTCAACCATTTTTACTGACGGCACTACAACCAACAGTGGCAAAAAAGTTCAGAGAGTAGAACTTAGGAACTAATTCAAAATACCTATAGTCCTTACTCCAAGGCTGACTAAGTAAGGCTACTGGCAAAGCTTAAACTCAAATATTCCATGAATTGTCAAGTGGATAGAGTAATCCAGGGATTATGCTCAAGAGAAATTATTCAGAGTAACCTTAAAGCAGAAATTTGCTACTGTCACAAGGACACAACTCCTCATAAGACACATCTGTTCTTTCTGGAATCTGTGTTCTAGCATATAATCAAAACATAGGAAGAAGCATATCAAAATGTCAATGTCATAACTACTTTCCTCTCACCTGAATCATAGAAATTCTAACACTTAAACCTATTTCTTTCTTTCTTTTTCTCTTCTTCTGGAGCTCACAAAAACCTTACCTTTCATAACTTTCAAAAAATGAGACATTTAGAGACTTTAGAATCTCTAAACATTCTTTAAACTTCTTTACAGGAAGCAGGACAAAACAATCTATGGTATAGATTTTAACAATATTCAGTGGGGGGGAAGCCCTTAAGCACTGCTTGGTTTTGAGCGATCTTTCTAAAACTCAATTCACAGAACAGAGTCAGACTTCTGATCCTTTCCTATCAGCTCCCCAACACCAGTCCCGATTCAGCTAGTTCTCTGTGCCATCAAGCCCATGAACTGACACCCACAGGGACCATGGCTTCACTGAGCCCATGACTGGCTACAAGAAGTTTTTTGCACCTCATCCAACCACTAGGAGAGTGAGCAGAATCTCTCTCTCTAAAGATATGGATTTCTTAAAAGGTAAGAGAAGTAGGAGCTCTTCTTCCATCTCCTCTGCATTTCCAGGACAGGAATCCTCCATCAGACTGGAGACACCAGTCCACCACTGCTGTGTTTCAACCTCTCCACAACAGACGGACATGAGAACAAACTGCACTGGGATTTCTGAAATCAAAACCCAGGAACTGAACAGTACAGATATGGACCAAGCAGCACAAGCCTCCCTGCCTTGATCACATCTTGGGTAACATATGCTCTTAGGAGAAGTGTCATAAATTTTTGCTACAACTTTTACAGAAAAAATGTCTCAGTTAAGGCAAAGCAGCTTTCAAGTGACTGAGTGTTCCTACAGAAATAGAAGTACTGTTTATCACAGTACCAGAAACGTCTGTGTTGTTGGTACTAGTGCCTCCATGAGTAACAACAACAGAGATCACTGAAGATGCCTCAGTGTCCACATTACTACAAAAAGATGTCACTCACCTGATGGAACTAAGACCATCAAGACCTGCTGCACAGAGTTGCTGAAAAGATTTTTTCTTCTCTTTGGAAAGCTTCAAGTTGTCCTCTACAGAAGCCACTTCCCTCTTACAGACCTCTTACTCCTAGATCAAGGAACTTTATTTCAACACTTAAGTGATTTTTGACTCTCTCTCTTTTTTTTTTTTTTTTGAATATAGTAGATCATGATTTCTAAAGACAGACCAAAATAGCTGATCTTACTCAGGTCTCTCTTAGGCCTAAGGCTACCTTCAGCCTCATTTACCTCAACTCCCAAATCTTGAAAGGGATTGGCAAGTAGAACATTTACTTGATTTGGAACTTTCTTTAAAGAAAAAGAAGCATTTACAGCATCTAGAGGCTGGGCTTCAAAAGCAAAGAGGCAGAGTTCATTTAAGAGAACCTACCTTCTGCCATTTATGAACTTAATTCAGCTGCAATAGATGTGGTACAAATTCTCTTCTCTGTCTGACCTCTCTTCCTTTAAACTGGATATTCCAAGAAAACAATAAGTAAAAAATGTTTGTTCCAGAAAGTGCCAATGAACTCAAACCAACACAGAAGGAAGCTGGATGTAAACAGGGATAATTCTCACTGTCACTGCTTGGTACTGAAACCAGTACACATTGAAAAGTAACAGCTCCAGTGTAAGAACAGGAGAAAGTACAAAACTGCAAACATATTCCTGAGCAATTATTCAAGAAGTACTTACTCACAATGCATGAAGCATTCATCCCAACGAGATTTGTTGTGAAACACCTGTATTAATCATTGATGCTCATGAAGTTGGAACAGCATGCTAATTTTTATAACCACACTTTCACAATGCTGCCCAAAGAGCAAAAATCACAGCATAGATAAAACACTAAACTACCTGTTCTCCTGTGCTGTCCATTTGAAACTAACTAATGAGCAGAAAAAAATCCATGGTAATGTACAAAAGCACTGACAAAAGTTTTAAAATATAATTTCGTCTAAGTGTTCTGAATTAAGCTGCAACATTTACTCAGCAATTACTGAAGTCCCATTTGCAAATCTCCAGATTACCCAGCAGCTAAAACTTGATTTTTACCAGGAAAGAACATCAAGTGACTTTTCAGGAGAATATCCAGCAAATAAATTAAAAGTTTTTAACACATTCAAATCAGCAGTGAGAAGAGGACATTTGATGTAATGCATGCTAGTAGAAATTTAACCTATTCGTATTTTTTTAGCAAATGTGAAGCAACAGAGAAATTGTAACAAATTAACCCTTTGTCTTATCTAGACATGTAATTTCTGATCCAGCATTAGCAGGATTACAGCGATTCCTTCAAGATAAACATAAGAATTCCAAGAAAAAAAAAGCAGGTACACTTTAATGCAATACTTTGCAACAGCCTAGTACCTGGCTTACTATTTCTGCAAGCTGATCTTCAAGAACATCCACATGAAAGCCAAGTTCTATATTTCTTTCATAACTTGCACAACATCTAGGCAAAAAAAAAAGGCAACAAAACCAAACCATCTTCTATTCATCAACTATTATTGATCCAATGCCCAGCACAGAAGAAGAAAACAAATCTGTAACTTTTTCAAGTGCTAAGAAAAAATGCCCCCATCTTGAGTCAAGCCAAAGTATACAAACTCCCCACTGAAGACACAGAATTACACTTGAGGATTTATACCAACGTGACAAATAACATACATAGAACAAGCAAAGCCTTTTGCCAGCCAATTTCTAATGCAGCTGTGACTGTAAACCAGGAAGAGTTGTTCAAACAGATGACCTGGGGGCAAATCACCTCAGAATATAACCAAGGAATAGAAAAATGCTTAAGCGTAAAGCTGCAAGATTAAAATACCAGCACTGCTGTGGTTCTTTTTACCAAATCTGGTAAGAAACAGTCAATACTGAATGCAGTTTATTAAATCATTCCAGTTTTTTTCCTGCCACAACACCCAAGACAAATACTGACAGTAACAGGATTTCTTTTTCTAAAAACTCTCCATTTGTCCCTAGATCAACCATGATTTCACATAAATTGATCCACTTTCCAAATTAATGTACACTTTAGCAGATATGCAATTTCATTTGAAAGAAAGTATTTCATTTTGAGCGTGGAACACGACTGAATCTGCTGAAAGGTGTTTTCCAGAAAGCACTCTAAATGATCCACCAGCAAGCCCACATGCAGGTAGGAAAACATCTGTACTTGAGCTGTGACAGCAAGGCTGCTCAACACTTACTTCCACAGCAGAATTGCCTCTCTCTCTCTTTGTGACTTTGCTATTTGCTTACAAAGCCCCCTGCTTTAAACAACTCTCTGAAAAGAGCAGTAATTTTCCTTACAAAAGAACCAGATTAGGACAAAAACCTGGTAATTCAATGCTTTTAAAACACCACTACTTTGAATTTAGGCCCTTAATAAAATAAAGCCCACCAGAAACTGAAGAACTAATGCTTCTTAAAAACACAAAAGTGTATATAACCTCAACAGAGATGGCATTTTTCATTTTTAATCTCTAGTGTTATGCTGGCTATTTTAAAACAATACTTGATAAGGGAGAAACATTCAACATAGTAATCAATGGGGTGTAAGAATATTGAAATATTATTTCCACAGTGCCATTAAGCTGAGACAGACATTGTGATCTATCTGGTATAATTAATCTTCAAAAAGAAGAAAAGAACAAGAAAAATGCCAAACAGTAAGAACTCACTGAACAACTTGAACTGTTATCAGCAATACTGTGGCATAGTCCCACCGCATTACATACTGAATTTTGTGACATGTATTTCAGCTTCTCAAGTCAATGAAAACACCCCAGTGATGTTTTTTCTGGAAGTTGTGCACGAGTCTCCTGGATACCAATACCACAGTGCCACTTCCTAAACACTGACTGATACAGCACAGAAGTTGCTGACCAACCAGCCTCCCCACACAGAAAAGGAGACACCCAGCATGGATATTCAGTACCACAGAACCACCTACACTATCACCACTTGCCTGGAGCTGGAGAGAGTGTTTTGTTTAAGTATTATGAGCACAGTTTGAAAGCCTTTCAAAGGACAACTTTGACACTTGAAGGTTTGGCAGACTACAAGAAACTATTCTAGCAGTGTTTTCAACCAACACCTTCAACATTTGCACACGTGATTCTAAACAAGTCTTTCAAAACTCATCTTTCCACTTACAGAGAGAGTTTCACATGTGAGAACTGGCATCATGCCATCACCACGCATGCAACTTCTGCAAAGCAGTTCTCAATCATCTCTCACAAAAACAAGACAGTCAATATTGCCTTTTGGACAGTATTTTAATCTATTATGCCCATACAGAAATAAGCCTAGAGAAAATTGGTACGATAGAGAAAACCAAGAGTTCCAACCTGAAAAAAAAAAGGCAATAATAAAAACTTGGCCAGAGATTTGAAAGTAAATCCGTACTATCAGTTTACTGCACTAGGTAGCACCAACATTTCTCTGTTCAGCTTTATTTTTCTGTTAAAGACAGGGACAGGAAAAGATACTGCAAACCACAAGTCACAGATATTTCTACCACGCATCTGGTAGTCAAAAGTAGCCCAAAAGGTGCTTATGGTAATGTTTTGGGCTCTGTATGAAGCCTCTCAGTTTCACACTGTTTTTCACCTGCCTATTAACCATACCACATAACAAAAATAACTTCCACTGCAAACACCTTCAGTTACACTTTCCTTGCACTTATGTGTGAGCACACAGGCACTGTACCTACTTCAGCTCACAGCAGAGGAACAGCAGCATCACAGATGCTCCCAGAGCAGAATGTGTCATAGCACAGTTGAGTTGGATGACTAAGCACACACTCAGACTTGATGTTACCCAAAATTTACTAGATTTGATCATTTACTCAATGACTCGATCACCACTAAAATACCTTTGGTGTCAAAAAAGTATATCAAAGGCTTTTGCTTGTGTTGGTGATTTTGTTGAAACACTGAAGCTATGAAAGTAGAGACTGAAAATCCTCCCAGTTGAAGACAAAATGCTTTGAAAAAGAATTCAAAAAAATATCTTAGGTTTCCTATTTATTATGAACTGCAGTACATACCCCTATAACTCCTGCCCTAACCAAGAATACTTCTCCAGGTCATACTTTGAGGATACTTATGCTGTTTACAATTGCATACAAAATGAATCATCACAGGCTTGGAACCAGGAGAAAGCCTCTACAGACCAGCACAACCAAAAACTTCATTTAAGCCCTACATAATTCTTGAGAGGGGACAGAGGAGAGCTTGCCAGATAACCCAAAGAATCACATCAATGCACTCTCCTGGATGACTTCCACTAGGATTACCTTTTACTCTGCAACTCAACAGAGAGACACCAGCACAGACATCACCAAAGCTGGCTGAGAGTCAGATGTGTTTTCACAATACCTACTCAACTTATCTAGTCTTCCTCAAGATGAAAAATCATGGAAAGAAAAAGGAGCCTCAATGAGATTCAGGAAACAAGAATGGACACAGATCTCACAACACCCTCATTACATTTACCTGCCATCATTATATGTAAAGGTTATGACACAAGATGAAAAACAAAAAACATAATAAAAGTATAATTTCATAATAAGAGTATAATTTCATAATAAGAATACATTATACTCATCTGGCTACCTGTGTTTAAAGCAAAAGATTCAAGATTAAAGGCAGGCTTAAAGGCTGATTTTATTATTCTTTACTAATGTGTGCAAAATTTGGTATGTTGGTAATTTTAAGGACAGAGGCTGTCTATATATACATTAATACAGGTTGTTAAGGCACTCTTCAGATTACTGCTGTCAACAGACACCATTCAGAAGGCAGGACAAAGTGCAAGCTTTAACAAATGTTGTGAAATACTTTATTTTTAAGAATCCTGTTCCTCTCTCTCTACAAAGAGGAAATGAATTTAACATTTCTTCTTTTTACATGAAATATGTTAACAGCAAATATACTTAAGGAGGGGCAGAAGAAAGTATTGCTTTTCTTGCAGAGCTAGAAAACAAAATTAAAGTTACCAGAACAGTGACTGGCCTCTGACCATGAAAGCTTTACCTGTAAGTTTTAAGAGCTCTGTTATACTAAGTCCTCTGGAAATCTTAGTGATCAGGTGCACCTGCTAAAGAACATAAGCCCATAAAGAAATACTACTCAATTTTGTCACAGTAAACACCAGCACTAAAAATAACAAACACATACTGACACATCAGCTGGATAGGTTGACCTGACCACTCTCAAGATTTATTTAGAATTGAAGAATAGTGTCTTCAAACCTGTTAGCACTGAGATCTTCCATAACAGTTTTATGCATGTTTACCTGAACACAGTGTCTTACTTTAAGTTTTTCCATTACTTTCCAAGTGTGGCATACCTAAGCCATTCCATTTTTTTGAACACAGGGAATCTTCACCAAAATCTGAAGTACAGATATTCCCAAACCATCTAAGCAATTGTCTTTCCTCTCCTTATTTTCTCCTTGCCAAAGCCAGGGAAACAACGGCCAATATCATGTTACAAGTTATGTTTGAACAAGGGGAAAAGCACAGCGACTGCACAGTCCTACACTAACACTGAACAGTATAAAGAAGAGCTGCATCCATCCATCATATCCACTTACATTTAAAACCCAAGTAAAAGGAAACTCGAGTTAATTTTTTTCAGAGCCAATACAAGCAGTCGATAAGATCTCAAACCCGACTGAAGCCAAGACTCTGGACAGAGCACAGCCAAGGAAGGCCTTGCTACCTTTGGGGGCCTTCTAGTTCTAGAGCCAAGGCAGCAGCAGCATCGCGCTGCAGTCACGTCCAAGGGGCTGTGGCAGCGTTTACCTGTGATTCCATTTGCTTTTTATTAATTAATTTATTTCTACGCAGCAAGAGCAGCATCAGTGGCCCAGCAGACAGCACAGCCCCTGCTCAGGGGACACCCGCAGGGGATCCCCGGGCACTCCGTCCGCCTCGCTCCGCAAAGGGCTCCAAAAACAAAGACCAAAGTTTTCCCTGCTTGGTGCGTGGGAGTGCGGCAGCAAAACAGGAGCCAGGATCAACACGAGCCGCCTCCCGTCACCACACCCGGGCCCACGCAGGGCAGGACAGCCCCTGCTCCCCGGGGTAGCCCGTCTGTTCCCCCGGGAAGGCTGCAGCCCGCTCCCACACGGGGAGGGGGAGACACCCACAGCCCGCCGGGATGGGCGAGCGGGGGTGCCACCCGAGCTTCCCTCACTGACCCCCAGCAGCGGGGCGGCCCTGCCCGCCCCCAATTCACCCCCCACACCCGTGCCTCACCACCGCCCCCCCTCACCGTGCTGCGCTGGGGGCTCGGCTCCGGCTGCGGCTCCGGCGGCTGCATTCCCGCCCCCCGGCTCTGCCCCGGGCCCCGCTGCGGGGGCCCCCCCGCTCCTCCTGAGGAAGGGGAGAGGGAGAGGCGCGTGGCCCGGCGGGCGGGCGCGGGGAGCGGCGGCTGGAGCAGGGAGCGGGGTCCCCGGGACAGCGCGGCCGGGAAGCGCTTCCGGGCTCAGTGCGGGGCGCTGGGGCCGCCGGGCGGGGCGGGGCCCCGGCTGCGCCCAACGGCATCCGACATGGCGCGGCCCGCGCGCGCCGGACCGCACGGCTCTCGCGAGACTTGGCGGAGGCAGCGGCGGCCGGGTTTGGGGGGAGCGGGGGCGCGAAGGCGCGCGGCAACGAGAGGGAGAAGGCGGAGCAAGGGCGGGGCCGGGGCGGGGCCGGCCCGGGAGAGGCGGGGCCGTGCCCGAGGGGTGGGGCCAGGCCGGTGTGAGGGGGCTCCGCGCTGGGGCTCACTCCCGTCCCTCCTCCGGCCCGGCGCTTGGCCGATTCTCAGCGCCTTTAAACGAAGCTTCCCCGTAGCCAGGGCAAGACACAGTGCTGCGTGCTAGAGGTGACTGGGCACCCTCGCCCCCGGCTTCCCCCTCTAGAGAAGCCTGAGCGTGGTTGGGCAGTGACGGGAACTGAGGTGTTACTGTCTGAGTATTGACAGCAGCGATAAAGGTGTGTGCGCACAGTGGTTGCGGCACAGTTCACAGGATCACAGAATGGGTCAGGTTGGACCACAGTGGGTCATCGGGCCCGGCCTCTCTGCTCAGGCAGGGCCATCCCAGAGCACATGGCTCGGGGCTGTGTCCAGACGGTGCTGGAATGTCTCCAGTGAAGGGGACTCCATGCTCTCCCTGGACGATCTGTTCCAGTGCCTGTTCTTACATGGCACAGGATAGCTATGAGCAGAAAAACGCTGGTGTGCTGTGCTCCTACCCAAATGTCTCATGATCCTGTGCCAGTCCAAGTAATATTTTTGGTCGTTCTGCTTGCAGCATGGACTTGAGGCTGTTTATGATTAATATGGATTGATCCAATGTGAACTTTTAATTGACATCTCTGGAGGCTGAAGTCTTCCTGTTGAGGCAGAGCCTTGTAGATGGTTTAGTGGGTGTGCACTGATTTTTCATCCACACACTGGGCCTTGAGATTACGTTTGGTTTGTACACCAGCATAAACTGGTTTATGCATCTTTTCACAAATCATAAAGACTATTATTTGTATTCTTCAGTGTTTGTGTGTGTTTGCATTTTCTTTCTTTGTTTAAACAGCATCTGTCTTGCGTAGATTTTTTTGTCTTTTTTACTTTTTTGTCTTTTTTGCAGTTTCAGAGCCACAGAAACGCCATTGCACCGATACCGATGAGAGCAGATGCAGAGCCCTGTAAGCACCTTCTGTCTCTCTCTGGTACAGGACTGGAAGTGCAGGGGAGACGTGTGTCTTGTATTGCCATTACTGACTCTCCACGTCATCTTCCGTGTGCAGAGGCCTCAGCTCCTGTGTCAGAGGTTGTGTGAAGTTAATTAAGGAATTCCTGTATTCTGATCCCCACATCGGAAACACGCCAAGCCTGACTAACATTTCTGGAGAAGCAAAACTGGAAGTAAACAGGATCTCGGTGCAACAATACTTTTATCTAAAAGAGTTTGATTCTTATCCTCTGACTGGAACTATTATCAAGATGCTGAAGTGCATTTTCCTCAGCAAAAATCCATAATTTCCAAATACGAGTGTGTGCTGTTAATGCCAATGAATAGTTCCCGTAGCTATATGTAGTCTCACTTAAAATGTAAGAAACAGCCCTTGGTACAACTGTTGATTTTGTGCACATGACAGTCTCTGTGGCCTGACTTACATGTGCTGGCCCTGGCTTCTCCAGCATTTTTTTGTGTTTTAATTCATCCTGTCATTGTTGGTTTCAGATTTTCAAATCAACATCTGAGTCACTTTGTCAGTACTCCTCTGTAAAGTCCTTGCACTACAGCTCCAGTGAGTCCTGGCAAACCACTGTAGCTTCATACAAGTGGGCTCCAAGGCTCCTTTTCACTTCAGAAGCAACCAGTGCTTTGTTTTTGTTTGGAAATGATGCTTTTCCTCTGCAATTCTCTGTAATGGACTAACAGAGGACTGTAATCCAGCAATTGCCTGACTTTTATCCCACTTTCAAAGCAGGAGTGTTCCAACAGAAATTGCAGACACTCAGAATTTTTCATCTACCCTTAGCTAGTTGTATGCTTGAGAGCAGGATTGTGAGACTGGGAAATTAATCGGTCTTGAAACTTCACAATTAATCATAGCGCAGCCGGGGCTGTGCTCAAGAGTTTAAGAAAAAAATCCTTACGGGTATTAGGTGCCTGATTACCCCAGAAATCAAAGGTTGTATATGTTCTAACTTTGCTGAGCACATCTCTGTTAATTTTATTGCTGATCCAGCTTTTCTGTCTCTTAGCCATATGACAACTACAAAAATTGATTATACGGAAAAGTAATGTTAGGAAAGCGCTTAATGCATTTTTAGCTGCTTCTAATGGGATTTAGCAGCTGGAAACAAGGAGAGCTGGCACTGAGTAATCAGGGCTGTTCTTAGACAGCTGTGTGGGAACCAGAGTATCAGGACTCTGAAATAAATCACCATTTTTTTCCTGTATTTTAAAATATGCAATACATGCAAGGAAGAATTTGAAAGCTAGCTCTCAAAACTTGCAGCTCAGATAGTTAACTCAAACTCAAATGGAATTCATTGTTAAATCCAGTTCTGTAATAACTTCTAGATGAAAATGCCCTGGGGTTCTGTGTGAATTTTTTTTTAAATTCAATGCTTATGGCAGTTGCTACTGCCCATTTTTGAAAGGCTTCAGGTCTGGATTTAAATTCCATGCTACATTAATTTTTAAGCAGAACAAAAATGTAGTTATTTCTGCTCCCCTTTTCTCTTTATGAGCCACAATCCAAGAGACCCATTTTCCTATTTTGGAAGAAAGCAATTTTATGCATGTTTGTGCCTAGGAATTGCAGTCAGAAAAACATCTTGTTAAAATGGCCCTTCCATAGGTTTTCTGTCTGAATAGTTCCTATACTCACTTAGCTCCATTTACAAATCAAAAGCATAATTTTCAACATAAACACTGTAAACTGAGTCTTGAATCCCCGTTACACCATGGTCGGTGTTTTGTCTCTGAAATGCACCAGATAAGTTTATTTGGTGATGCCTAAAGGGGAAAACAGCCCCACTATGTGGGAATGGAGTGCATCCCTTTGTCAGAGTCTTAGTAAAAAAATATATTTTTTGGTCCTAAAGTACTTTAGGTATGTAACACTATCATGAGAAAAAAAAAACCCACCCAGGAATGTGTGCCTAAAGTAAGAAGGTACCATTTTTTTCATACTGTTTTCCTTATGGAAGGAAATTACCTTGGGATAAAATCTAAGCAGTCATATATAGGTCTGTGGTAGTACTTTGGGTTAGTGTCAGGTCCTGCTGACCCCTGTGGTAGTCTGTATTCAAAAAATTGCCGAATTTAGGACCTAAGCAGGATTATTTAGGTAGAAGCCTATGGAACTGGAGCTCACAGTCAAGCATATCCTTTCTCTGATAATTTTAATTCTGCTTGCTTATTCTTTAAAAAGTCCTGTGCCATTGGTTTGTAAGTGTGCCTCAATTCTCTGTGTTTCATTACATTTAAAGAATGTATCTTTGGCCTTTCCTCAGCTTTGGGTGAATTATATGCCCTAAAAACAATTTCTAGAGCACAATTCATGTACTGGATTCCAAATTTAATCAAAACATTTTGGAATTACACATAATCCTTTGTACTTTTCCTTCTGCTAAAGCTGTTTGCAAAGCTATTGTAAAGCTGTTTTGACCCTGCTAGATACCCTGGTTATTTTTTCATTTCAAATTGGTCAGCCATGTCACTGAGGCAGCAGTAGAAAATGTTTGTTTTAACAGGGTTCATGGATCAAGAAGTTGAGCTCAAAGAAGATATCTTGGAATTTACTAGTAAACATTGCTATAGTGAAACTGAGAAGTCAAAATAAACCTCTGAGAAAATGGAAAATATTCCAAAGAGCAGTCAAAAATGTTATTGCTTTATCTTTAGGTGGAATCTTTTGCTGCCTTATGGAGATCTAAACAACTACATATTGTTAGACCCTAAGAAAGGTCACCTGACACAGTTTGGGGAACCTGTTGGTGTATGTGTAAGTGTGCATGTGTGTCCAGGAAAGGATAAAGCATTATCCCCCACTATTCCCTCTTCCCTTACTCTCCACTTCAGACATAAAACACTGTGGTCACATCTCTTTTTGTACCAGAACATTTTCAAGGGATGCTTTTTTACTCTGAAGCTCTCTGAGTGACTCCAACAGGCAGGGACAGAACTCTGCTGCTCTTTGGTAATGGTCTTCTGGCCTGGAGAACCAGGCAGACACTGGGAAGAGCCATTGAGCTGCTGCCCAGGGTGCCAGCCCCACCTCTCCGTTTGGCTTCCAGTCATCACTTTTATTTTGCAATTTCTGTAATTAAGTTTGCTGCTTTACAGATTAGTCTGTGACTTGGAAGAACTAGACTTTTTGAAGAATAGGTTCTTCAAAAGCTTGGTTAATATCTTAGGAAAATTTGAAGTGTTCCTTTGCAAAATCTCCTTAACAACTGCAGTCCTGGCATAGTTGTTGTCACTAGAGCTGTTAAGTTGGTGCTGAAAGACTGATGAATTAAATCTGTCATATAAGGGATTGGGACATAAGTGCCTTTCAGTGTTTGAATGGGATATGTAGTGTGAGGAAAGTGAAAAGACATCCTTGTGTGTATGCCTTTTATGAGCATGCATTTTTGTTGCTAGGGTTCAAAGGCTTTAGTGATAATTCAAACAGAATTTGTGATTTTTTTTTTTTTCCTGAAGTGATGTGAAGGCTGTGTTTCTCTTTTGGACTATATATATAAATATAATTGAATCCCTTGGGGGTGTTTTTCATCTCTGTTGTGAAAAACGCCAATCACTTGTTTTTAAAATTTTAAAACTTTAATAGTAATAAAATGGTTATAAAATAGTAATATAATTAGAGTAATAAAAATTTAGACAATTTGGATTAGGGCAATATGAGACAATAAAAACAAAGAGTTACAGACAGTCTGGGTACCTCTTTCTGGGCAAAATAAGCCCGAAAAAGGACCCACGTTAACAGAGGATTAACCCTTAACAACAACAGCCTGTTGCATATTCATACACCTCCTACCTGATGCATAAATTCCATTCAAACACAGGATTCTGTCTGGTCAGTGTCAGCTTCTCTCTCTGAATCCTGACGGCATCTTCATGGCTGAGCAAGGTGGGAAGAAGTTAATTTCTTCTGATAAGAGAGCAATAAATTCTCTTTCTCTGAAAGATTTAGATGTCCTGTGGCTTCTATCCCAGTGCAAGTCCTTTCTTTAAAAAAAGTACCTTACATAGCATAGTTTCTATTTTAACATAATGTTATAACCTAAAACTATATTTAACACACTACTTAAGAAAATTAATACAGCATAACTTTCTAACATAACACATATAATATTAATTTTAATATTTGCAAAAAGCCAATCATAAAATAGCCATTTTTCTCAGCTGTTAATTTTGGTGCTGTGGTCAGATGTAGTTTCTGAATACCTAGAGTTCTCCTGTGGTAGCAGAAATTTAAATGAATTACATCATTTACTCCTTCTGTGCCAGTGCTATTGTGTGGGACCAGTGTATTCTATAAAATGAGCTTCCGGTTTTATCTTAGGTGTGGCTGTCCTTCCGCAGTGCACACAATGCCCCTGCTTTGAGTCCACAGTGCCATTTATGTCTTACATAGATGCACCTAGACTGGGGAGTCTGATTTGTAAAATTGCTTTGAAGGATTTTTAAATTCTTCAGAATAAAAGAAACACATTTGCAAATTACCATAATAGAAGACTCTGTGTGTTCCTTAACTTAGGATGATTTGGTGGTTTGCAGTTCCCTCAGGATGACAGTAACATTTTTGCCTCAGTTCTTGTAATCAGATCTAATAGTATCAGGGTGTTTTTTCCAGTTCCCAGATTTTTCACTGAAGTATGACATTTGAAAAGGAGATAGTGCTTTTGAGTTGTACTGACTGCTTGTCCAAACTCATCATCACATCCTGTCAGTGGCCCAGCCAATGCTCAGTGCTGGCTGAAGAGGAACAGGGACAGATCCAGACCACCACATCACATCACAGATATGGTTGCTAGTGAAAGCAGTCAGAATGATCGGGGCAGAAAAACCCAGTCTGTAGAAACAAAATACTCATCCTTAAGGAAGTGCAAGAGAATTCTGATAGAAAGCATTACTGCCTAAGGATCAAGTGCTCCTTACACTCTTTCTTGCTTTCCTACTCATTTGTTGGGTAAGAGAGATACAAGGGGTGTTACAGCCCTGTGAGTTGTTCCAGAAGGAAGGAACAGTGTGTTTTGGCTGTGAAGTGAATACTTCCTTTTATTCTCTGTTGTTATATTCCTGGAAAGATGCACAAGTGTAATAGAAAATGATTTTCAAACCACACTCTGTGATACCACACAAAGGTACAACCCTGCAGTGGGATATGAGTGAAAACCAACCACTTACATGAGGTTTGGGCAAGGTTCCTGTTTATTATATAAAATGCAACAGATTTCATTCTGTGATTGTTTTGATTGTATTTTATAGCCTGCTATGGAAAGTTCACTTTAGCCATGCTGAAATATTTTGGGCCAGCAGTAAGAGCCTAAGTTGTGTGGGAAAGACTTTCAGCATCAGTCTATTGAGTCAGCACATACAGTATCTTTACTTAGTAAATGATGGGGCATAACCACACCAAGTTTAATCCAGCCAGCATGTAGTTTGACAATCATACAAATATAGCACTGTTGGTTCTAGTGAGGGCTCACAAACTTCATATGTATATATTATAAATCCATACATGTGGGGTTTTCTGCAGGTTTGTAGAGTCAGTGATGAAGTGTGTGCTGCTGAGTCTATAATTACTCCTGTTTCTAGCTACATGAAAGTTAATGTGAGTGTGCCCACTACACCAGAACCAGCTCTTGTGGCAGGGGCATCTGCAGAGAGGCTGCAGTGGTGTCATAGTACAGACTGGGTTAGTAGCCAGAGATTAATGTAATTTATGGCCTACATGTGTTCCTAAATAGTAATGGAGAATTTTGTCTCAAATCACTGGGCAAAGCATATAATTTCTTGGAAAGGAAGTTTTAAGGTAGAGCCCTATAATTAAATATTTAAAAGTGTCTTGCTGTTGATTTGCAGTTTATGACTGTTTTGCAAGTTTATCTTGCAATAGTTCAGAACAGCCTACAATAGTTCTATAACTCAGCAGCACCAATTTTGGAGGAAGACTGGGGTTGAAGAACACTGGTACTTCAGGGAGAGATGAGGCCAAGAAGTTTTTTAAAACTCAACTCACGCTGCAACACTTTATTGAAACAGTTCCCCTCAATTCTTGAGACACTTAACACTTAATTCTGAAGGCATCTGAGATTCCTGTTCCAAACTCTCGTCCCAAGACAATAATCAGTGAAGTACTGGACTCCCATATGTGAGTATTTTACAGGTATAAGGATAATGTAAGGCCAGGGCAGAGCACTGGACTGTTGGTGGTGGTGAACAAGGACTGTGCACAACATGACCTCAGTGATTTTGCAGCTGGGACACCATGGACTGGTGTGTGCAGCAAGGAGAGTTTGCAGAGTCACTCTCAGACATTTCTCACGGGAGTGCTGGGGACAAACAGCTTCTGTTTCCCAAGTGACACCAGGTTGTATGTGGGGTTTTTGCTGTTAGTTAACTTGCTTGCTGGGAACACTAATTTATAAGCAAGGGACTTCTCTTGTCTCCAGACAGCTGAAAAACACTGGCCCTTCTTTGTGTGTGGTGCTGGAGTCAATAGTAGTAGGTGCTTCCAAGACTTCTGGTGTGGTGAACCATAACTGAAGTGGAATGGGAAGTCAGCTGATGAAAAGAAATTACTCTTACATCTGTCTTTTTGCTGAGGTCCTTTTGCTAGCTGCTATGGATTCCTTGGTAGTAACTTTGAATCCATTAAGTATTAAGCCACACAGTATTAATACTGTGATTGTCTTTTGATCCACAGACCATCGACTTTTTCCAGTTACACAACCTAATATAAAGCTTATGAAAACAGAAAACAAATCCTGCTGTCATCAGGTGAAATTAGACTGATATTTCCTTTTTAGGAAATTCCAAATGGTCTGCAGAAAGGTTTTCCCTGAGACACTAATAATAAAGATTCAACACCTTCTGCTCTCTTTGAAAATACACACTCCTGAAATTCATTCCACCATTTTTCTCCTTAATGAATAGAAGTAAATTTTATGAAGACAAGGAAGAATTTCCTGCTGCTGGTTTTCTATGGAATACCTAAGTTTTATAAAATTGGGCAACTATTCTAACATGCATAGCTTAAGATACATTTGTTCTGTACTAATCAAGACTTTCATAGTCCAGCCTTCTGTATTTTTTTCTACACAGGTTGTCAGAGCATGAAAACGAGTTCTGATTAACCTTCTGTCAGGTACTGCAAGAATAAGAACAAGCAAAAAAAGGACAGAAAATTCCAGCAATTCTCCTGAGTTACATGACCAGACAAAATCTGGATGGGTGGGTTTTCTTCAAGCCAGTATTTTGAAAAGACAGGCAAAGTTCACAGGGGGCAGAGGAAAAAAAGGCAACCAGAAAAAAAAAAGAAAAATATGAATGCTGACTTTCAGAGAGGAATCCCTCAGGGAACTACCACCTTTTAAATGAGCCTTTAACTGGACATACAGCTTTCCACCACAGAAGCTGAACATCTTTTCCAAGCAATGCATTTTCCATTGTGTCAAATCTGTGCCAACACAATAGTAAACACAGTGAATGCAATTTAAAAAGAATAAAAGTCTTCATTATTACCATGAAATTAATGGAGAAGAGGAAATAAATACTTCATATTTCAGTCAAATAATATCAGGGAACAAAGTGAAGCAGTAAATGAATCAGGGTAAGTATATCACTTTTCACTAATTAAAAAAAATCATATTTTTCAACATCTGTGAGAATTGTTTTCTTAACAAACACTTCCAATTATATGTGAAACAAGACAGCTGCTCATTTCCAGACAGATAACTATGTATTTTTAATTTATGTTGTCACACAATCCTTTATTGCAGTGAAACACAAAGCATGTTCTTGATTTTTTTCACATCAGACAGCAGCTGACAGCAACTACTATTGTAGGTTTAAAAACTTACTCTTTTGCCTGTCTTGCCCCCAAGGAAATGTTTTGTTTCAGAATCTGCATATGCCTTTGAACATGTACCTTCAGCAATATAAGAGCTGAAATAGTGTTATTCATCCTTGGATTCAAGGATTCCACTCCAAAACTGTTACCCAAAGTTACCAGGCTGCATTGCATGTGGCTTCAAGTGAAAACATTCAGTTTTCCACTAATTGCAAAATACAGCGAAGTTTAAAGAAACAGCTGCTTTTAAAAATGGCTTTTCAAATCCCACTCACACAGGGTCTGCTACTTGTTAGCATTCAAGTCAAGGCGAAATTATCTGTGCTTCCTCTGGCACAGAAGCTAATCCTGGTGCATCGTTTGCATGGGAAGGCAGCCAGGCCCAGGCTCAGACAAAACTGTGCGCGTATCCCCGGAGCGAGCGCTTGCAGGACGCCTGGCCCTGCGCCTTCCTCAGCAACACCATCAATCTTCGGCAAGCCATCAGCATAGGGGAGGCTGAGGCTGGCCTTTACTGCTTCTATTTCCTATCTCATTGCAGTCTTTCAGCCAGAAGATGTGTCTGCCAAGGTGCACATAGAGGGAGCTGGTGTAGTTCCAGGAGTGAGTTTGTGCTATTGAATTCTGTCAGCACTGCAGCTTCACTCACGTAAAAATGTTACCAAAGACAATAACCTTGCAAGGGCTTGTAAAAGCTGTGTGATTTGCTGTTTGGTTTGGTTTTGTGTAAAGATGAGGCAGGTTTTAGGACAATTTTCAAATGGGACCAGAAATAATTATTTTTTAAGTAACTGTAGAAAAATTACATTGTGTACAGAAATTAACTCTTAAACCCATCACAGCTGGTTTTATTTTTAGATTTTTTTAAGGAGCACATTTAAACCTAATACAGCTAGAGATTTTGCACTGATTTGATGTGCACAGACTCAGACCCTTAATATCTGAGAAGAGAATCAAGAGAAAGATATACTCAGTTGAAAGAGAATAAAGCATGCAAAATCTTTCTTCCTAAAGATAATTTTTTTTCTGGCTTTCTTCTCTGTGAGTTATGAACATGAGCAGCTTTTCCTTGCTGCGTCAGTTTTGGTTGTTAATGACAGGAGCCACAGACATCAGAGAAACTTGTACTGTCAATTTGTATTTCCATTTCAGCCCTCTCAGTTGTCATTGTAAGTTGAGAGTCTTATCTAGATTTTACTATGGCATGCTAATACCCCTGTGAAACCAAGTGAAGAGGGAAGAGCAGGTCAAGGTGTCTATGGAGGTAGAATAGAAAAATTCCATAGCCATTTAACACTGGCAAAAAAGAATACAAGGATGGTTTTTCCTTAAATAGGGTGAAAAGTACCTGCATCAGTTCCACCATAGCATTTGTAATACATGTCACCAAATCCTGAAATTGGCTTAGAAATTGTGAGGAAATTTAATTTTTTTCTTGCTTGTGATTTTGCCTGTACAGTTAAATTTGTTATTTAGACATTTGATTTCCAAAACACTTTTTTTTTTTTGTTCTCCAAGTGTTCATTTAAAGCAGACAGTTCAGCGATTGCTTCCTAAACAATACAACAATTGCTTCCTAAACAATAAACAGCAGAAATGTACTTCCTAACAGATCTCCTATTGATCCTTCTTAAAGTATTTTAAGTAGATAATTAACACAGGGTCATTAAAAGTATCTTCAGTCTCTAATTGTACAGGCTATAATTTTTCATAGTAATGTGATTCATTTATCTGAAGTTGTTCAACACATATCTTTGGAACAATTTAATTTGCATGCCTGATTGGTACCGCCTTCCCTCAGTTTCCTTCATTTTGTGAGATGCTCAATTAATCACAAGTCTGAACAGACAGATTCAGGCAGACTCATGGTTTGGAGTACCCCTTGCTCACTGAAATCCTTTATAGGGCTTAGAAAGCACAGTACCCTTAGGGCTAAACCTTCAGTGCAGCAACACAGCCCTAAATTTATAGAGAGCACACCAAAAGGGAGCAATTCCATTACTCTCCAGCAAAAGGAGGCAAGCATCTGTGAAGATGGAGGGATCTGTTAGCCATGTGTATCTTTCCCCACTGCTTTACAGAAGGCTCAGGATATTGACATCCCTGTTCTCCCCATCATGGGCTTCTGTGTGTTCTCTGGAAAAACTCAGCCTCTCACTGCACCTGGGAAGCCGTGGTAATTTTATGGCCACGGTGCTGCAGGAGTCTGAAACTGTGCGGGTTTGGCTCAGCAGAATTGACTTCTGAGTAACAGCTGTATTCTGTGTTACATGAAAAGATGCAGTTTGATAATTTTCATTTGATAAAATGTTTAGTGGGTAAACTAAACATTTAGAGATTAGCACCCTTTTTCTGATAAAATTGCTAGGTGAATGCAGATGAGAAGTATTTCATTTGCTAACCTATCTACATTGTTGCTGTCTAAATGTTTTAACAGAAATACTCTTAATAAGAACATATTTCCTAAGTGACTGTCAGTTTGGTAACAATTCTAATTCAAATCATATAAAACAATGGACCATGTTCTGTATTTAGCCTGGCACGAGGCTCCAGCAGAGAATAAGGTGGACAGAGGTATTTTCATGTTGGCAATGTGCTGTCTGAATTCTGGGCTGGATTTGGTCTCCTTGCTCTAGGCCATAAAGCTCAAGGGTCTAAAGTCATAACTGTATCAAATTCAGAACACATGTAAGAAAAATAAAACTTAGCAGAGCTTGGCACTAATGTATGATGCTTTTGTCATGGGGTCAAAAGTCACTTTTGATTATAGTTTTGATAACTGCGTTGTGATGAACTGTGTTGCCCAAAGAGAAGTCCATTTGTGTATGGGAAAACAAATTGTTCCAGTCATGACTCTTCAGAAACATATTCTGTGCCAGCTCCTGCATTCCCCAGGCCTTTGATACTCACAAATCATTTCAGTAAACCTTATTCCTTCTGGCTTTATTTGATTTTTCTGTGTTGGGATGTATCATAGTGGGTAAATATTGTGCCATTTCTTTGTCCAGTGGTCATTTTCTCTCTGCTTAAAAAAAAATCAGTGAATTTGGTTTTCCTCTTCCATTAGATCATGTAGTGAAGCTTTTGGATCTTCCTCAAGCATCATAATTATACTTTTTAAAAGTTTCTTTGTCACATTAGTTGCTACACACATGTTTCTTTCCATGTTATTTCTAATCCACCCTATCAGAATGACCACAGACTGAAGTATCAATGAAGGAGATGCTGAGGAGGATTGAGAGGAACAGTAGCCAAGAAACTAGCCAGGCTTCCAGTGAAGAGACTGAAATACCAGCCTTCAATATAGAGAGACACTTCTCTTGGACATTTTTAATATTTGTAGGGCTCAAAGATTGGGGTATTTCATTTGTCATCCCCAAAAGTCTCTTGGCAACTAGATTCCCTTCTTATAATTTATATCAGTTCATGACTATTCTGACAAAGACTGAAGACGTAATAAAGAAAAAAAAAGGTTCTTTTTTACAATGTATTTTGTTCACAAGAAAGGGTGCCATGGACTGTACACCCTAGGGCATCCTATAACAAGTTGTATAAGAAATCTGTGGCATGGACAAGAAGCAAATTGAATACATTGTTTCTGTGGCTTTCTCTTCCTTTTGGCAAGGGATGTGTGAAATTCTCACCTGGTAGAGATCCAAAACGTGAGCATCATTAGCAAAAAGGTAGATGTAAATAGCAGAAGCCTTCATTTCCCAACCCAGGTTGTGCAACTTTGCTAAGTCAGAGGACTGAGTTTGTGTGAGGTCTATGATGTATAGAGAGTTATTGGAAATTTTTTACTTTCAAGTGCGGATAATACTTCTGATAGAGTCCAAAACCAAATTCAGAACACCAACATTATCACCACCAAAATAACCCAAACTTCAAGAGAATGCATCTGAGTGGCACTGTGACTTGCACACAAGTGGCTGTCAGCAGATTTGAGTCAAATTTCGTGCTCAGTTACCCAGCTGAACTTAGATATCCATCACCACTTGGACACACACCCTTCTGGGCTGGTTCCTGCCGGCAGTCCCTCCTAGTTCCAGAAGTACGCATTGGGATTGCCTCTTGTCCTAGGGAGACAGGCTGTGGATGTGGGGTGGTTCTCAGGGACTGAATCTGTAGTGATCAGCTGACTCCTTTCTGGTCCTTTCATTGATACTGCAGTCCACTGCACATGGCATCACATCCACATGATAAATCTGGAACGGAGCTGGCTTCCCTGCTATCATTAACTTTGGTTCATCACGATGTTTCAGCGGCCTGCCAAGCTCTCCAGTAGTAATGGGATAAATATAACCGGCTGAAGCAACAGCACGGGGGTAAGCAGCAACTTTATCTTGCCATTTCAACTTTACACTTTGGAAAAGGAATGACTCTTCTGAACAACTATCACAGCAGTTGCTGATATTAGCCTGAGCTGTTGATGGTGACAGGGTTTCCAAAGGAGACTTACGGCATCCCAGTGGATTCACATTTTATATATGTCAGCTTGTAAATGGTTGGAACTTCCTTTTGGCATTACAAGGGATCAGCAGTAAAGAAGCTACATAAGCCAGTTTCTCTCTTGTACTTGGTGCAATTGACTCTTCAGACAACCAGGCCCAAAGTACACATTTAATGCTTTCAGGGCTAGGTTTTTAAATTCATTTTAATGCAACAGCTTTCTTGGGTTTGCCCAGGATTTATACTGATATAAATAAAGGATACCAAATCAGGTTCCCAAAAGTGATTATCAAAGAACTCAATGCTGCAGAAGAAGGGCTAAATACTTCTCTCTAATGCTGTAAACCCAAACTCATACCAACAAATCAAAATAATTTAGTTTGACAGGAAACTATGATACTTAACACAGAATGTGTGTAGGCTCCAGCACCCACTGTGGGAAATCTCTGCTGACTACACTTGTGGCACTGAGAGCAAAATGCGTCCCCTGTATCCTTAAGAGACCAGCAGCCTTGGAACAGCAAATTTGCCTCAGTCTGCAGTCTGTATGTTAAATGAATGAAATTTTATCATATTTCCTCCAAGGGTGCAGATGGCTGGGTAGATGTAGGGTGTACCTGTGCTGCTTGTTAGTCGCTCAAGGATGACACCTTCTATGTTATGCTTGCTGTCGTTGTACATTAATCTACTTTACAGTTTTATGTCAAATACTTTTTTGAAATCCAAGTAGATTATATCCATTAATCACTTTGCCCAGTCTGTGTTCCTTGTGATCTCATCTCTTATTAATATCTTTAGGATCTTGCCTACCACCAAGGTCAAACTGGTCTATAATTTCCTAGCTCCACCCCAGGCCTTTTTAAAGAAGGTTGTGTTTGTGTTATGGCGTCCTTCAGTAGCTGCTTCATTTTCAGAAGGCTACTAAGAATCTTTCACTTGTTTTGTATGGTTTTGATTTTCAAACTTTCTAGAAATACTGAAAATGTTGCTTTTAGTTGCTTTAGTTGGCCCTTTTGGTGTTAAACCTGGACTCTTCACTGCTAAAATCTTTTCACATTTGGCATCGTCTTCTTTCTACACAGAAAGTAGCTCACTTCAGTTTTCATTCACCTCTTTGTAGTGTAAGGTTTCTAAATGCAAATCAAAAAGGCTTCATCCTTTTCTTATTTTCTTTCTGCTTCTGTGAACATGACGATTCTTTTTATGGTCAAAGTGTGGCCAACATACAGGATTGCTTGGGCTATACAAATATCCTTGATTAGATTCTGGTTTTCAGGGGTGGAAATTAAAAAAAAAAAAAATACGACCCAGCTTGTACTTGTATTAATAACTGTCTGGCTTTCATTGTATCCTGTCTTCTCTTTATATACCCATCAAGTTTGAAAGAAGTTCATTAGAGGCTAGACCATTTTACTTTGAAGCCTTCAACACATCCCAGGCATAGCAATGGAATTTAAAAGCAAAAAGAAAGAAAAATTGCAGCACAGTAAACCACTATATACAGATTACAGGCTAAAGCTGATTGAGATGAAGAAAAGTTATCAGACAGAAATAATATTTTAGTACATTCTGTAGGCAAAGTCTTTATCTAGATTGGAGTAATTACAGTTGAGTCGTTGAAAGTGGTGTCCAGAAATTTAATTAAATAAATCCTTGCCAATGGCCTTAACAGAAATCCAAATGGGCTAAAACAGCTATCAGCAGCAAGTGCTGTACCTGTCATAATTAGAACCAAGCTTTGGCTACTGTAATGAGTCACAGAGAGAAGTCTTGACTTCATTTTGTCAAGGGTCTGTGTGACATGAGAGTAAACAGGAGATTTCACTGGAAATCTTTATTTGAAGTCCTTCAAGAGAATGAAAATACATGAAAAAAGAACCATGGAAATTTGCTTTATTTATTTTGAAGGAAAACATCTTGCTGTTCTGAACTGTCTTACCCTGATAATTTCCATCAGTGATATGAGTAAATATAGATATTTGACTTGGTTTAGATTTGGATTCACTCAGTTCTGAGTGAGACTGCCCATTGATGTTGCATGCAGGGCAGTGCAGATGAGGGCACAGAACATGCCATGTACATGGTGTCAGCATTCTCAGCATGTAGCATAGCTTCAAAGGCATGTCACAAATTAAGATCATGTTTAACTTACTGTTGTCTTTGCTGATGCTTATGAAATTTGCCACTAGTGTTACAGCTTTTTTTTTGGGGTTTTTTTTTTTTTTTTTGTTTTGGCACCCAGTCTTTTCATGAAGAAGTTTATATACACAACTTAGTCAAGGATGCAGCATAATGTCTGTAGCTTTTGAAAAGAAATGTGGGTTTTTACTAGCAGTAACTACCAATACGGTGCAGAAGGGAGCATGAGTGGAGTTCTCAGCCTTTTCAGGGAGAGGGAAATGTTTGGACAGGATTGGGAGCCTTCAGTGGATCAACACTTGGTACAAAGCTCGTGTTGCAGACAGGAGTTTGGCTCCTACCACACATGCAATTAGGAGGAGCAAGGACTTTAAAGCAGGAGCAAGATCCATTTGACAAGGTGTGGCAAAAAGAGTGTCTTTGGGAGGCTTCAAACCTAGTGAGAGCAGCTTGAAACTGCTAAGTTACTCTATGATGGAGAGCAAGCATACAGTGTTTAATCTCATAGTGCACCATGTTTAGATTGATTTCAGAGAGGCCACACACTTAAGCTGAAGTATGAGTAGGAGCCATGCCAAAACTGAAACCTAAAATCCCTTACTTTTTCTTTTTTTTTTTCTCTTAAAGAAATGAGTAGCTATATTTCCTTTTCCTTTCCTTTACACAAATACAAATGACCACCTGAGAAAGAGAGGGCATAAACAGCAACTCACGTATTCCCTTGTATTTGCTTAGTATTCACTTGAGGAGCAGAAAAAGGGGCTTCAATCCCTCACGTTGAACGAGCTCAACCCGGTAAAATCAGTGAGTTCCCAAAGCTGCTCTATCACTGCACCCATCAGAGGGCAGCAGAAACTGCAGAACGGGCCACAGATGCTGCTTCGTGGCTTTTAATTTCACACTCAGGAAGAACCAGAAGTGAAAATAAACAATTTAGAAAAAGAAAAGGAAACACTTCAGAAGCACTTCTAGTAAAAGCTAGATTGATGCCTCATTTTGACAGCTTTGAAGTGGTCTAGTGCAATTCTGAGCACAACAATTTCCAACAAAGCAGTGTAACCACCTGTTGGTGAGAGCAGCTATTCTGCATGTGGTAGTTGGAGCATTAGCAGTGAGGATACGAGGCCATGTTAGTATAATGGCAATTAGGGCAAGGATTTGAGTAGTCATTACAATGGCTAAACAAAACATTGTGGTGGAAGAAAACCAGACTGGTTTTTTAACAGATTAATGTTTGGTAGCATGGAATTTCGGATAAATACCTTCAGATAACGAGGGGAAAAATATGTTGCAGTTTGCAACAGGGATATAGAGGTTTGTAGTGACATTCAAATGACACCTGTTGGAAAATAAAAGGATTATTACCCAATTTACAACAATCTAGGGATTTCCAACACTAATGCATTTTCAGAGGTTGCATCCACAATAATAAATGAATGGCATTCAGAAACATTAAAAAGCTAGAATTAACATGGGATACAGAGACTGGCAGCCTAATGATCTCTCCAAATGACCACTGGGACATGCAGAAGGTATGAAATTAGTGGCAGTAGTTTTTATCTGTAGATGACACCTTGAATTAAGTTGGGAGTAGCAAGTAAATATAAATAAATGATGCATTTTTCTTGCTACTTATCTGAGTTATTAATAGTATTTTGAAGTGCCTGAAGTAATTGTCCAAAAGTAAGTAAATCCAGTAAGGTTACTCTGAAATAAACATTGAAAGTATTTCTGTGAGTAAAATTTTATTACTGTGCCAAAGAAGCACCCATGAGGAGAGGGCTTTAAAAGGATGGAAACAGGAGCAGAGCCAAATGCCTGAATAATCTCAGGATTGCACACTAATCTGGACAGCTAGTTCATCTGCTTTAGGAACTTCATGCAAATTCTCACCCAAATCTGATCTGCTTTCCCATCTGAAGAATTTTTGGTGTATAATATGTACAGGCAGAGTCCTGGAAATGGCACAGAAGCCTGTTCTGGCAGCTCTAAAGGAGTGGAGACCAGTTAGTTGAAATGATTCAAGCAGCCTCTCTTCACTTCTTCCCTCAAGCAAAACCACAAATCGGAGCTCAAGGAGAAAAAAGCAAGAGATCCTTCCTCAGAGACAAGGAAGGTCTTTTTTGCAGGGGGTTTACAACCCTTACTGCTTCAGGAGTGTACCACTCACTCATGGCTTAGCTGACCTTGTTTCTTTTAAAAATCACATCCATCATTGTAGAGCCTTCATGCTTTGTGTTGGATCAGGCAGGTGAATTCACTTCTCCATCCAAGGCAGCACCACAATGATCTCCCAAACTAAGAAAAATGCAGAATATTATTACAAGGGAGAAGGAATTGAGGAAAAAAAAAACCCACTAAGGCATGCCAAATTTAGGGTTTCTCAATTGTGCTTTTTCTTTGAATTTTTAAAATATATTGAGAATGTGTAATGCGTGGGGTTGAGGCAGAAGTGTATCCAAACCCAATTTAGCAGAAACTGTTTCCACAAGAAATGTTGTTCATTCTCACATAATTTGTCCAGATGCTGTGAATTTAGGAGGGGGACTTCTCTTTGTGATTTTTGCTTCTGGGGAAAGGCAGGAGCTGGCAGTTCACTCTTCCATCTGATTGCTGACATCTGAGAACTGGGTGGCGAGTGACGTTATTTCTCATAAAAGCCAGATGCAGTTCAAAGATGCTGCCAATAAACAGTTAATTCAGTTTGCTGATGTGTTTTTTTTTCCTCACACGGTGGTACATCACACTGCTTTGAATATTCATTCCCTTCATTTTCAGCTCTGAGTAAATGAGCACATGAGTTTTCACTGTCTGTAATTTATGTAATTACCTTTGTCATTTGGATAAGATTTAAGTAGATGAAAGGATTGAAGAGAGGATAAGGGGTTTTTTATTAAAGTTTTAACAATAAAAGTAAACCTGTGATTTTAGTAAAGGAAAACAACAGACATTCTTTGTCATCACACTCAAGGGCAGCCCTTGGAGGCTGCAAGCAGAACTAGCAAGAATGATGTTGTCAGTGCTATCATGAGTGGAAGAAGGAGAAGCATGTAGAATTATTATTTCCCCTGAAGACTCAAAACAAAAACTAGTTTAAAGCTGATTATGCTTTAGTTTTTTTTTTTCAAAAGGATCTGAAAGACAAATAGAAAGCAGGCCTTGGACAGCAGCATTTGCTCCAGAAATGACACTCATAGATATTGGTAAAGTATCTCACAAATGTCTTGTGTTGTACTAGCACCTTGTGCATCCAGTGCTGATTTTGCATACTTCCAGGTCCATCTAGAATCAGGTTTGTGTCATTTTAGTTATTATTTTAATAAAAACTGAAATAGCCATGCTAGGTAGCCCCTGGTGTAAATACTGCTGTAAATGAATAATGGTGATTAGATTAGCAGAAACAATTCTCTCATGGAAGGATATTGTTAGCTCAGCACAGCTAAACTAATAGGAATTTTCTGTATTGGAAAAACCTTTGAAAAGTGTGAGGAGGTCCTGGAGGCCAATGTATCTTCAATCATTTTACAGTTCCTATCAGGGACTGTATTTTACTGCCAATCCTCACTCAGTGTTTTGTCAGCATTTCCTCACTACTGTTAAACCTGTTGACTTCACTGACCCAGGCACTCTTGGCAAAGAATCCAGGAAGCAATTTGCTTTATCCAGAACTTAGTCTCAATGAAGCTGTATGAGAAATGGTCATCATTTGTGCTGCCTCTCTCTTAGCATCTTTGATGAAACTCATCTGATCAGTCTGTAACTGCACAACTGCACCAATGGCCTAAGGTTAAACCTTAGGCCATTGGTGGGGCTGACACAGGCAGCATAAGGCAAAGAAGAGTGGGGAAAGAGATGAAACAGAGAGAGCTACAGGGAGGAATTGAGAATGAAGAAGAGGAATGACTGCAGTTTGTGAATTTGTAAACTTTCCTGCCTCAACCTCAAAACTTAAAATTGAATGTATTTTAAATCCAATACATAACAAATATGTTTCTATCACTGCCTCATCACGTTTCCTTAATTAGCAGGTCATAAAGTTTTGTTCCTGAAGAAGCTTGTCTCTCACTTTCAAATAAATTTGTACATCACTAAGTACTTCATAGATCGGAAGTCAGTAGGGGTTAGGAAAATGTATACCAGGGCCTTTAATTTCTTCATGGTTAAATGAACAGTAATGAATTCAGAGGCCAAAAAAAGCAAAATGAAAGGAATTATCACTTGAAGTGGAAGAGTTTTTAGTCATGCAATAGATACACAGGCACAAAGACTATGACAATCTTTTTCTTAGCCTCTCAGAAAAAGCATTTTAAAAGTGAATACTATTTGTGACAGAAAAATGGACAGGCTAGTTCTTTTTTTTTTTCCATAATATCTATTATCTTCTTCCAACCTGGGCAAATATTGCTGTTGATCCTGTAGCTCTGAGTTCACTAGGCAAGGTAATACCAGTGAATTAACCCGTGAGACCCACAGGCATGGATTTTCTGGCTTTTTAGTAATTTTCCAACTGAAAAGTTTTCTGGAGCTGTTCTATGAAATTGCACTGTCTCCCTCTAGTGACTGCTTCTGTCTGGCATCTCAGGTGGAATTCTCAAAGGCTTTTTTTACAGCTTGTCTTGCAGTCTGGAACCACCCCATCAATGCCCCAGCACTCGACTGCTTTTATTGTGCCTGTTAGGTTTGAAGAGTTGGAACTGCAACTGTTAGTGGGGCCAAGTCAGGTCTAGGAATTCTGTCTTGCACCACAAAAAAATCCAGCGCTGTGACACTCCAGCAGTCCTTGAGCCAGGGAGCAGAGGCACCCCATGGAGCAGGTGCACTGCAGCCTCTGGATTTCTTTCAGTGTCAGAAAGTGAAAATAAACAATTGAACATCAAACTGAAGGACCACACGCTGCTGGCCAGCAGATGCCAGGTTCCATAGCTCAGAACATTGAAACCCAAAGTGTTTTCATTGTGATCTTGAATTGCAAAGTGGGTGGCAGACATCTGCTCTCACCCAGGAGCCCTAAGTTTGCAGTTCAGCAGGTAACACGTGCTCCATTTACTCCAGTGATTTTAACTCTTTGCCATTTGGGTCATACACCAAGCTCCTCAGCATCCTGCTGCAATAATATTGACTGTTGTTCTCCTGTATCTGTTAGAAATTTTATTGTTGACAGGAACCAACTGGAATCTGAATGTATGGGCTGTTCCTATGTCTGTATTGATAGGATTCCATTTGCTGGATTTCAGTCCTGCCTGATTTAGGGCTCCTGCAAATCAGCCACCTGAACTGGCTTGAATTGGGTAATTTTCTGATGTCCCCATCCACCCCAAGCTTTTGTAGTGGATATGGCTTCATGCACATGGCAGGGGGGGATTTGAAAGAGATAAAGGATCATTTTCCCCTCGTTCCTTATCACAGGCATCACTCTCTGTATTTCCATTTCCATTTCCTTCAGGAGATGTAATTAGTTTTTTAATCCAGACAGTGCTGGGAGATTAGCTGTCTGCTTCAGCATCATCTCTACCTTTTTTTCCAATTTCTGTTTTTTCTCAGTTTCTTCCTGTAACTGTTTCTGCACCTGCCTCAATAACAGTAATAATTCAGCTGCTTTCCTTCCTTTCCTGACCTCAAGAGAAAAATGCTTCCCTGTTTCTTCACACTCCTCCTCTCCAGCAACATTTTGTTCTAATTTGTCCATTTGTTATTGGTCCTTGAGACTCAGCAGAGAATTAACTCTTTGTTGACAGAGTAGAAGTCAGACAAAGATTGCCTAACCTAACACCACTAAGTGCCACATCCAGTCTTTTCTTAAACACCTCCAGGGCTGCTGACTCCCTCACCTCCCTGGGCAGCCCACCCCAATGCCCAATGACTCTTTCTGAGAAGAACTTTTTCCTAATGTCCAGCCTAAACCTTCCCTGGTGCACCTTAGGAATATGTTCTCTTGTCCTGTCACAGGTTGCCTGGGAGAAGAGACTGACCCCCACCTGGCTACACCCTCCTTCCAGGGAGGAAGTGTGAGGAACAGCCCTGCCAACAGCAACCTGAGAGCAGGACGAGGAGGAGGAGCAGGAGGAGGAAGATGAGGTAGAGTATGATAAGGTCTCCCCTGAGCCTCCTTTTCTCCAGGCTGAACAGCCCCAGCTCACTCAGCTGCTCCTTGTAGGACTTGTGTTCTAGACCCTTCACCAGCCTTGTTCCCCTCCTCTGGATATGCTCCAGCATGTGCTGCTGAATTCAGCATTCCCAGCATGGGGATTCCCTGTTTCCCTTCAGGCTGCTCCTTTTAGGAGGGTGGTCCCATAAACTGGGACACCCAAAGGCCTGCAGAAGCCATTGCATCACCTATTTCTGATCACTGGATCTTGACCCACAGCTGAAGCCTCAGGCACCTCTGGGCACAGTTTGATGGGTGCTGGGTGACCCCCCTGTGCACACAGAGCTCCTGCTTTTCTCCCTGCACTCCCAAAGTGGGAGCACTGCCTGTGTTGAGTTTGTGAAGGTCCCCAGGATCAGGTGAGAGATGAGAATCTGACTCCATATTCTCAGAAGGCTGATTTATTAATTTATGACATTATGTTATATTAAAGAAGGCTATACTAAAACTATGCTAAAGAAAGAGAAAGGATACAGACAGAAGGCTTGACAAGAATGATCATGAAAAACTCATGACTGACTCCTCAGAGTCTGACACAGCTGATGGTGATTGGTCATTAAGTAAAAACTATTCACACGAAACCAACCAAACATGCACCTGTTGGTAAACAATCTCCAGCCAAATTCCAAAGCAGCAAAACAGAGAGAAAATGAGATAATATTGTTTTTTCTCTGAGGCTTCTCATCTTCCCAGGAAAAGAAATCCTGGCAAAGGGATTTTTCAGAAAATATGACAGGGACATGCCTGTGTCTGCCAGGCTGCTGAGAAGTCCCTCTTGGCAGAGTTGTGTCTTTGGCCCAGGTGTCCAAGCCTGGCAGAGGTGGAGCTGCAGGGGAGGCCTGGGAGAAGAGGGAAAATGCTGCAAGGGGGAGTGAGGAGGGAGGAAAGAAGTGTGAGGAACAGCCCTGCCAACAATAGCCTGAGAGCGGGATGAGAAGGAGGAGCAGGAAGAGGAGGAGGAAGATGAGGTGCTCCCAGCACCAGAGTAGGGATCTGTGCATCTGTTACAGAGCTTCCATGCTGGAGCACAGGGACATTTCCTGAAGAATGTGTGGCCCATGCAGTGTCCCTGAGGCAGCAGGTTTATCCTGAAGCACTACAGCCCTGGGAAGGGGCCCCATGCCAGAGCAGGGGACAAGTATGATGAGGATGGAGCAGGTGGAGTGTTCCCCTGCATCCAGGGTCCCAGGGAAAAGAGATCAGCACCTCCCTCTCCACCTCCCCTCCTCAGCAAGATGTAAAGAGTGGTGAGATCACCCCTGAGCTTGTTCTTCTCCAGATTAACCCCCTCATGCTCCCTCATCACTCCTCATAAAGCAGCCCCAGTGCTGAGCCCTGGGAACATCCCTGGTGTCTGTCCCAGCTGGATGTGACTCCATTCCCCACCTTCTCTGGCCCTGGCCCCACAGCCAGTGTTTTACCCAGCAAAGAGCACACCATGAGCAGTCAGTTTCTCCAGGAGGTTGCTGTTAAAACAGCGTTAAAGACTTGACTAAACTCCAGGGAATCGAGACTCTCAGCCTTTCTCTCATCTGCTGAGTGAGTCCTCTCGTCCTGGGAGGAGATCAGGGTACTGCAGCAGGTCTTACATTAAGGACCTCACTGCCTTCCTCCTCTTCCTTTGTCACTGTCACTTTTCCCCTATCCAGTAAAGGCTGGAGGTTCTCCTGAGCCCTCCTTTTGTTGCTAATGTAGTAATAGAAACAGTTGTTCTTGTCTTTTTAGGGCACTGGCCAAATTAACAGCCAGACATTGTCCAGTCAGACATTGGCCTTTGATTTCCTCTCTGCCCCACACCACAAAGGCTGTGTAGCCTTCCCAAGTGGCTGTCCCTTCCTCCAAAGGTTATAAACTCTCTGGTTCCATGTGAGTTCCACCTGAGTTCCATCCAGAGCCCCAGCTGACTGCAAAACTGTCACTGGGGGGCTCTGGTGACATCAGAGGGGACAAGTGCCCAGCTGCCCCATGCAGCTGCAATGCAGCTCACATTTGCCCATTTTCAACCTGTGCTCAGCACTCCAAACCTGCCTAGCTCTGAAGAGCAAAAGGAGTGTGTGTGCAGCGTTCCTGAGCTGACCTTTCTGAGTTCAGATGTGTGCAAAAACAAATTAGAAAATGAAGAAGGCGGCAGGAAGTGCTGGGTTATCCAGTAGTGTATTGTTGTGATCTCCACTGAGAGATTTCTGCAGTGTATTGAAAGAGGAGAAGAGTAAATGTCAGATCTTGAAAAAGAACATCCTCACCCTATCTTCAGAAAGTTCATTTTAGAGAAAGGAGTCATGAACTGAAAAGCATTAGAATCAATGGATAGTCCAGTAGTTGGTCTCATTAACCAAATCCCCCTCTCAGCAGCAGTGGCTGTAAGCCTGCAGTGACCTTCAGCCCTAGCTGTGTGCTGTAGGCATGAAAACAGAGTTTGGATGACTGCTTTAGCTGCTTTTATAGATTTTATACTGTGTTTTAAGAAGCACATGGGTCTTGAATTACTAAATGAAAAACATTAAGTAAAAAAAGAATTTTGCCTGTTACCTGCCTTCTCTTTACCTTTTTTTGATTTTTTTTTCTATTTAGCTGTTTATACATGGTCTCACCTCAAAACTGTATGAGAAGATATTTTCAACGTCCTTTGTTAAACTGATGTTTGTGCTGTGTACTTTGCAATCTGTGTCAGTAGAGTACAGCATCACATAAATCATCCATCCTCTGCTACCTGGGTGCTTCTGACAGAAATGGTGGCATGCAATGACATTTTCAGACACTTTCAATAGAGGAGTGTAAAATCATTTGTATATCTGTTCTTTCAGAACAAGATTAAGGAAAAAGCCTAACATGGGAAAGCATTTTTACTCTGAGCTTCTGATTTTTCTATGTTAGCAGTGGAAAGTAGACACAACTTGCATTTCTAGCATGTATCAAATTCTGAGCATTTGGAGACAGATTGGTACTCTTGGAGAAGTTCCACTCATTTATAGAAATTCAGTTCTGAAAAATGTCTCAATAATCAGGGAGGAAGGCTAAGGCCATTTGCTACACAGACTCTTCTGAAACTGGATGAGTGCGTTTGGCCACAGCTCCCAAGCCCCATATCAGGAGTGGAGGTCCAAACAGGGTGCAGTTTAGCTTTCTCCTTGGCCTCACATGCATGTGTTCATTTCTCAGGTTCCCCAGTTTAGGTGTATCAACTGTGATTGAGCAATAAATAATAAGTAATAAACAATATTTGGCAGCAGTTTCACGTGCAAAGCACATTGCCAAAAGGCAGCATTGCCTCAGTTTCCCAGGTGAGAAGCCACTGAGGGCAGAGAGCAGTCAGTGGGAGTACAGTCTGGATTTCCTGAGCCAGACAAGAGAATCATTTCCCAGTCCTAATGTGCTTTCTGTGTTTTTCTGTAAAAAAATGCTGGCAATGCTTTTTGTGCTGTGCCCCTCTGAAGAACTTCATGTGTGCTCATCCCTAATTTAAGCAATCTCTTGACAGAAACCAGAGTGCCAAACTCTGAAAAGCTTTGTAAGCTGCCAGTGCTGTCTGGCTGCCTTGTCCTGCTGGACCACATCAGTATGCTGGATCAGCTTCTGGAGCAAGAATTCTTCCTTTTATGAGGAAGCATACTTGCAGTTGCAGAGTTTGTTCCCTTTTCCCTGACAACTTGAGGCTGTAGCACGGTTTCCCATGAATTGAAGTGGAATCCAAAGCAAGATATAAAGCATTTATGCAGTCTGTATGTTCCCCAGCTCTCTTCTGTGTTTTATTTCTCTTTCAGGTTTACTTGACATTTCTGACTCCTTGCAAAAAATAGTTTCTCTTCAATAAAAGAAAATCTGATGGTAGACTGAGACTCAGGAGTTCTGAGCTGTATGGTGTCAAGTGAAACTGGGCATACTGGGTCATCATGGACGTGCTACTTGTGAGAGACTGAAAACCTGAAAGAGTTAATGTAAACTTGAAGGAATTAATTATCAAACACTTCACAGAAGAGAAAGGGAATGTTACCATACCAATGAGACAAAGTGGGGTTAGAAAAGAGGGTCTTGTGGAGGTAGGATAGCATTTTTTGGGGATGAACTTCCTTGGTAACTATCTCTAAAAACAAGTTTGAGACAGCATTGCATTTGGCTCTCTGACAGGGAGGAGGGGAATTTAAACCACAAGAGCTCCCTACCCCCTTCCAGGTTCAAGAATAACAAAATGTGCCTATGCTACAAATAGCCCAACTGAGGGGGCTGTGTGTGTACCCACCATCCAGAGGAACTGGAACCCTGGTGGTGACCCAGATCTTTCTTCTCTACCTCTGTTTTTCTATCTTTGCTTCTTCCCTTCTTCCACTTCTTAAAAGTTTAATTAGTTGCTGCCATGGACTATTCAGAAATGTTTAAATCATGTTTGGAAAATTCACTGTCAACCCCCTAATGAGTCTTTATCAGCCATAAACAAACTCTGCTGTTTCAATGCTCACCACTTACAGCACTTGAGTGGGTAGATTTTCCTGGCAGTGATCAGGACACACTGCTGACACCAGCATGACCCTTTCTGTCATACTTCATTTTTTTTTTACAACCAACACTTTCCCTTAATTCCCTGAAACAGCTGGATCACAGAGACTTAAGCTTAAAATCAACAATAATGACAACTCAAAGCAAGGCTCCAGTCTTGAAATTTTTGGTGCAAATGCTAAAGCTTACTAAATGCATCTAGAAAAGACATTTAAGTCTGACAACATTACCTAGGGGAAGGACTGCTAGGCACAATGATGACCTTGGGTTTCAGTGACCAATTCACACTTGAAAAGAGCAGTTGCAAGGAACTTGAACTAAAACCAAAATCAATTGGCCTATTCATTACACCACTAGGGAAAACAGCTCGGGGAGGATGAAATGGGAAAGACCAAAGGAGGGTGTTAAGCCTGACAGCTCAGTAGTATTTGTCCTTGTTTTGGATCCCTGCTGGGTGATCTTTTCACAGAGACAAGTTTCCTTTGAAAAAAAATGTGTTAAAAATGGAGGAAAAATGGGCTGGCCTGGTATCAGGGAGTGTATTCCTGGATAAGTTAAACCAAATGCAGATAACTGCTTAGAAAGACCTCTGGCCAAAACTGTTGTTGTTCTGTGAGCAAAAGGAGAATAAATTAAGCTTACTTAGACAGCTACAGTAAATATGAAGTTATTGTATAGATTAATGTGCTAATGATTTATGCAACTGCCCTTTACCTGTGACTCCTTTTTTCTGGAATTAACTCTAATTTTCAAGGACTCAGCACATTGAAACAGCCTCTTCTCATCACTGATTTTATATTTTTTCTCTTTCTCTCATATCACTTTCTTCCCCCACACTTAAGAAAAGCAATATTCAGTCTGTTGGTATTTAAAAAAAGTTTTAAAATGCACAAGGTTTCAAGTATAACTACCAGAGATATATTCAGTTTCTCTATGTAATATATAGCATTTATTTTGAACTCTAAAAATGTCTGTGTAGCTGTTAAAGTCAGTATGTTCTCATGCTCAAAAACTTCTGTTTCCATCCCTTCAAGGCTAGTAAAGGGTTGTTAGGATTATAACTGAATATTCAGTGTCAGAGGGACACTGCTGCCTGTGGCCTCCCCAGGCTCCTTGCTCCTGGTCAGGCATCTCTGACAGCAGCGGGGCAGAACTGGTGCCTTGGGTTTGCAGGTGGGCTGAGGTAAGGCTGCACCTCGATGTCAGTCTGTCCCAGTGCCACTCACAACAAACACCACTGCATATTTTGCAGTGGAAATTAGAGATTTCCTTTCCACCACTGGAAAATAGAGCTGTCCTTTATTGGAGACCCTCTTCAGCGTTTCGCATGATTGGGGCAGCATGGCCTGGGACAAATAAAATATTTGGTTTTTAAGCAGAGAGATAAAAAAATGGCTTCAATAATAACTTCAAAATAGTCACAGCTCCAAGCATTTTTATTTGGTACATCCTTTTTGTGGCTTCCAGGGCAGTAGTACCCAAAACATCTGAAACAGAGACAGAATCATGGCAGTGTGATGTAGGCACTTGATGCTACATGCTTCTCCACTAGCACTGACTTGAGAGCATCATATAAGCCTCAGAGAAAGTACATAAAAGTTTTATTGGCACTAATTTGAGATGGATGACCTGAGTGCTGTATTTCCCTTGGCATGCCATACCATGAGCATGAATACCGTGAGCTCAAATCAAAACTTTATATCCTATTATCCCCTCAAGCTTCAGATGCATATTTGCAGTTAGAGGTGAGGAACCAAGTGTCAACAGAATAAACAGAGCAAGGGTCACATTGTCAAGTATTCCTCAGATGCTGATTTATTCTGTCTTTCTGTTCATATTCCATCTCTACTTTTAACCCAGACAGTGTTTACCCTACAGAGATTTTCTTTGTAATAAGTATCAGTGAGACTGGGCTTCACATCTCTGACCTGCAATTCCTCTGCTGCACTAAGGGTTATATTATGTTCTTACTGTTTTGAGCATCAATGGTGCAGTAAAAAGTTTGTGTTTGAATAAGCAGAGCTTTGCACAGGATGTGCCAAAAGGCAAGATCATAAAGTTTAGCTTCTGCAAGCAAATATTTTGAGGAGTGCAGGTTCAGAAGGGAGCACCATGACCCTTACAAATGATTCCAGGGGTGCTCATTGTGTAGTGTGAATGGGGTTTGCATTATACTGCAAACACCTCAGCGTTGCAGGGCACAGAGTATTTGCCAGCACTTCCTATACTGAGGCAAAATATAACCAAAGCAGGTGTAATGTGGCTCAGAAAAAGAGGAGGTTATCACACTGACATGGCAAGGGATGTGTTAGATGACACAGGGGTGGGCAACTCCCCATGCAACAACAACAAAAAAAATCATCATATAAAAGCCTTTTCAGGTTTTTTTTTTTTGTTGTTGTTGTTGTTGTTTAATTGAACTATCTTCTGGTTTTCTTACATCTAAACTGATTCATTTTCTGCATTTTGGGGCATTTGATCTGATCTCTCAGGAGAGATTTGGCCATTTAGTGGCTGGTCCTGCTACTGCTACAACCACCAGGGGACACCTCAGAGCCGGCATAAACCAGCAGGGCTGCAGGGACAGCTGCAGAGCAGCGCTGCCTCCGGGCTTCCTTCACTTCAGCCAGCGATTTAAGGTGCTATTTATGGTAACTTTGATAAATAGGGATTCAACAGGAATTGCTTCTAATGCCCTAAATGGATTAATATGAAGTTTATGCAATGCTTAGTGCAAAGTAATTATTTGGCTCATAATTAAATATAAGGCTATGACAAAGAGTGGTCAGGTCAGTCAGGAGGTGTTGTAACACAACAGCTGTAAGGGAGTCAAGATTTCCCCTATCCTTTATTTACTTCTTCTGTGAGTCCAGTGCTCAAAATTTCATTTTCATGCCTTCAGAATTGTCAAATATTGGGGTAACAAAATAGGAACATTTTCAACTTATCACTGTGTATACATATGTAAAGAATTTCTATACTATCCTGAGCCAAGAATACAGTTGTTGGACTCATTTATCTGCAGGGAAAATAATTTCAACAAACATTACTATATTTATATAGTATAAATAACAAATCATCACAAGTTTTATTAAGGACTGGTCTTTTCCTGTGGCTTTTCAGTGAGAGCAAAACAAGAGCAGAAACTAAAATAAAAGAACATAGGTTAATTCAAATTAGAAAGAAGACATGTTATAATTCACAATGTGTCTGTCTTTTCTACCTTAGAGTTTTGAACAAGAGTTTATCACAAACCAGTTAATCTCTCTAAGAGACTTTCAGTTCCTTGCATGTGCAACAAATGGGTATGGCTGGATTTTGCTGTGGGAAAAGTTGGGTTTTTTTTCTTACATTAAGTGTAAAAATAAACATCAGTATGGCCTCATGCCATCCTATTTCCAAAGCACACATGGAAGTTGTAAATTAATTTATTATTCAGATGTATTCAACTGTTAAAAGCACCTAATTGGCATGACATATGCCTTGGGGATTTTTAATGTTCTTAAGTCACAATGTGTTAAATGACAAAAGTAACAGCATTTGGCACCTTTTTCCAATCTGAAACTTGATTTAAAAACAAGTTGAGTAAACAGGGCCTAAATTCACAAAATTCATGATTGTCAAGAGTTTTTATTCACAGGTTCCCCCATCCATGTCAATAGTTCAGTGCTTGGACAGTTGTGTGTGTCACAGCAGAGTCACCTGTGAGTTCGGCCTGCACCTCCTTGCCTGCTGGGAGGGCTGCTCTCAGTCCTGCCCTGCCCTCAGGGGGCTGCCATGGGCTTCATCTGGCTTTGCAGCTGGTGAGACATTCACTTTCAGAGAGAATGAAATTCCAGCCTTTCAATTCACAGAGTCAAGCCAACTTCTTACCTCACAGCAAAGAACCTGGCTGAAGAAGAAAAGATGTGAAACCAAGGCAACTCACCTGAATTTTAGAGCGAAAGAAAAGCACAAAGTGTATAATCTTAACATTCTAGTGTTGTGCACTGCGGCTCTTCCCTGCAGCCACGGGAGCAAAGCAGTCCCGGCTAGCTGCTCCCCAAGCTTGGCTGGAGGAAGCCACAAGATTTGCCACCCCCAGGTTCCCTTAGAGAACCCCAGGTGGTGGTGCCGTCTGTGGCGTGGGTGGCACAGGCGAGGAGGAGACCACGAGGAGTCCAAGGCACAGGAAGGGCACTTACAGTCATTTGGAAGTGGGAGTTATGTGACACAGTTGCTTTTCAGGTTAAAATGGTTTCTTTCTAAAGGTTTTCTCCCTGTATTAAGTTCATATAACTGCATTGTGTTTATACAAAGACATATAATGAGTGGGTTTTTTCCTAGCAAACTGCTGCTATAGCTCCAGTTGTCAATTTGATTAGCCTGCCTGCTTGTTTGAAGTAATGTCAAGGAGTTTTAAAAACATCACTATAAATAGCTCAAGAAATGTTGCCATTGATGTGGACATAAAAATGTGGACTCATATTTTCTCTATGTCTTTTCCACATTCTTTGCCTGCTTTTTAATAAGATTATTTTAAATTTAAATAAATGCTGAGCATCCAATATTTCCCTTCCATTCTTCTTTCAGCATACATTATTCAGCACCCCATCATCTATCCCTGTGTTGCTCAGCTGCTGGCTCCAGCTGAAAATGCCCTGTGCTTTCCTTGTCTTCATACCCTGCCCAATCAAACTGCCCACAAACACAGTCATCTGCAGAGCAAGGTTGGGAAAGGTTTGATTTCTGTGGGGCAGAAATATTCTCTCCCTGTTTTGTTTTACTAGGGTACAGAATAGGTCAAAATTAAGGGCATACATAGGCACTTTGTTGAATCTGGACTGCTGAAATCAGTGGAGGTTTTGTGGAAAACTGAGTATCAGTTTTTTTCAGTGCTGGCTGTGTAGGAAAACATTTTTGAAAAACCATTGTCACAATTTCCATAGCCACAGGCTGCTGAGGGAGGATGCAGACCCATTGCTTTGGGAAGGATTCTGTTTTCTTTGTGCTTTCTGGTTCAGCTGGTCGGTGCGTGAGTGTTCCTGCTGCAGTGAGAGGCAGAGATAAGGAGGAAATTTAGGAACTGTATTCCAGACCAGCCCTGCTCAGAGCCCTGCTCTGCCCCCTCCTGTGCTGCAGCCACTGGTGAAAGGAGACTGTTGATGATCACAAGTCTCATCCTTGACTTATTGATTTGGGCTCATCTGGGAATTACCTACCTCCATCAGGTATTCACTGTTAGCACAGAGGTTACTGTGATACTTAAGACAAAGCCCTTTTTGGAGATTTACTGCTTGGCTTCTGCTCATCTGAGTTCTCTTTGAAGCAGGGAGAAAAAACAGCAGCTTTTCAAACTTCTTAATGAAAAGAGTGTCAGCTGGTGGCTGGTATTCTTGTGACAGGGTATGCACAGATATGCAATGTCTGCAGAGCTGGTGCAGCAGCAGGCCAGTTTAGAAGGACTGAAACACATCTCTAATGATTTTCACTAAATGATGCAACCACTTGAAAGTGTTGTGGTTTTTTTTCCTAAATGCTGGTTTTGAAGGTGTGCACCACCTGAGAGAGCAGAGAAGCTGTCTTTTGATTAAGAATCACAGGAGGCAGTAAGATAAAATAAAATGTATTCAATTCAATTAATTAAAGTCTGAGACAACTTGTGTTGAATGAGCTAGTGATGGGCCCTCTGTGGGAAGAGCAAACCCTTAATCAAGATGAGTGCAAGGTGCTGCAGAGCATCTGAAGGCTTCCACTGCTGCAAATAGCAGCAGAGGAGAGAAGGGTGCATGTGATGCTGTTTTTGCTGTTAGCAACTAGAAGACCAAATGGCTTCTTGCTACTAAAAAGCATGATGGTGCATGCACCCTTTGTTATTCCTTTCCTCCAGTATATTACAATTTTTTCTGCCCATTGCCCACCAGCAGCAGAGAAATGGCTGGCACAGGCTCTGGACCTGCCTCTTGCCAGCTCTGTGGTGATGCCTCTGTGCACACAAGGGTACAAGGGAACAGAAGGACAATTTGTACTGAATAGGATAAAATTATAGGAGGCATGTTGGTGTGCATATGCTACTGAATGTGCTGGAGGTGAGGCAGCCACGTGTCCATGGGCATTACCAGTCACAGGGTGTCAGCAGGGGCAGTGTGCTCTTGCTGCTGTGTTTTAATAATTTTGCCATGGTTTTGGTGCCCTCCTGTTATATCCTGGCTTGGTTTTAGATCTTTGGAAAAGCATCAGTATCCTTTTGTAGGCAGGTGTTTAGGAAATGTTCTATTCCTTACCTGGGAATTTGTTCACCTCAGGATTTAGCAGATATTGCATCCAAACATGGTGCATGGTGAGTTACTTCAACTGCTAAACATTGTCTTCACCAGATGAGAAAGAAAAGAACCCATTTAGCAAAGAGCTGAGGCAGAGAGAATAGTTATAGAGCCCCTTTTTAAAGTCAAAAGTGCTCTCTTTTGGGCAATTCCAAGTGTGATACTTTAAAGTAGTAAAATGCCATGAGTAGTATGTGCTTCAGGGTGAACACTGTAAACCCTGGTACAGCTGAATGGCATTACAGACCTGGGGACTGCCTCATCCAGCCTTGGCAATTTGTGCAATCTAGGATAGCAAAATAATGTAAACTTGGCTTCCCTAGATGAAAGAATCTCAATTGCAAAATACGCTAAAAATAAAGTCAAATTAAGGAAACATAAAACCTAAAAGATTAATTAGGTTTAGGTTTTTATCCAAATCCTCTTACTCTTTCCCAGGGTGAGGTTTAAACAAAGCAAAAGCTAAATGTAATAATTCCTATCACCAGTTGATTTTGAGGAGTGATTACTCTGAGGCAAGCTGCTGCAGAGCTGCAGGAAAAGGGGCTCTCAAACATTTTGTTATGTTTTCCTGCTTAACCACAAGATTCATTCATGCTGATGTCCCAAAGCAATGCCTTCAGAGGCTATATTGTCAGAAATTGCAGACATCTGTGAAGATATTGGTGATGTCTGATCTCACCATCAGCCTCTGGCATCCCTCAAGAGGCTGCCCAGACATACCAATCCAGCTGATGAGAGCTTCTGTCTTTTACTGCTCTGTTAGGGTGGCACATGTGATGGGCAGCTGAGTCTGTCCTGGTGCATGTGATCAGGTGCTCATTCTTATTGGTGCTCCCCACCCCTGGCTGCCAAGAGGCTCAGTACATCAGAACATTCTCAGCCAGAGAATATCTTTCAGCTGTCATTACATATTTGAATATGGCAAGAAGCTAGAATGGCATGTATATTTATCAGGATTTTTTTTTGTTGTTGTTCTGCAGGATTTGCTACAGATGCTATAAATATACTGAAATTCATTTTATCCTCCCTGTAGCTGGGTCAGGACAGCAAAACAAGTCAGGGCAACATGACCTCAGAAACTGGTTCCTCTGAATAAGAGGCTTTTAAGGAAGTTTTGAAGGAAGTGGCCTGAAGAAAGTCCATATTCAGTTACAGTAAAAGGACATTCTGGCCATTTTACCTTCTAAATGAATTTTTACATGGGAAGAGAGCAGAAAGTCAAGAAAGGAGGATCCCTTTATAAACAGGAGGGTTATTAAAGACCCATCCTGATCAGGTGATCAGATGGCTGGGAAGCTTGTCTGCTGATGCACACAAAAACTGACCAGCACAGAAATCTGAAATGTTAGAGTTTTTCCTGCTGCTTCTGGGTACACTGTGAGGTTAAGACAACTTTTAAACACATTAAAATATAATATCTAAGATGCCTTCTTCTTTTTGGGCCAGCTTGACACTGCTTGGAAGGGCTCTCTGACCCACGAACACAGAAAGAGGGAGAATAACAAATAAATGGGTGGAAGAAAGAAAAGAAAATCAGAGAATTACAGAATCATCAGATGGTTTGAATTGGAAGGGATCTGAAAGATCATCCAGTTCCAAACTGCCTGGCATGGGCAAGGGACCTTCCACTGACCAGGTTGCTCAGAGGCCCATCCAGCTTGGCCTTAAGCACTTCCAGGGATGGCGCAGCCATTGCTTTTCTGGGCAACCTTAAAAGTTCCAGTCTCTCACTACCTTATGAGTAAATAATTTCTTCCTAACATCTAATCTAAATCTCTCCTCCTTTAGTTTAAAATCATTCCCTCTTGTCCTATCATTATCTACCCATGTAAAAAGTCACTCTCCATCTTTTTTCCAAGCCCTTTCAAGTACTGGAAGGCTGCTGTGAGGTCTCTCTGGAGCCTTCTCTTGTCCAGCTCCCAGCCATCTCTGAAAGCTCTGACTGTACAGCCCAGGATGCAGTCAGCCCCACGCTGTTCCTCTTGTTTCTTGCAGTGATTCTTTGTGATAGAATTGCCCTTTGCTTTTCTCAAGAGGATGATGAACTTGAAGCTGATGAGGTCATAAACCAGTGTTGCAGTCCTTGAATGGTGAAAGTGAGAGGATATTGCATTGCAGCTTCAGGCACACTGGGATGGAACCCCCCCAGATCACATTAGATGTATAAATGCACCAGAGCTCCACAATCAGGAGCATTATTAACAAATAAAAACCCCCATCCGTGATCCTTAGGAAACACAAACAAGAGCAACACAAGCAGCAGTTTGCTGTTAACATTTTCCTTGGCCCATGTTGCCTTAAGCCAGCCTCTTTTCACACTGTGTGTCTGATGTGAGGATCTTAGTCCCAAAAACGTGGAATGCAAGTGAGTACATGCAAGCTGCACCAAGTTTCAGGGTCCTTAGAAGGATCATGAAAGTGCCCTTTTGGGGTGCAAACAAAGGCTCATTTGCCAAATCCATTAGCAGGAATGGATTAGCTCATAGAGGAGGCAGGATGCCTCTTTGGGGAGAGACAGCTTTTAAGTATCTGTCTACCAAGATATGCTTCCCAGCTATTAATTTGGGTATTAAAGATCATCATGGACGTGACAAGGATTCCATCAGCCATTTTAATTTCTGCTCAGGGATTTGCTATGTACTATTGTTATAC